>NW_017728918.1:4474150-4487767 GCF_001723895.1 Crocodylus porosus | reverse complement strand
ATTGTCCACTTTCATATTAATATGAGATGAAGTATAGGATAATGTCAAGTCAGGGGCAACAATTTTGGCCATGATTCAGCTCAGTATGTAAACATCTGCTCAACTTTAAGTCGCACAGACTTGTTTAAAGTTGCATTTGCTCACAAGCACTTCGTTGGATCAGGGCCTTAGTACGTCAGTGACCATTGATCAGTTGATCTGTGTTCTCAAATGTTTTTCTTTCTTCCAATATTAGTTAAAATATCCTATGTTATTTGTCCTTCAATAATAATAAAAACCCACTATTGCTATGTCAGGAATGTAAGGCTTATAGTTCTATTGTTGTCACTGTGGTTTTATTTCAGATTTTCCTAGCCTGTAGCAAATTGTTTGTGAACATATACATAACATACTTATTTGTTGATAGTAGTCCCTGCAATATTCAAAGCACTTTCCCAGCATATAAGATGAGCAGGTCACTACTCAAAGTAACTGGCACATAGACAAAGAGAAGTTCTGGGTGAATAAGAAGCAATTGAGTGTTGCTATAAGAATCAGTGTAACGTATTAAAAGAAATATTACAGGAATGAAATTTTAAGAATATAGCAGAGTTATACGTTCATATATTATGCCCATATAATGCATACAAATGAGTTCCTGGGATTTATCTTATAGAAAAGAAGAACATTATGTTGCACCCTTTTATAATTCTATTTTTATCTTCGGGTGCATTAAAAGGAATCTCTAGCTTATCATGTATAGCCCTTTATTAATGTTTCTTGCCCTGTTCTGTTCTGAAACTCTGGCAAATTTGGAGATATGAAAATTTCTCTCTCTACGTGTATGTACGGGTGTAAATATATAAACACACACATTTGTATAACTTTAGTGTGTCTATCTATCTATCTATCTATCTATCTATCTATATTTTATATAGATATATGTGGCTATATATCTATGTGTGTGTGTGTGTATAAACACAAACAACTTGCATAGACATACGTATGTGTTTGTATATGTGTGTGTGTAAATGTGTGTGTGTGTATACACAACCAGTATATATATATAGCTGAGCAAACAATTAATCATCAGTAGTCTTCCTGACATATTTCATCCCATTTCCTGTTTAAGTAATCAATGGGTGTTTTAATTTTTTAGGTATCTGTTAAAATAGCTAGCATTTAATTCCTGTGACTAGCTTCCACTTTCTGGCTCTATTATGAGTTCACAACCAGTATCTAAAATTCCAGGACAGACACTGTTGGTTATTTTGATATCAGTCATATTGGATAAGCACATTGATATTGGTCATAGCAGATTGATATTGGTCATATTGGATAGGCATATCTTTTCTAAGGAAGATATTTTTAGCTATGAGTTCAAATTATGTTAATGGTCCTATAAAATGCACTGTTGCTATGAATATTCCTGGAATAACTGAATTCAAGAGACTGCTCACACTAAGCGAACACAAAGGAGGTGCATCCGCAGCCGAAATGATTTTTAAACATACTGGTGATTATCACAGATTTTGGGGGCGTGTGTTCACTCTGCTTCTGACTCTTATGCTGGATAATTTTTTGATCATAATTCATCTCATTGAAGGAGGCCCTGCTGAATCAGAAGTTTTGAAAATCTAGCTGCCTATTTAAATGCCTATATACACAACTCGAATTGTGGGCATCTGTTCTTGAAAAAAGGTGAAAAAAAGAGCTCTTAACTCAGACCTAAGGAGTTGATTCAGGTGAAGCGGAGACAGAACTACATTGGAAACAAAACAATATAAACCAGGGGACTTTTTGCCCCCCAGGAAAATAATTATTAGTAGACTACAGATAGCCAAGGAGGGTTTATATATTGATGCAGTAACAAGGCCAGCAACCTGCAAATAGCCTAGGACTTATGTTTCTGTTGTCAATTTAGCACAAGCTGGGTGCTACAGCCTGATGCCTAAGCTGTTCAGAGGCAGAGGAGAAAGGAGTTAGTCTCTTTCCCCTTGATGTGAGTGACCCCTGAGTCCGAAGGGCTGCATTTCCTAATATCCCACGTCTCCCTGGATCCTCAATGAATCTCAGAGGAGCACAACTTCCCAAAAGCTGGCTGAGGACATCTGCAAGCTTTCAGCATGTCTAACCCTTCTCTGCGCCCAAGGTTTTGGCACACGTACCTGTGTTGCTACATTTGGCAGGCGACAGGCTGCATGTGGGTGCTGTGCCCCGCGTGGGCGCGCGGTGAGCAGCCCTGGCACGCGGCGTGTTGTGTGTTTGCCTGCCCCGCGTTGTGCTCTTCACAGGGGGGTGGCGGGGTTGGCAGGCTGCGTGTTGTACGTTGTGGTGTCTGTGCCGTGCTCAGCGTGGAGGGGGGTGATGAGAGCCCTGGCACAGCGGGTGTGAGTATGGGGTCCTGAGCGTGGAAAAGTGTGGGTGTATGGGGAGGGGGGGCATTGCTGGCACTTGATTATCCCGGGGCAAGGTGTGAACTCGGGTATGCTTCCCAGGTGCCATCCTTTGCACCCGCAGCTTGAATGGCAGTGACCTCGAATTAGCCTTGATTGGAAAACGAGCTGATCTCGCATCCTTCAAGTGGGACAATGAGCAGTGTAAGAACCCGGGATCAAACTCTTTGTCCCGGGATAAAGTCGGCGCCTGTTTCGACGGCATTGCTGCGCGTGCTGTTTGACAAGCCGTGTCCGCAAAGGACGGGATTTCTCCCGGGACAAAGCCTTTTATGGCGGGGGGGGGGGGGGGGGGTTCCTACAGACTTACAAGCCCATTGTCCCACTCCAAGGACCTGTGACCTGTGAAGAGCCGGGGGACAAGTGGGGCTAAGTGGAGCTGATTGCCCGTCCAGTGAACAAGGGCGCGTAAAGGACGGGCCCGCGGCTCGTTTGACGCGCGTTAAAGCTTGGAGCAATCAGTTGCGAATTGACTGGATCGTCTGTTATTAGCCTACATGGGGGCGTGTGGCCCCATGCCTTTCTAGCACGGCTGCGTGGCCACCCTTGTGTTGCTCGTGTGTGTGTGTGTGTGTGCAAGCTGATGCTCGTGCCTGGCGACACGACTCTCAGACGCCTCCAACGAAGCCCTCTCCAGCTCTTCGGGGGCTACCTACCTACCGGCCTGCGCTCCTCAGAGCCGTGCCACGAGCCCCTCCAGGGAGCCGCTGCTTTTCTGGGCGCGACAAACCCACAACCAACTCCTTTCCGGACCAGCCAAGGTGTTTTACCTCCTCCCCCCCCTTGGTAATGAAACAAGCGCTTTAGCATGTAATGCGTTTCAAATGGGCCTCTGAAAAAGGAGACCGCGGTGTTAATTACGGTGGAGCACGAGGCGATTAGGGGTATTACGGGATTAGCGAGATTATGGAGAGGCGCTTCCCCGGATAAGAGCTGGAGGAGCAGCAAGCAGGGGACGGGACAGTAAAGGCAAGGACACAACGTTGGCCGATGAAGTGGGAGCCCTTGCTCTGCTGTCCCAGTGGAGGGGGGGGGTGGCATCCCCCCCCCACAATCCTCTGCCCAACTCTTCATTGAGGGGCTAAAGGAAACTGTAGGTCACTTCCCAACCTTTGGCAACGTGCCCGCAGCCGCTTTGTTCTTGCGGGTTGACTTTTGCTCTTGCGGCTTCTTCAAAGGGGGGCTCGGGAAAGGGGGGATCTAGAGCTGGAAAGGTGGGCAGCCTTGGAGACATAAGGGAGAGGGGGGGATTTTGCAATCAGGGGAGCACAATCCATTCCCCGCTGCCGCCCCTACCTCTGCGGCACCGGCTTCCCACCCCTGAGACCCCGGACAGCGGGGAGAGGCAGCCTGGCCTTTCTCTCTGCCGAGCATCCCAGCCTCTTTCCTCTGCCAGTGCTGGTTCTCTTAGACAGCAGAAACTACCCTCGGGGCCCAAGTGAACCCCCCTCCCCATAAAGGGTGTCTGATCCCCCCCCCCATCCTCGGACCCGAGCCCCAATCCTTGGACCCGAGCTGACGAAGTATCTCCGATTAAAGCCGCGCTTGAGACAGGCTGATCAAGGGGAGGAAGGAAACGCATAAAAGGCAGAAGCGAGGAGTCTTCCGCCGGATTTTATTGGCAGCTTTGCCGGCGACTGATGCCGGGGTTTGTAAAACTCGGGTTGATTTTTTTTTTTTTTAATCAAATAAGATCTGACACTGTTCCTAGCGAGGCACTAATGGCTCCGCATCCGCACGTCAGTCACCTCGAAGCGATTTGACAAACTCCAGATCTCTGCAAACGCGCCGGGTTCAGATCACATTAATTCCCCCAAAATGTTTTGATTCAAAGTAGTTTGTATTTTATGTTGCCAAGGGCAATCGAAAGAGAGCGATTGCCGATAGCTCGGCCCTTCTCTCTTCCTGGCCCAGAGGCAATAGCAGTATTTAAGCTTCTGAAATTAGCCTGGGGCGGGAAGGAGGGATGATCACAAAGCGAAACACGCGCTTTTTTTGGAGTTTGCCATCTCGGCTTCATAAAACGACACGGGCCAAATGTCACCGCGTCGCCTTTTTCATCCCGATATTTGGAGGGGAGACCCCCGGCTCTCCCCCGCTTCCTGTGCAGGGGCCGGGGAGCGCCCAGAAATCAAACAGAAAGCCGGGTGCTCCGCTTTAAAATGCGAGGGATTGAAAGGGAACGAGCCTCTAATAAAAGCCAGAGACGATTAATGAGGAGAGGATAAGGGAGGCGAATTTTTTTCTTTCTTTTTTTTTAAAGAGAAAAAAAAAACATGATTAAAAAACACAGACGACTCCTGTAAATAGGGGCTTCATTTCTTCGCGTGATTTCTTTTGAAACGGGCGATCTGAATATTCAACTTTTAAGGCAAAGCTCCACTCTGTATGTACAACATTAATATGATCTCTGCAGAATTTGGGACTCGGCAATATTAACATATCAAAGCCGCTGCCTGAGGCGAGAGAAGCTATCGATACGCGAGCAGTAGGTAAAGTAAAGATTATTGGTCCTGATGCTCGCAGCCGCGGAGCTGCGGGCGAAACCCTGCACGCCATTAACGCGGAGTGATGGTGCGGGGCGGCGAGCCGGGGCAAATATTGGATCTAGCTGGTAATTAGCTCGCCACCGCCGGAGTCCCGCACGAGGCGGCGCCTTCCCCGGCCTCATTAAAGCCAGTCGGGAAAGAAGCGCACCAAAAACCACAGCAGCCGGCCGGGGCAAGATGATGAAGATGAAGAAGATGATTTCCCTTTTAAAAGACGCCCCCCCCCCACCTTGGAGTCTTTTTTTTTTCTTCCAAGGGAAACTTTAATATCCTTTTTTTCCTCCTCCAGTCTTCCTCTCTTTCCTAGCCCGTGAAAAAAAACACTAGCAAACCTCATTTAAAAACAAAATCATATGTTTCTATTAGTGCCAAAGAAGCGTGGTGGGGTGGGGGCAGCTGACACCAGACCTAAAATATTAGGAAACCCAGCTCCGGGTTGAGTATCTTCTACTTGAAGTATTAGGGGAAAAGAAGGGTTGAGCATCTTCTCCTTGAAGTGTTAGGGGAAAAGAAGGATTGAGCATCTTCTCCTTGAAGTGTTAGGGGAAAAGAAGGGTTGAGCATCTTCTCCTTGAAGTGTTAGGGGGAAAGAAGGGTTGAGCATCTTCTCCTTGAAGTATTAGGGGGAAAGAAGGGTTGAGCATCTTCTCCTTGAAGTATTAGGGGAAAAGAAGGGTTGAGCATCTTCTCCTTGAAGTGTTAGGGGGAAAGAAGGGTTGAGCATCTTCTCCTTGAAGTGTTAGGGGAAAAGAAGCCTGATTTATTGATTGGAAATAGGGTACGGCGCTGAGGCACGGGAGGGTTTGATTATTGCCAACGCCTACCTCGTGTTTTGAAGTCGGACAAAATATTTATTATGTATTTTTAATACACGTTGGAAAGGCAGAGGCTCGCCTTGGATAGCTTCCCCTTGCCTCCGCCAAGAGCCCGATCGGGCTGGTGCAGAAGCCGCTAAGCGCTTAGATCAGGGGAGAGGAGCGCCTACCTTTTCATGCTGGATTGCCTTTGCTATCAGTCTTTAAATCCTTGAATAATGTGATCGCTTTAAACAAAAAAAAAAAAAAAACCCAGAGAGGGGGAGTTGTGACTACAATCAGGCCCAGGTAATTGGCGCTGCCTGAGCAAGAGCCGGGGAGCCCGGCACGGGAAGCGAGCGGGGAATCCTTGCCCAGCCGGGAGCCGAGAGCCGAGCCACAGCCAGGCAGAAACGCGGCTGTACGGGGACTCAGCCTGTCTCCCTCTCTGCAGTCACGATGCATCTTCCTGCGGGTCCGACTTGGCTCCCAAACGGAAGCACTTGCTTCGGGATAAGTAAGAGCCACTGAATCGCGAGGCGGCTTCACCCAACACAACACGTCGCTCCCACACAGCCCGTGCAACCCACCCACGCTCTCCAGCTCGCTCCTTTTGTGTCCAGCGGGTGCCCCGCTCTTTTCTCCGGTGCTATCCCCCCGGCTCCTGCCTGGGTGTCACCCTGACTCCCGGGAGCGACAGTCCTGCCTCTTTGCAGGAGGAGCGGGGGCGCCCGAGGGGAGGGACGGGGGAGCCGCCGGGGCAGAGCCGGGCAGGGCGCGGGGGCCGCGGCGGAGCTGTCCCTTCAGCACCACCGGACCCTCGCCCCCTCCCCCCTCCGCTCCCACCACGGCTCCCTGCTCCTTCTTCCAGCCCTCGTGTCCTAACAGCCTCCGGCCCGGCCATCCAGGGCCGCCCTTGCTCAGGCAAAACCCGGCTCCGGAATAAACACCACGCCAAGAAACCCCATGGCCCTCAAGCCAAGCCTTCTCCCACCCTCTTGCATTTGTCGGCCAAAAACCGGTTTGCAGTCGCTGCTCCTAATCAACCACGCGTCTTCAGAGCCCGGATAGATCAGCCTCTAAGATCGGAAGCTGGGTTTTCTACCGGCAACTCTCCCCACCCTCCTTTCCTTTTCAAATTAAAACAGAAAGAAAGAAACCACAGTAGTTGCAATTAGTTTAAGATCAGGGGGTATTCCTCCTTTCCTTTTCAATTAAAAAAAAAAAAGAAAAAAAAAGAAACCACAGTAGTTGCAATTAGTTTAAGATCAGGGGGTATTTTTCTACACATCATGTAAGTCTAAAACTGGCCCGGGAGAAGAATGTGGGAAACCGGATCTAGTCCGTATTATATAGTTTCCACAATGAGCGTTATGAATCAGGGAAGTGAATAATTAAGGGGACAGGAAAATGAATACAAAGCAGAAGCTGGATTTGCACAACGCTGTTGGTTTCATTATGGATCAAAAGCCTCCCCCGCTTGTTTCTATATTCGAGTTGACCCCATGGGCTGTCAGGCAATACAGCCTACTTTCTCCCTCCTCTTTCCAATAGAAATAATCCATCCACGTATTTTTCCTATGGCCCGGGAGTCCGGAGAAGAGGACGGAGTCGTCCAGCTCACTTCCACCTCGGCTGTGTCCTCGGACAGACGGAACGGGGTTCACTCGCACCGGTCAAGGCGGGTTTCTGCCTTGTTCAGGGCATGAGCCTTTCCCTAATTCTCGCTCTCTCCCTAAGACATGAAGCTGCAGGTTTCACAAACCGGAGCCGGAGAGCACATGTCTAAACCAAGATCAGGAACCTGCCGGGGGAAGGGGGAAAGCCAAGCAGTCAGCAGACACCGGGAGTGCGCGCTGTTTTGTGGGGCGATGGGCTGGTGGCACATTTCTGATGTCCTGCTGCTGACGTGGAAACCATTGGTCGCTTTTTCTTTACTAATACTCGGACACCGAGATGCGAGGCAGACAGATAAGCTATTTCTATATGTACATGTATATATATATATATATAAATAGAAAAAATATATATTTCCAAGCCCACTTACCTCTCCTGATGACCCCTCCCTGGCCGTTCAGGACTAGCCCACACTGGGCCTCCACTGAGCTCTTAAATAATAGGAAAGACAAAAATCAGATACAGACACAAAAAGAGCAGACTTCACTAGCTCGAGCAGCAGTTGTCCCAGCAGTAACAGCAGTTAGGATCATATTTCCCCAACCCAGTGTTAAGATCAGATTCAAAATTGCCTGCCACATCAGTACATGACAATACCGACGTGGAAACTGTTATCATCCTGGAAATGGATCTTTTTTTTTTGCCAGGAAAACAACAACAACAACAAAAACCCTGGCAGCTCCGACCTCCTTTCCTTTTGATTCTTACCTAAAGAGTCAAATTAAACTGGTAGATCAAAAAGTATTCTTTTGAACACAGAGAGATCATTCATTTAGCAACTGGGTGTATATACATACGTTGTATAAGCAAACACTGTGTGTTGTATGTGTGCACACGTATACACACACGCATGCATCTATCTTTCCCTCTATATCTATCGATATCTGTATCTATCTATATACAAACACATAGACACACACATATATATATAGCCCAATCTACACTACATATATTGTAATATACGTATATATATGCGTTTTTTATACACACATGTAACCTACAGACACAATTCTCAAAAGAATATGTATATTATATATAGAGAGAGAGATATATCTATGTATGCATGTATTTATCCAGTTATGTATTGATGCGTGTATTCATCCCTCCTTTCCCCCCAAATCACATCCTGGGTAACAATACAGCTGATAATTCTGCAAATACATCTTTAAATGCACGCATGCACATACAAAGTGGATCTATACGTGTGCTTGCGTCCGTGGGTACACATATCTGTGTGCGTGCCTTGGACGCGGTATACATACACGTGCATGTGCAAAGTTGTCAATAGACTAGCCATATGCCTTGGGCTACAGATGAACGGGGCCCTCTCTGTCTAGACTTCTCTTACTTACCCTTTTTAATTTTTACATCTTGCTCCTCTTTTAGAAATATTGTTAAAGGAATCCTAACAAGTTTAAGACAGATTTAAAAATATATATCTATCTATCTTGATGAGAAGGAAAAAAACAACCCCCTAAATCTTTGTCCAGTGGAAATGTGTTAAAGACGCATTTTCCTTTACAAACAAACGAGGTATTGGACATGAAAGAGGCCTTTAAGGGTGTTAACCTACTCAACAGCCCGTGAAGAGTTAAGTAAATGCGGAGAGAGTCGGCGCATAATAAAAACCCCACTTTACAAAACAACCTTTACAGTCCTGGCTCTCTCCCCCAGTTTCGCCATATTGGCGCTGGCCCTGTAAAACCCTCCTTTTCAAGGCCCTTTTTTATTTTAAGTGTTCTGCCTTAAAGTGATTATGAAATCAATATGAAAAAAACTTGGCGACTGAGCATAAATTAAAGCGGTGATGGGAAAAGGTGTGACAGTTTTCTTTGTTGTCCATGGAAAATCTTTTTAGGGGACTCAAAGATGCCACTTCAGCCCCAAGACTGTTTGCATCTGTTAGCCTGACTTAAACCGCCCTCGAAACTATTGGACTTTCACTTAAAATTCTGTGCAGGGAAAAGTATATTTACATTTGTTGCATTTGAAATGAGGCATATGCTGATGAAGGGTTTCAAAAGAAAGGCTAAGGAGAAGGGAAGACGGGGCAGCCCCAGATTTTTGTTTGTTAAAGGACTCGGGTCAATTTCTGTCAATTTCACGTCGCCACCGGGTCGGCGGACAATTAAAGCCGCGGGGAAATTGACAAGCGTCGAAGTTTGGTGAGAAGCGACTAAAACCCACGCAGCAAAACGTGCCCGGCCCCGATGTGTCTTTTCCACACCCCGGGGTTTTCTTTGGAAAGGGAAGGGTGGAAATGGGACCCGAAGTCCTAAGATGTTAGTGGGGGGGAAGAAAAAGACAAATCGCAAAACACGACAGGCTTGCTCGATGGATCAAATCTGTTCATTTGTGCCCTATTTTTAAACGTTGCTTTTTCTATTCTTTTTTTTTTTTAGATTAAAAAAAAAAATGAATCTGGATACAGCGGCTTAACCATTTTTTTTTTCCTAGGGGAAACATGTTGTTTGGTCGGATGACATTGCATAAATGACCAGTTGAATGGCACTAAGTCGAAAATTGGATAAACTATGGTGCTCTTTTGCACGGGATTTAAGCATTGTCTGCTGCCTTGCAAACGTTCCTAATCCCCTCTTTTGAAAAATACAAGGCTTTGTGCCCGGCAAAGAAAAAAAATTTGTCCAGATACAAAAAAATCAGCAGCAGACGTGGTTATAAAAAGGAGTAAATAGGTTTTAGTTGGGCTAAGGAGTGAATGGCACTTTTTTTTTTTTTTTGAGGGGTGAAACATAAGGAGATCCTTGTGGAAAAGGGAAGAAGGAGAAGAAGAAAAAAGCCCAGAGCGTATAAAATTATTTGCTGAATTTTAATGGAGAAAGTCAAGGAGTCATAGTTTTCCCCCCACCTTCTCCTCGGGGATCGAGGACATTTTATGATTTTGTGAAGGCTGAAGTTTTATTTTGTTTTCTTTCTTTTCCCCCCTCCCCCCCGGCTTTTCTTCCTTCCTTTCTCTCTTTCTCCCGCTTTCTATTTCTCTCTTTCTTTCATAAGTTAGGCAAATACAATAAAAAGATATTTTGGAGGGAGGGAGGGAGTGGGGGGGGGATCTCTTAGTTCTTCTAACTTCAGGGTTTTCGGGTCTCCGACCCTTCTGTGTAAAGGGGAAAACACCCTCGCATGTGGGAATAGGACAAAAAAAAATCAGGGGAAGGAAGGACGGGCAAGAATTACAGGCAGATCTACCCAAATGTCCGGAGCAACTGGGTTGTGCTGAGGGAAACACGCTACTTTTATTTAACTTCGGACTGTAACCCCCCCCCCCACCCATATTCCGATATTCCTAAGGGGTGAGGGGACGCCTTTGCATTCGGGATCGAGCCAGTTGCAAGGGGAAGGGAAGCGGATGAGGAGAGAAAAAGCAGGTAAATGAGTGCATTGAGAACTGCAGGTGAACTAGGTTATGATCTACCCGGGTGAAGAGTTTGGGCGAGTGCACAGACAGGTGCACAGCCGGGGGGATGCATGGATGGCTAGATCGATCAGTCCCGAGGTATTTACACCCATCTCTCTATATGGGGAAAGGGTTGTTTTGACTGCATATTTCTCCTCCCGTGTTGCTCCCCTGTTTTACCCTCAGAGCAGACCAGACAACGGGAGGCTACAGGAGGGCAGGGACCCCGTCCCTGTTGTGTCTCTCCTCCTCCCCCCAACTCTCTGCGCATCCCATTTTGTTTCGCAGGGTATTTAAAAAGAGCCACAATTACAACAACAACAACAACAACAAGTCAGGCAAGGGCTGGAGGAGACTTAGGCTGGTTCATTTGGTTCTGGCGGCTGGGAGGCAGGCTCTCCATCTTCCCACCCAGCTCCGCCGCAGCGGGGCAAGTGAAGGCAGATGCCCCGTGAAGAGAGCTGCTCGCTGGGTCATGATGGTTACAGGACCCCCCCCCCTCCCCTTTCCCCTGCCCTTGAAAGAGCTATCCAGAGGCATGGAAAGTAGCCGGCATGCGAGTTACCTGCAAATCGTCCGCTCCCGAGGCTGAGAGCCCCAGGCTCGGTCCTGGCAGGAGCCTTTGATCTGGATGCATCCCATATTGGGACCCATGGCTCATAAGAGACAAGTCGTGGCGGCGGTAAGCATCTAGGCACCCGAGCTCTCTCCTCTGCTCGTCCAAGCAAGAGGATTTGAGTGCCCGGGCATTGTGCAGGTTAATAAAATCGGTGGGTTCCCCATGGTGGATCTGCTGGTAGTACTGCTGCGAGTGGTGGAGCGAGTTCAAGGAGTAGGCGTCGGGGTTGACGGCCGGGTGGCTGTGCTGGAACTCGTAGTGGAAGGACTGGTGGTGCAGGGGTGTGTACTGGTGATTAGTGGAGAAATACGGGGAGGCGAACTCAGTGCCAGTGGTGGAGTAAGTTAGAGGCGACGAGGAGGAATAGGCGACAGTTGAGTTGGCCACAGACTCCAGACATCCCAGCTGCATCAAACGGTAGCTGTTTGATCCGTCATGACGTATCTGCAAGGGAGAAGGGAAAAGGAGACCCAAAAACTGGAGGTTTGTCATTGAAAACCCCGGCTGAGACGCCTTCCGAGCGCCCTGTCCCGCATCGCGTCCCCCCCCCGCAACATCGACTTCCCAGGCACCGGCAAACCCCGCTCCGAGCCCCGGCCCCTGGAGCTGGCGCCAGGCGAGAGAGGGGGAGAGCGGAAATACAACAAATAAACCCCCAAACCTGCCTTAAAACCGTCAAGCGAAATGAATCCACGGCACTCAAATCATATGTGTGTGTGTGCATATATATATATATATATATATATATGCACACACACACACTGATCACAGCTGAGATAGCTGGGAATGACACAGAAAGTCATCAAACAACAGACACACACACACACAGACTCTTGCCATTAGGTTTTAGAGTTGCAGAGCTGCTTAGCTGGGGGATCCGTGTGTGCCTGCTGGCTTGTCTTGTTTTTTTTTTTTTTAACGAATCCCATCCAAATTTTCCCCTTCCTATGTTTGTCGAGAAGGGGGGAAGCCCCCCAAGCCTAGCCCCAGCTTCCCCCTTTCCTGGCGAGCAGCTCCTGCTCTGATGAAGGGGTATTCTTCTGTTTTCGTGATGGCGACTGATTTAACGTGGGTAATGAGTTACCCTTTCTGGCGACAGATGTCATAACGAATTTTCTCTCTATACTTCTTTAAGTTCTCTCTGAAGCCAGATTATAATTAAATGTAACGGTCCAATATGGATTAAAAAAAAAAGAAAGAAAGAAAAGAAGTGGAAACAACCACACAGACACACACACACACACACACATGCACACACACACACACACACACACACACACAAAATACCTCTGCATCGTGGACGAGTCCTGGAAAGGTAGTTGACATTTTTGGTTGTCTGGGAGAAGAAAAAAAAAAAAAAAAGGAAAAAAAAAAAAACAAGCTCAGGATCAAATTCCCCTTCTCCAAATAAAAAAAGGAAAAAATAATAAAAATTCCAAACTTCTCGTATTTCCCCAATTTTATTTTTATTTTTTTTATTTTTTTTTTAGCAAAATCTATACATACAGAGAGAATTTGCAATGGATCTGCATAGATCAGATCTCTGCCTTTTCTCTGCACCTCCTTAAAAACCTGTAGGAACAAAATTTTCCCTCTGCACAAAAGCAGCTCCCTGGATCAGATTTTGTACTTGCTGGGTATTTCTTTGGCTGATGTCGTAGGTCCCTTGGTAATATAGAAGTTTTGAAAATTAAGCATCAGCACTGAGAACTGGGAGGACAATAGATAGAGGAGCTTCATCCCAGGAGACAAGGAATAAATATTGTATCTTCGCCTAATAAGGAACTGTAGGTTCTTTCAACATTTTTATACATTTTTCCTCCACTCTTTAGATTGCTTTTTTTTCTTTCCCAGGCTAATATGGGAGCTAATCTGATGGAAGGGGGCATTTTGTACACATTTCACTGGGAAGACATAGTTCTAATAGCTATTAATCTATATTAATTAAACCGTCTTTTTAAATAGGTAAGTGCTCCTTCCTGTTGATTCTACTGCTTTTAAATATTGACCGAGGCAAAGTACTGCACATTGAGGCGTGTGTCTGTTTAGCTGTATTTTTCTAAATGAAAACAATGATGTTGGGCTTGGGGGGGGGGTTTCCCCTTAAATTCCCATCGAAGTGAAGTCC
>NW_017728918.1:4445580-4474050 GCF_001723895.1 Crocodylus porosus | reverse complement strand
CTCTATATACATATAGAGATATTATATAATTATGTCATCTACATATATAGATATATCTATTTATATAGCTATATCTATATACGTAGATTATATTATCTATGATATAGATAGATAATATAGATATATATCTATATATGTGGATATATACAGATATATATCTATATATGTATCTATATAGCTATAGATACATCTATCTGGCTATATACAGCTACGGCTTTATACTATATCTATACATCTATATAGCTATATCTATCTATCTATAAAATAATCACGAGGACGAGATGATCCCGTATCATCGCATTGACTTCTACAACCTATTTGTCCGGGATACATAATACAGTATCAGAAGCTGGGCATGGAATACAAGGAAGAAAGATGTGAGAGAGAAAGCCAATCTGGAGAGCTTCCCCCACTTAAGAAAAAAATGAAATAAAAGGCGAGTGCCGGTAGATTTATGATCGTGGGAAATTGCTGGAGACTGGGTGACGCTGGGTTGCCCAGTTGAGGATTTTGCATATTTATTTATTTCTTGACATCAATCCTAGGAGTTTCCTTTCCTGGATGCATCTGAAACGGCTCCCCTCCCCCCGGATCTCGGGTGCCATTTAGAACGCGAAGTATCCCCGCACGCCCCGCACGTTCGGAACGGAGCCCTGGCGGGGCAAATTGCATCCGGGCTGCGGCAGGGTCCGGCCACATGGCATTGCCCGCCGACGCGTCTGCGGCTGCTGGCGAGCTCCCACAAATTACAAGCCTGCAGATAGACGAGGGTGTAACTTGCTTTTAATTGCCATTTAATTTGCTTTGCTTTTAAGTGTTTCAGCAGCGAAGGTGTCTTAATAATAAGCCGCAGGCAAATAGGCATGTGGCTCTGTCTCTCTCTCTCTCATTCTCTCTCCCCTTTTCTTCTTCTTCTTTTTTTTTTAAAGGTCCAGGTTTGGGGAGGGTTTACTGGTATCTGTTCATGCGGGCTAACAGGAGCTGTCATTCAGCCCTCTTTTCTTTATACAAATGGACAAAGGCACACGACTAGAATCGAAATGCATTGTCTGAAATGGAAAAGTGAGATTATCGAGGCCTGCCGAGAGGTCAGCAGCAAACACTTTCTACCTCTTCGCCATTTGATAAGCGCGTCCGTCTTTGCAGAGTTGTGCTCCCCCCACCCCCCACCCCCCTAATGAAGAAAGAAATGTAGGAGACTAAGGGGAGGAGGAGGGGGGGGAGTGAAGAAAGAAAGAGAGAGAGGGAGAAACACGACTTTCCCTCCCTTTTCACATGAAATTTCGGCAGCGATTCTCCTAATGTCATCACTGAAATAGCAAGGACCCCTTTTTTCGTCTCGGAGAATATTTCAGGAGCTGCTCCAAACGCCAGCACCGTTTGGACTTTGCAAGAGGATGGGGCAATGCAGAGAAAAGAAACAAGGGGAGCTCCTTCCAGCGACTGGCCCAATCCTAGTGAATAAGTGCACAGTATGTGTGTGCACAGTATATGTGTGCACAGTAAAGACATAAACACTATACCTTAAAAAAAAATTACCGCCCCCCCTTCCCATCTCGAAGGGCCCTCCCTGGTCGATTTAAGTGACTTACTCCTCTTCTCCTCCAAGGAGCGATATGAACCGCCAGCCCTGCTGGACAGAAAATAATCCTCCCCCCTTCAGTTTTAGGGTCTAAGATCTTTTCAAGGCCATCAGTGACCCAAAGCATTAGTGCCTAAGGAGACGATTTACATCGGATTTGGGGGTGCTTCCTCATTCAGCTTCCCCGCGCAGCTAAATGCGCCGCAGAAAGGGGGTGGGCCTGGAGAGTGCTCTACGGAGACCCTTGCCGGGGCCTGGGAAAAGTGTGGGGAGCTACCCCGCTCCCTCACCGCCCCCCTAGGGCTCTCCCCTGCCCACAAGCATCCATGTGCAGCCCGCTGCTCTTCCCGAGGCAAGACTCACCGGTGCTTTGTATTTATTTATGCGGGAAACGACCATGTGGAGGGGGGCGGGAGGGTTTTGAACCTGCTGTTTCCACTAGCTGTCTTAATCCCTCCCCCCCCGCCGGGATTAACCCCCCCCCCGGACAGGGCGTCCTCCCAAATCAAGCGAGGAGCCAGCGACTAGCCCAACCCCAGCCCCAGGTGATCGTGTCTGGAGCCCGTGCCATTTATATCTACGGGTCAGGCCCATCTGTCCGGGGCTTAGACCGGTCCCTCTCTCAAGGCACTGGGAGCCGTGTGCCTCCTTCCCGGGAGGGAAGCCCCGGGGCCAGCTGGAGCGGGTTACCCCGCGTTGAACGCCCTGCTCCCCACGAGCCAGGCTCCCGGCGGCGACTTGCCCCGCGCACACGCGGGCCGGGCGCGGGGCGGTGGGCTTGGGGAGGGGAGCTGGGCAAACGACGGGAAGAAAGGCTCTCCAGCCGGGTCTCTTCTGCGGGACGGGTAGCTACAGGCCCGCAGTAGCGATGTCTCTCTCCTTGCGTGGCCAGCACGCTCGCTGGGTGTCCGCCTTTCCCGGGGTCCCCGTCCTCATCCTCATCCTTATTGCTCGTTTGTAAAGTGTGAAGGACTTGAGGCTGGGGCAAACCTTGGCTCTCACTTGCACTGCTAGCTCTTGTTCTTGCACCCCGCTCCTCCCCCTTGGTTTTGCAGCGTGTTGCTTTCTGGAGGCGACTCGTTTGCCTCCTTTCTATCCATTTTTTCCCTCCCCTTCAGCCTTACTACAGGTGGGGAGCAGAGGGGTGGATTCAGACTGTGCCCCGCGGTGTGCACCCCTCCCCCAGACCCAGCACGTCCCTTGACTGAGTTGCCTATTAGGATATTAGGAAAACTTGCCTGGGCAAGGGCTGCAGACGCGAGGGGATCACGCCAGGATGCGACCCGCTGCTCGCTGCGGCCCGTTCAGCCTCTTTGCACCTGGAAGCTGGTACAAAGAGGACCCCCCTCCCACCCCAGCGACGACTGGTTTGTAGGGGACGAGGCTGCAGACTTGGTGCACTTCTAGGGGTTTGTCTGTCCACCCTCAAAGACAGGCAAAGGAGCAGCTCGTGTGTCTGATGGATAAAAGGGAGGGTTGCACTGAATTATAACAAAACTGAGGGTTGGAAGAGGCCTCAGGGGGTCACATCTGGTCCAGCTCCCCTGGCCCAAGCAGGACCGGCCCCAACTAGCTCATCCTAGCCAAGGCTGTGTCCACCGGGGTCTTAAACACGTAAAAGGATGGAGATTGCACCTCGTCTCCGGGTCACACTGCTAAAACCTGTTTTAAACTCCATGTCCCTCCTTAGTGGCGCTCGGACTCAGACAGCACCCTCGCTGTTTCCTCAGCTGCCACAGGAGAGGCTGCCGAGAAGCGTTTTGCTGGCTGGTCATAGGCAAGGGCAGCAAATTGCGTCTCCTGCTCTGGCAGGACTTCGGGGCTGCTCTGTGATGGCCCGTCTGTCCGAGGAGCTGGAAACGTGGTGAGCCAGGCAGGTCGGTAAAGCAGAGACAAGGGTGGTAGGCAAATGGACAAGGTCTTCCAGATTGGAGAGAAGTTCCCTGCCAGGTTGAAGGAGCGAAATCACAGCTCTGCCCATGCCCGCCCTCTCTTTCCCCTCGGGGTAGGAGTATCCTGTTGCACCCCGAGGCAATGCAATGGGGGCAGGGAAACCTTATTTTCAGGCAATTGAAATGCTTTTAGTAGATTCGTCTGAAGTGAGTGGGGATGAGTGGCGTGTCCGGGCAGTGCCTCGAGGACGGGAGAAATGCTTCCGCGGGGGGTTTCCATTAGGACTCCTGGCCGCTGCCGTCAGGAGGTGGGCTTGAGATTCAGGCTTCCCGCTAAGTCAATGGCTTCCTTCCCCAGTGGCCTTCCTGGGTCTCTACAGGTCCCACTTCGTCCTCCCACCCCCTGGGCTCCTGGACGAGCTCTGGGCTAGTCCCCAGGACCCTTCTCCCAAAGCAGACCGGGTTTGGACGTGCAGAAGGGGATTATTCCCCCTCCTCTCTCGCCCTGCTTCAAGACCAGCCACAGCTCCTTTGTCCCAGCAGTACTTTTGTTGCTTCTTCCACCTTGTAACACGGCTAGTGATTCCTAGGTCTTTCACATCCTCCTTCATGAAGCTGGCATTTAACTGCTCTGGGATCTGGAAGCCCTTGGAAACTTGCATACAGCTCTGTGTCTACCTCCCTGCCTCGAGAGACCTGTGCCGGCTTGATGACCACAGCAGTGCTGGACTGATCTCCACAGCATCCTCCTGTCTCTTGAATAATACTAGTGTAGTTCCACCTCAGCCCTTGGGCTTTGCTGTTAGACTCCAGTTCCCCTCGTGTGCGGGATCTCTGCCTAGTCCCGACTCACCAGGTCTGCTCCTTTTTGCTAACACATAGTTAGTTGATGGCTCCCAAGTCGTCCCTTTCAACCCTCAGCACTCCGGATGATGTCCAGCCTGTCTTTCCCTCCCTTCAGGTTTCTCCTTACCAGGGAACTGCGCATTTCCTTGGTCTCCCCACACTCTGCAGCTGCTCCTGATACGATGCTCCGTATAGCCTCTGAATTAGATGGTAGTAAAGCAGTAGAAAGGATTAAGGCTGCCTGGAAAACAATGTCATTTTATGCAGGGAAAGTGGGGGTTGAGTTTTGGTTTTTGTTTCAAGACTTTTTGCGGTATTTTTCGTGCAGAAAAACCAGAGGCAAAACCTGAAAGCTGGAGGTCCTCACTTCAGAGGTAAGACAGGTATTTTGGAGTCTCTCCTCCAGCAGATGAAGGTTGGGGTCCTGGCTGTAGGTGAGTGTTTCAGATAGGTTATTCTACTTCTCCTCATCTCCCACCTTCCCTGCAAAAACCTTTCCAAGGAATCCCCATGCTTTGATTTCAACAGCCTGCATTTCTGATATAGGGAGGGAGGAAAGTTGTCCACAACGTTTTCGGCTTCTCTGGTACCGTGTCATAAAGTTCATCTCGGTAGCAAACACATTAAGCACGAGATGATGTTGTATTTTACATTTTCCTGCAGCTTGGGCTTCATTCAAGGCCATTACAATTTTCACTGATGTCAAGGCACCCTGGAACATGTCCTTTGAGTTTGCCATTCTCCGAAGGGTAAACCGCACCACCTGTGTAGAAAGTGCTAAAATTTGAAAGCTGAACACTGAACTGAGCGAAGGCAATCCAATCTATGTTTTTCACCAAATCTGCCTCATTTTACAGGGCAGTTTGGCACCCTGTTTTGTGTACTAGAAGGGTGGGCCCAAGGATGATGGATCTAGACTGTTTTCAGTGCGGGGAAGATGACAGGACAAGGAGCAATGGGCTCAAGTTGCAGCAAGAGAAGTTTAGGCTAGATATTAGGAAAACTTTCCTATTAGGATAGTAAATTACTGGGATAGACTACCCAGAGAGGTGGTGGAGTCTCCATCCTTCGGGAGGGGTGGGATTTAAGACCCAACTAGACAAAGGCTTGGCTGAGAAGGTATTGGGGATGGCCCTGCTTTGATCAGGGGGTTGGACTAGATGACCTCCTTCAACGCTTTTTTTTTTTTTTTTGAGTCTATGATTCTAGATTTTACATAATCAGGTAATTTCTATCCTTTGGAAATGTCCATGTTCAGACCAACCAAGGTGATTTAAAGCAAGATAATATTACCTACATTCATTTCAGGATGCATTTCAATATTTGAGGCTGAATCCTATCATTAAACTTCTCTCTGGTAGTGGAGAATGAAAACATCTGTAGACTGTGATGTATTAAAGATGTATCTTATATTAGATTCATCCATAATTAATGCAGACATTCCAATAAATAATACAGTGTCAGGTTCTTTGGATTATTGAGTATAATCTACTATGCTCATATATTTATGTGCTGGCAGTAATAGTGAGCACGCTTCCTTACCTAATTAAACACAGAGCCCTACTGTATGTTTAAATAACATTAAGGTTGTGTCATAAACTTAAAAGAGTAAATTCTAAGATAAGGTTGACATCTCTGTCCTTAACTCATGAACCATCTCTTGATGGCTTTTCTGTTCCCTTCTTCCCTCCCCCTAATGGCTAGATGTATGGATATCCATTTTGACTCTGATTTTTCCCACCTAAGCTTAATTTATAGCCTTAACACTCTTTACATTTGCACACCATATTACTAATATTTTTAAAATACGTTTTTTCCTCAAGAGCCTGGAATTGCTCTGATTTGCTTGCATAAATCAGTTTTTAGGTTAAATAATATACCCATATATTTATTTGCATGTTTCAGAAAGGGATTTTATTGACCCAAGAATCCAGGATAGCTGCAAAGGAGCCATTCTAAATTTTGTTATTGGTTCAGTTTTCAGGCATTTGCTATTAAAATGCATGTGATGAATCCCCCCAAACTGAAGGCAGCCACTTCAGAGACAAATGAGTCCATGGGGGGAATATATATTTATGTTTTAAAAACATATTTTAATTTCCCTATTGATCATAATGGCTCATGCATAAAATCAAGGGGGTTTTATTTTTATAATTTCAAAAAAAGGACCATTAAAATTCATTTGGCAAAGGAGGGGGGAAATTGTTTCTATCAAGAAGACCCTGCCTGCAGGGTTTGATTTTGGAAGGATGTTCTCGGGTGGGGAGGGGCTATTCATAACCTCCTGACAATGGCTAGCAGGGATTCATAATGAACTTGCTGATAGAGCTAACTATGAGCTCCATTCTGCCACTTCTACTCATGCCAGTAATCCGAACATAAGCCAGTTGTCTCGCTGACCTCCCTGGGACCGCTCACTTCAGCAAAGATGGAGGGGTCAGAGACCAGAATGCTGCTGCTCTCTCGCATGAAGGGCCTGATCCAAGGGGCAGTTTAAGTCAATGGGATTCTTTCCACTGACTTCAGTGAGCTGGGGAATAGGCCTTAAACAATTATTTGAGTTTGTATTGTGTGTCTAAAGCAAGAATGAAGCAGACAATGATCTCACACCAGAGAAAGGATTTAAAAAATATCCACTTAAAACATGTTCTTTCATTCATCTAAAAGCTGAAAGGCACTCACTACATTTTTAAGAACTCTGAAAACAATGCTCCTATTCCTTTCTGCCTTTCTCAGTTGGTTTCTTTCAATTTCGGCCTATCAACAAATGATATAACCACATAGCAATATATAACACCAGCAAATAATATAACCATATAACTATATAGATAGCACATATATATATGGATGACATTATCAATATTTTTTCTAATCCCATTATGTTTTTCAGAGGTAATATTTATCCATCTGTAGAGTCGAGAGATTTCAAGATGATTATTCCAGGCCAGAAGAGTGAAATGCTGTCAATAGTTCTAAATTACAAGATTAAATGATTGAAATGGAAACCAAATGATTTTAGCAGTTCAGTGCTCATGGGCTTGCATTTCTAAGTTTCTGATCCTAGTCATCAAGCAACTTAAGCATGTGCTTGACATTATTTCTTTCCCTGGATGAGGAGTACAGGGAAGTGGTTTGAACACCATACAGCACCTTCTATGCTGCCAATGTCGGTAATATCTTATTAACAGCTAACTAATGACAATTATATTATTTTATTGTATATTTACTTGTGCATATGCTCCTATTTTTGTTCCTATACATGTGAAATTATATGCAGATATTATATAAATGCACACAAACATATATATACTATATATGGTGTATTTGTACTTGTGTGGATGTATATTTTGTGTGTATATACCTATAATAATATCTCTATATACACAATCTATAACATGCATATAGTATAGACCTAAAAACACAAATACACACATATACACATACTATGTATATACTTATGGTTACAGTGATGTATTATGGTAGTGTATACACATAACTTTTTATATATATTTACATATACACACACTTACCATCTGTGTTACTGGATGCCACAAATACATTAGAAGACCAATGCGCTAGAAGTAGACGCATTTCTGCATATTCCAAATATCACATACAACAAAACTCCAAACACCATACACAATGGCATTTCTATAAACCCCGCACATATACAGTGGATAGGTAGATCGACAGATGGATTGATACATTTAGCTTGAAATCCAGTTTATGTGCGCAAACTCAGGTTTTTCTCCAGTGCTTCTTCAGCTGACGTAAATCTACATAGCTTCATTGTCATTAACGGATCCAATTCCTTTAGTGTGGAAGGGGAATCCATTGCTATATTTTGAACTAGAGAAATAGATCATCTTTTTTTTGTGCACTTGTAATTCCTAGCAACAGCAATGGGGAGTGTATCCCATATGTACTGAGACATACAACCTTTCAGTATGCATTCAAGTCTATAATGTCTTTGTATCGATGCATGTGGGTAGAGTGCAGTTCGCACTGATGCTATTGGACACTTCCCATGCACATGAAGAGGATATATTTCTTTCTCTTGGAAACAGAAGCACCATTTGTATGCATCACCCTAACCCTGACATGAAATCTGAAACCAAACCTAACCCTTAAATATTAGTTTAAATACAAGATTGATTTTCGTTTATAGCTATGAACATTGATTTTATGCTGTGCCAGCCACTGACCTTGCTATTAATGGAGCAGTGAGATATTATTCCCTATAGTTAGGAAGATCTAGAAAATAAAAAGCCATATATATATATACATAGTATCCTATCATCAGCTTAATACATGCTGCCATGCAGGACGGGTTTCTAAAACTAAAAGTTACTCTACTTTATTGTCTTCAAAGAGCCCCTGAGCTAGGCTAGTTGTTTGTAGTAACCCAAGGGAGGAAGAAAGCCTGTCTGGCTTCCCTCTTCTTTCTTGTAGCAAGAGCAAGCTGCTATTTGGACTAATCCCCCAAATCAGCCCCCATCCCCTTCCCCTCCTGAAAGATCAGCAGGTTGATTTCTGAAGCAGCAGGCCTGGGTGACTTGCGGTGGAGGCCCTTGTCTACTCTAGCCTGGCTGAAAGGAGCTGTCCATTCAGAACCAGGCGGCCACGTGGTGTCTGCCCGCCAAAAAACAAAAGGAGTGAAATATTAATTAATTTAAAAAAAGCCAATCTGTTCAATCCTCCGCCTGCAGGCAGGCTCTAACGGAAACCACATATGCGTTCCCTCTCCCCCCAAGAAATCTTCATTTGGGCATTAAAATACTTAAAAGGATTAGTCATTAAATACTTGTACATTTGGTTTAATTCGCTGGAAACTCCATGTCACAGGGTTACATCAGAAAGCAAGGAGTTTTAATCTCATTTGCAGTATTTACCTAGTTGCTTTATTTCTTCGGCAGCTTGTTACAGGGATAATATTAATATCCCATGTGTCCAGGGGGAGGAGGTTAAAAAAATTGAGCTGGTTGCTGTCTGATGGTATAACAAATATCAAAGGGCCTTTTAAGGTAAAACAAAGAGCTTGAATGGGAGTCTGCTTTCCCTGTTGCAGTCTGGTGCTTATAGATGATGATGATGATGAGGATGTAGTAGAAGGGAGCTCATTTCGGGCACTGTATTGGGAACCTGGAGATACATACCCATATACAAAGTATACATCCACACAAGTACATATACATTATATATAACATATATATGCTTCAGTGTATTCATATGACCTCTCCATATAATTTCACACGTGCCTCTCTGCTGGATGAGTCTGGGATCCTTTTGCTGCCTCAGTTTCCCCATCTGTCAAATGCGTTTTTGCCTGATAAAGCAGTGATGAAAAGTATATTAGAGTTCTATTGGCATAGCCCAGACAGACCTCTGGTACAACCAACTACAAACTCCACCTTTTGTAACTCCAGAAAAGTCAGGATATTTATGTTTAAATGCAAGCGGTATGCTGGACTATCTTGCTGAACTGGTCGAAACAAGGGAGGTAGGAGGAGTGCACATATTTTTTATTCCTTTGTGCTTATCTCATGATGGATGTCAGCCTACTGCAGTTCCCAAGTAGAGAGGCTTACTGTTTTTTAGAAAAGTGTTCCATTCCTGTTCATTGACCAAAATATGTTTCATCCTATAAAAAAATCCCTTTAGGTGACTTTTTAAATTCCTCTCCTCCCCATGTATATGATTCTGTATTCTTAAAAGCACTAGAGGTGGAGAAGGCAAGAACTATATCTGGTGACATCTGATTGTCTTGCTGGTATCCAGGACTTAACAGCAGAATGATCCGTAGATGAGCATTTTCAGCATGTCATCTGGAATTACTGTCATCTTGACCACCATCTCTGGGAGATCTGCCACTGACCTTAATGGAGCATGATTTGGTGCTATAATAATACCTCCAGTGACAAAGTGACAGCTGCCTTCTTAGCCACCATGCTGGGGACTGGACTGGGGAACTCCGAGACAGTAAGCTGCTACAACACAAGGTAATGCTCTAGGGCAACTCACACCCTTTGTGTCTTGGTGCAAAAGGGAGATTGTAACACACATTCAGCACTGGTTGCAACAACACCTAGGGCCAGACTAGCTCATATATTGCTTATTAAGCACAGGAGGGCCTGCCTCCCTGCTGAGCCTAGGACCATGGATAAGAATCAGGTCAGATCACCCCCACTGGCTCACCACTGTGACCAACCCTGGTATAGTAGGAGGATCCTGAATACAGATCCAAGCACCCCTTTTGGGTTCTCCTGGGGGCTGAGGAGCAAATCTGGAATATGCTTTCAGGATATTTACTCTGTTTAGTTGATGGGCTGGGGTGTGCCTGGAGCAGAGGCTTGATTAGCAGCAAGGGTTGAGGGCTCAGCAGAGAAGCGGTATAAGCAAGCATTGAGACACATATCCTATTCATGACCAGTGCAAAAATGATGCATCTAACTTCATATGGATATATGATCCATACCCCTGACGGGGGCACATAGTTTTCCTGTTATGTCAGTGGTCAGCTTGCTTCATCCTTAGGGACCTGTTCTAAGTCACCCAGCACTGGTGGCTCTACTGTTTTAATAATAGGGACCCTTCATTGATCACAATCCAATGGGAAAGAAAGTTGTCCTTTCCTGTTATTCCAATAGGGAACCTTCCTTTGCTAAATCATATAAGGACCCAGTTCATTTTGAGGGAGATATTTAAAGGAGGAAGGTCACCCACCTTTCAGCTTTATAGTTAGGGTTATCGATCAGGATATGGGAGGCCCAGGGTCAATGTCTTCCCCAGACAGAGGGGTTTAGACCTATCTGTCATGCTTCTCACTGTCCTAACAACATAGCATTAGGCTGGGTAGGACCAGGGGCCCTCCAGAAGCTGCCCATTGGAAAGCTATGTGCCAAAAAGGTATAAGGCCAAAATAAAAACATGTAAGAGTGGATGTGAATCTGTTCCTCAGTGAGGAGGGTGCTTCCCTGGGCTCTGGACCCTGCTCCCGGCATTTTTTATGCATTTTATCCATTGTCAATTCATGGCAAAATAGTCATGAAGCCAGAAAGAAAAAGCAAGATTATGCCATAGACTAGTGGTTAGATCATCCATCTGAGGTAAGAGTCAGATTTCAGCCCCTGCCAATTAGTATTTATTTTATTGGGTTTAATTGCTGACACCCCAAAATACACTGTAGCCCTGCAATTAGGGTACAGTCTTGAGGGTTTGCAGCTCTGGATTAAAATACCTCCAGTAAATTAGGCACAGGAAGGGTTTGACCCTGGGCCTTTCATACCCCAGAGGAATGATCTAATTCTCACATGATGGTATCAAGGATACATGTACATTGGGTCTGCAGATGCTCATCCCACTTCTCATTATGTAAGCCCCTCATCAGCCTCAGAAATGAAGGAGTAATGAGGTTCTGGGGGTGCCCACATGCTTCTGGAAAGCCAGGTATGGAGGATGGTGCTTCATCTGGGTGACCTCACATCTCATTTCTGGGGTAAGTGTCCACAGAGCAGGAACAGATGGGTGGGACTTATTCCCTTTGAACTGACAATAATAATGAATAACAAATTCTTAAAACTATGTTTGAATGAGTGGCAATGCTGAAACCCTGTTCATGTGTGAATTCATTTCTTACACACTTCCACATGGTTATATTGCTTCCTTGCTAGATCTGCATTACTACATATTTATTACTCTCTTCAGCTGAGCTCCATTTCCTCTAGACCTCACTGGCTTCCTGTTCATCTTCAGGTGCAAACTAAGGTGCCAGCACTGATCTACAAATGCTTATGCTTGGCCGTGCCAAACCCCTTACAATAAAACCTTAGGGGACAAAGTAAGGGGGCATGTCAGCTCCTACCTTAATTTCTCCTCCGCTGCTTCATTGGGAGGGGCCTCTCCCAAAAGAAGGAGTTATTAGACCTCGCCTCCAGGTTGGTGGATCTGTTGGACCCTACATGGCACTAAGGCCATTCGCACAAAGACTGTACCCTGCAAAACTCTGGAGTGTTGGTCATCCTGGTAGTGCAGACATGTAAATGGTCTTGTCTTGGGACTTTATGATTTGCAGGTATCTAGTGACAAGTGTTCTGACACCATTGCATTGACATGCATGGGTTTATTGTGACTTGGAGGTTTGTAGTGGGAGGGGACTTGACTCCAAATGCAGACATGGAACTGCAATGAAACTACTGCACACTGACTGATCCATAGATCTCCCTCCCATTCAGACATCACTCCCTCCTTCAAAGGACCATCTCTATGAACATGCTGGGAGAGTTCCCTGAGAAGCTTGACTGGGTGGACACAGGGGGCTCCACCAGGATATCAAACAAGCCTAGGTACACCATAAAACCCACAACAGGCATACATACTTTCAGGACAATGAGACCACACTGGTTTTACTGCATCTGAGGCTCTGAGGGGTTACGAAGCAGTAGGTGGAATTTGTCCCGGTGACAGATAATGTAGTTCTACTGTAACTATGTTTAGAGATACCTAACCCTTCATCGACTTACATAATTGCATTCATTCTGGGATACAGTTCCTGATTATACAGGATCTCAGATGTCTTCCAAGCCATGGAAGTGCCAGCATAGGCGGGATCACACTTGCTCTTTGAGGCTTCACTGAAGAGACCTGGGCTATCTCACACATCCAAGTGATAGGTGGGAAAGAGTTTGCATGGGTTCGATTCTTATTTGGAGCCTGATCCAAACTCAAAGACTTCAGTGGAAAGGGTGTCAGGGTGATATTCATCCTTCACGCTAGACCTTAGGCTGTATTTAAAGGCCCAAGTTTAAGAGAACATTTCAGCGAATCCCCTGTCTCACCTGCTTAGTTGCCTAACCACTCTAGGTACCTAAAGTTTGGCTATTGTGCACACCTAAGGCTATTTTGGCTTCACAAACGGCATCCCTACAGGGACCCAATTAGAAAACTCCAAATGCTGAGTGTCAGGGTTGTGTTTGGCATACACAGCCACTTTAATTCAATGACACAAGTCAATCTAGTGCCATGATTCTTACATTCACTTCTACACACTGCCTCATCTTCAGGAGGATGGTGGAGAGTGCCCCCACTCCCACCCCAGCTATGCCTATGGCTTGGGCTCTAGGGCACTTAGAAAATAAGAGATTTGTGCTTGAGGCCTCTCAAGTTTATGGTTCTCACCTCAAGTGATACTCCTATTTTTGTCCTTGCAACATGGACAAAATCCTAGGTCTTCCCCTCCTCTGTCTCATCCCATCCTAGGACACTGCCCTACCCTGAGGCTGAAGAACACAGACCCAAGGGTGGGTGCCTGTTCTAACCAGTGGTGTTTGGATGCCACAGTCTGACAGTAATTGCATGCTGTGAGTCTTGCCATCATGCAGGAGCCTAACTCAGGACTTCAGGGAAGTTCCTGAATTGATCCCTAAGCCTTGGAAAGAGGTAGGCCTCCAGGTCAGCATGGTGAACATTGCAAATACCAGTCTTACATGTCTTACATTTCCTTTTTTAAAGTATAAGAAGCTTAGATGCCTTACGCAGGTGCATGGATTCTGCTTTCAGAGTTGAGCCGCTACATTTTAGACATAGGAGTGCTTGTCGTCTCTGCAGCTTAGACCTGTGCTGTCCCTATTGACTTGGATGGCAGTTGGATCATGCTCCTAATAAGATCTCTGCTGCGAGTCTTCTAAAAAACAGCAGCACTCCCCATATTATAAGGTTTTCGGTCCATCCTACAAAACGTAGGAAGGGTTGTTTCTTTCTGCTGTTTTCTTTTCCCACTTTCCCAGAATAATAATTTATAATTCTCCATGGTACAAACAGGCTACTCAAATGCACTCCACAATTTTCTATTTAGTGATTCATCCCTGACACACTTCATGACATACCATCACAAGTGGATGAAGGCCTTTATGTACCACACATTTCCCCTCACGAGGAATCTTTCTTTTACTTCTGATGCACTTTTCTACCTTTGGCGATCACTCTGTTTGGGTTTGTTTAGTTTATAGAACATCTCCTGATAGTTTGGACGGGGGTGTCTTTCTCTTCGAGCACGTTAACCCAGTCATTTGTATGAGGATGCGTGGCTATCACTTTGCACCTCACATAAAGGGTCTTTTTTCCCATCAAACTGTTTTGCTCTGTTGTGCTTTTTTCCCCCCTCTAAAAAGCAGAAAAGTGTTTCTCATAGTCAAAGCATATACCCATTTGCCCATGGGACTGCTTGGATGAGCATTAGATAAGAGAGTTACATTAGGGCAGAAATTCGGGTCACATCATATCAAACTGAAAGCATCAGGCCAAGGATGGGTTTGGTTTATAGGATTTTGTACATGATCATTTTTAAATTTTATGACTTTTCCTGCAATTTGCAAAACCTAACATTGTGTTGGCATTTTCTGTAACATTACACGGTCACATAATGCAACACAACCTCTTTATATCTGATTTGTTGTATTTATCCAACAAGGCTGGTAGTTATTTTCACCACAATTCATAATGCTGCATTTTATCAGCCATGGTAAGAGATGCAAATGGAATTAAGAAGACGTGTGTTTTGTGCAGTCACAAGCAGTCCTCTGCTGCTTATTCTCAGTCACCCAGGATAGTGTATATCCTTCAGCATCAGCTCTCAATGTTGTGACCTTAAAACATCCTTAACAGAGAAGCTCTTTAAGGTTTTCAAAGGCGTTTAGAATCATGTTACAAACTTGCTAAAGTTTACGCTGGATAGACCATGGGGAACACACTGAGAATTGTCAAGGTCCCATGATATGTGATGAAATACGTTACATATGCACGCTGCACATTGCATATGGTGAGACAAGGGAAGATGTTCTTGGTGGAAAGCATCTGGACTGTTCTCAGGACCCCTAAGCTCAGGTCTTGCTGCCGCCACTGATTTCTTGTTGGATAGTTGCATGTTGATGTTATGACCGATTTCTCCGTTTTCTGCTTGTATATTCAAATTGTTTTCTTCTACTTCTTTGTCTGATTGTTTCCTTACACACCATGTTCCTTGGACCAGGGAAAATTCCTATCTGTTTATGCTGGTATAGTGGTCAGTAGGATGGAAGCCCTGAGCATCTGATCTCCAGGTGTACTGCAATGCTAATAATTACAGTATACTATCTATTGCCACAAGAAGCAATTGGAACACATGAATTAAGACTTTGATTCAGCAATGAATGTATTTAAATGCATGTTTGAAATATGCGCTTAAGCTAAATCAGGATCTAAGTTTGTTGAAAGGATAAGGAAAAAAAGGATAAGGAACTCCTACTGCTACCACCTAATGGAGATCCTTCTTTAACTAAAGTCTTGGAAGCTAATGCTGAAAAGCATAGGTTCAGTTTCCCCGAAAGCTTATGTACAAGCAATATTTAGGTAATTGCAGGACTATCCATAGGATAAGTCTTCTACTCCAGATATGCATTAAACCTCCCCCCAAAAAACAACAACCCATCAACCACGCTAAGATGTGGGAAAATATATTGCAGGTATTGTCATAAAGACTGAATTAAAAAAAAAGGGGCTTGGAACAAAAGGGAGAATGAGGAGGCCAGAATACATTTGGCTTCACATATGACTTTCATCCTTGTTTTGGCGTTCCAGAAGCAATAGCTCCCTAGCATGTGACCTCTTTGGGAGTCTGCATTGTTTGAAATCCATTATTTGAATTTTGCAGAGAGAGTAAACAGGCAATTTTCTCTGAGGGTGCAAGTACACAACATCCTACTGAAGTCTGTGGCATTGCCCCTGTTTTCAGGAGTAGATAACTTGGCCAATGAAATCAAATCATATCTATGTCTCACCACTAGCTGAGATCTTCAGTTTATGTCAATTAATGTGGCTCTACATGGAGCTATGTTGATTTTATATGAGCAGATTATCCGGTCCAGTATTTCTGCAGGTTTTTTTAGCACTTGAGATTCTCTGGGAATAAAGTCTAGAGTCTTTATTAGTATCTATTTCTGTTAGGACAGTCCCTGGGACTCACTGTTCACCCATAAAAAGATCTCTCAACCTAAGATGGGTGTAAACATGTGAATACAGTTTAACAGATGGGGAAACAGAAGGTAATCAGCAAAGGTGGTTATATATGTTGTATTTCACCTGTACACGAGGATCAAATTAACTTCCACCAACAGAATCATAGAGTTGGAAGGGACCTCAAGGGTCATCTGATCTGGCATTTGGACTTAAGACATGAACAACATACAGGAGACATCTAAAGCTGGAGAAGTACTGAGAAGGAAGCCTGCTTCTGAATAGATTATTCCTTTGCTTCCCCGAGCATAAGCTCAGTTGCAGGTGCATCTACGCAAGGCACTAGAAGCTCAGCAGATTAATTCTACTACATATTAGTGCATCATGGCAATGCGCTAATATGCAGTAGAATTAGTTTACTGTGCATTAGTTTCACCTAAAAAATGTGCAGCGGTGCTACTGGGCAGTATCGCCAATTATAGCATATTAAGCTATAATGCACGATAGGACTAAGCTAAATCCTGATAATGTGTAGGACTAAGTGTATTAATACTACAACTAAACTTAATGTGCCATAATTATGGTGCCTTAATGAATGTGTAGATGTGCCCTGCAGATGTTACAAGTGGGCCTAATTCTAATCCAGTTTCAACTGGCAAAAGCAAAGATCAAGTCCAAAGGGTTAAATTGGTTAACAACTGGTGTAAGTAAGATCCAAGTCAGGCTGACTCCTCTTTAACACATGTAACAAAGAATGTAGTTTTGATAGCCCAGACTTAAATTATTTCTAAGAATGTCCTGTGGAAGGAAAATGAATCTGAAAAGATATTGTAAGGGAAAATTCATTTACATCTTTTGTGCAGGAGGAACCTGTTGAATGACATTTAAAAGAGGATTAAAGCTGATTTCTTACAAGCTGTAGAATAATCAGATTTCTAAGCTAAAGTGGAATTAAGGTCCTTCAATTCATCTGCAAAGCTGACTGAAGTTGAATCATCATTCGGTAATTTACATGTCATTTACAGGGGCATTCATTGTGCTTTTAGTACTGTAAATATGATCTGAACAGCTTTTGATCTTTTGCAGCATTTTCAGGAACACATTATTGTTTCTGAGGAAAAAAAGGCAGAGTTTTATATAAAAAATCTGGAAAGCTCTTTTACTATGTCAAAACAAATGTGTCAACCAAATGGTAATATCTGCGCTAGTTTCATTTATCTGAGCTCGGTGGCTGTGAGGTTTAATGATTGTTTGTCAGGAAAATACATTTTTAAGAGAAGCAAACAGATTGCTGAGCAGCGAACATGTTTTATGGAATATGTAACATTGTAAACACCTTTTTTTGTTCCAACAGGACCTACAGAGGGTTGTAGGACTAAGTGCATTAATATAACAACAAAAAGTAAGGCGGCAACTCTTATATTTTACCATTTAACTACTTTGCTGTCCATTTTCTTGTTGTTTTTAGGATTCAGCTGCTGCTATTGAAACTCATGCATTCATATTTTTTGCACTGGACTATTCATTTCAGAACTGTCAGCAAAGCTTCAAATGTCTTTTGGGCCAAATCTCCCATGATAAGAAACTTTCCCAGTTTCCCACAGACTGACATCTTTGTTTATCCTGTCAATTTTTACTTGAAGGATCAGACTTTTAGTTGAAACCAGTGCCAAAAGCCACATTCTAAAATATTTTTCAACAAGTTGGTGTGTGTGTCATCTACTCTATGATAATGGCTCACATGCACTCACGCGTTCATCCCAGGGCCAAGGTATGCTAACCTGCTGCAGTGGCTTTACCTCAGTGGAAGATAGAGTTAGAGTTTCAAATCCCATTGAAATTTTCTGCTTCATAGTGTGAATTTATAACTGACTTCCACCAAAGTCCAGACACTTACTTGGGGTTGAAATTGGTGTAACTGTCTTGAAGTCCACAAGCTTCTAGCTCTGTAGATTTGGAACCTTTTCTAAACTGTCTGGCACTTCATTGTCCCTGTCAAAGCTTATGTCCAGCAGATGATTGGCAACTCATTTGTCATCAAACAAATCTGAACCTAATCTGTTTTGCTTTGATTGGTCTGCCTGGGCAAGTTGCCCTTAATGGGATTTTATTTTTGTAAAGCCATCCAAAAGCCTAAAAATGTATTCTTGTAACTGGCAGTACTCCTGGATACCTCTTACTGTCTAATGGGTATCTGAGAGTTGACTAATCACTGCATCACACTGGATTTTTGCAGGTTTAATGAGGTTGAAGGTAGGAAAGATGGTTTAGTGGTTAGGATGTGGTTCAGTAGGAGGGTTGAACATGCTGGCGCTGACTGGCTAAGCAGCAGCTCTGCAGAAATGGACCCAGGGGTGACAGCGGACAATAAGCTGAAGATGAGCCAACAGCGTGCCCTTGTTGCCAAGAAGGCTAATAGCATACTGGGCTGCATTAGTAAGCCAGAAGACTGAGGGAAATGATTATTCCCCTCTATTCTGCACTAGTAAGGCCACATCTGGCATACTGGGCTGCATTAGTAGAAGTGTTGCCAGCACATTGAAAGAAGTGATTATTCCCCCCTAGTTGACACTGGTGAGGCCACATCTGGAGAACTGTGTCCAGTTTTGCCCGCCCCCCCCCCGCACTACAGAAGGAGTGTAGACAAACTAGAGAGAGTCTAGCAGTGGAGGGCACCAAAAAATGGTGAGGGGGCTGGGGTACATGACTTATGAGTAGAGGCAGAGGGAACTGGATTTATTTAGTCTGGAGAACAGAAGACCAAGGGGGATTTAATACCAGCCTTCAGCTACCTGAAGAGGGTTGCAAAGAGGATGGAGCTGGACTGTTCTCAGTGGTGGCAGATGACAGAACAAGGCGCAATGGGCTCACATTGCAGTAGGGGAAGTTTAAGTTATATTTTAGGAAAAATGTTCTCACAAAGAGGGTAGTAAAAAACTGGAACCAGAGAGGTAGTGGAAACTCCATCCTTGGAGGTTTTAAGATCTGGTTAGACAAAGCCTTGGCTGGATGTTCTAGCTGGGGATGATCCTGCTTTGAGCAGGGGGTTGGACTACATGACCTCCTGAGGTCCCTTCCAACCCTAGTTTTATATGATTTTATGATTCCAATTCTTGGATATAATGTAGTTCACTGATGTTGGTGAGGATACCAGATGACAATGCTATCCCTTCTGAAAAGCCACATAAAGGCTTTGATGGTGCTGTGACATAGCGAGTACAGGTCACTACTGTGATAAGCCTGCCCAGGTCCCAGCCATGGTCTACAAATGCTCGACAGAAGAGCAGGAAGAAGATGATGTTAGAATCTCAGTGTCTGAGAAGACAGATGAAGGCTGCAGCAAAATGAGATCCCCAGTTGTCTTGGTCTCCTTGCTTTGGCTCAAGGTTCTTTTTTGTCAAGAGTTACATGGAAGCTGATGTGTAGCTGTTGATAAAAGAAATCACACGCAAGTGTTTTCCATGGAACTTTGTGGAGGATCCTTCTGAAGTATGGATACCCACCACAGTTTGTCATCATTCTTTTCCTGCTCCATGACTGTATGTGAGTGGTGGCTCTCAGTAATGGATCGATCACAGATCCCTTTGAAGTTAAAATGGGAGTTAAGCAAGGCTGCATCATCACTCCAACACTCTTCTCAATATTCCTTGTTGTGATGCAACATCCGACCACCAACAAGTGTCCAGCCACAGTGGAGCTAAATTACCAAATGGATGGTAAGCTGTTTCACTTAAGGCAACTCTAAGCCAAAATAAGACCACCCTGACCTCAGTCATTGAGCTACAGTATGCTGATGATGCTGTAGTGTGTGTTCACTTGGAAGCAGACCTCCAGGCAATCACTGACATCTTTACTGAGGCATACAAGAAAGTGGTACTTAACGTTCAGAAAACTAAAGTTCTCAATGAACAAGCTCCTAATGAACAGTCCCTAGCTCTGGAAATCCAGATTCATGGTGAGACTCTGGAGAACGTTGAGTATTTCCCACACCTCGGAAGCCATCTCTTGGAGAAGGTCGACACTGACGAAGAAACGCAACATTGTCTCAAAGGTGCAAATGTTGGATGCCTGAAGAAAAGGGTTTTGGAAGACTGTGACATCAGATCTGAAATCAAGCTCATGGTTTATCAAGCAGTCATGATTCCCACCTTGCTGTATGCATCTAAGGTATGAACAACGTACAGGCGATACCTAAGCTGTTGGAGAAGTATCATCAATGCTGCCTATGGAACATCCTTCAAATCCTGTAGGAAGACAGGCACGCCAGTGTTAGCATCCTCCTGCAAGTGAACGTCACAAGTATTGAGGTAGTGATCATCCAACATCAGCTTTGTTGGGCCAGCCATGCCATCTGGATGTCCAACTTCAGACTTGCGAAGCAAGTTTTATTCTCCCAGCTCAGACAAGGCATACACTTGAGGGCAGAGCAAGTGCTTCATGGATGCAAAGTATATGCTGAGCGTCTTTTTTTACTGAACTGTCTTTTATTAGGGGATATCATCTCTGTCAAGGGAGTGGAGCCTGACAAGGTAAAAATTAATGCAATTGAAATGATGCTAAGTCCCCAGTAAAAAAAAAGAGGTGAAATGGCATGGTAAATTTCCTGGGCAAATTCCTCCATAATTTGTTAGGAAAGGCAACACCACTGAGGACACTCCTAAAGAATAAGAATGAATGGTGCCAGCATGCAAAACAGGAGGAATCACGGCTTGCATTGAACCAACAGCTGATGCAAGAAGCTGTATTAAAATTTTATCCACCTGAACACCCTATAAAAATGTTGCCAGATGCATTACAGTTAGGGGTTGGCACAGTGATTTTCCTGAAATATAATGAGGATTGGCAATCAGTGGCATATGCTTCCAAATCAATGACTGAGGTGGAAGCCATATATGCAGAGGTTAAGAAAGAGTTGCTGGGTGTATTGTTTACCTGTGAGAGATTTCAACAATATATCTATGGCCAGACAATTATGTGGAAACAGACAACCACGCCCTAATAATATTGTTGAACAAGCCATTACTTTACAGTACTTTGAGGATTCAAAGAATTAAGTTTAAGTCGCAAAATTTGGTCATGACCAACATGCTAGGTATATTTATGTTGACTGAATGTACACCATTTAGATCTGTACATCTGTCTATGGAACCAGAAAAGACCTTTGAGACAGGAATGTAAACCTATATAGACTTAATTTACTAGTCACTCCCTATAGCAGGTAGGAAACTGCAGGAAATAAAAACAGAAACAGAGAAAGGCCATTTGTTGGGACTCTTGAAAGAAATGATAGTTAAAGGTTGGCCAGAGCACAACAGCGGCTGCAGTGTAGTTGTAACAGATTTTTGGAATTGCAGACATGAATGGTCACTGGTAGGAGGGGTAGTTTATAAAGGCACTGTTGGTGATGCTGAGGAGCCTCTGAAAGGAAATGTTGCAAAAGCTCCATGAGGGCCTTCTAGGAATGAACAAATGAAAAAAGTAAGCACACAAAGGGATTCATTAGCCCTAGATCAATAATGACACTGCAGACATGGCAGAAAACCTCTTTAAAGTTTCAGGCATGTCTGCAGGCTGAGCCACCACAACCTCATCCAGTTCCATCTAGAGCATATGAAAAGGTTGGCCCTGATTTATTTATGTGGCATTCAAAGACTTATTTAATAGCTGTAGATTATTATTCTCTTTATCCAGAAGTATGAACTTTGTCCAGAACTAGTGGGAAGTCAATGATAGCCATATTTGCAAGGCATGGGATTTCAGGAGAGGTTAGTGACAATGGGGCTCAGTTCTTTAGTTCTGTGTTTAAGAAATTTTCTGAAGATTGGGACTTTTGACAACCCCCAGATGAACAGCCTTGTGGAACCATAAAGAAACCTGCTGAAGACAGTAGGGATGGTTTTCTGAAAGTCCTACTGGCATACTGAAGTACGCCTATGGCAAATGGCTGGACACCAGCATGGCTATTAATTGGTTGATGGCTATGTTCTAACCTGTTGATTTGTGACAGCTTACTAAAAGGCCAGGATAATGACACTGTCAAGGAGACAAAAGAATTGTAGAAGTAGAAACAAAATGATATTTTGACATAGGAGCCTGGGAGCTTTCAGTGCTAAAATGGGGACAAAGAGATTAACACATGACAGTAACACTGAATAAACTCCAGTGTAGTTCACACCAGAGTTTATTGCTCCTGGGCACAGTGTTTACACTTGCACTTGGGACTGCAGCATGCAGTGCCAGGGCAGCACAGCCCCAGCTGGCAGGGGGTCCCAGAGGTCAGCCTCCCAGCCTGGGGCTGCTCTGACCCAGCTCAATGTGTTGTGGAGGGGCTGGATGGTGCATGAAGGTGCTTCAGTACGGAAGTAGCTGTCAGGCAGCCCCCACACTGAAGCACCCTCATGCCCTAGCCAGCTACGTCAGCATCTACACATGCATTGTGGTGGATTAAATAAGTCCACTGTAGGACAGTACTTGTGTTTGGCAGTACTATCCTATGGTGGAGTTAATTAGTGTGAAAGGGGAAGAGACAGCTCCCCTCTCCCCCTGACTCTCCCTATCACACTGCAGGATAACTGATGAGAGGCAGCTGTGGATGGATGCTGGGATGACAGGCTCATGTGCACCCTTTTTGGAGTAGCCTGAGCCTGAAAATCAATGGGGAGAGAGAGGGTGCAACCTAAGAGAGGCGCAGGCTCCTGAAAAGGTGGCTGGGGGAGGAGCTGAGGGCGGCAAGGAGGAGAAAGTGTGAGGTGGTGGGGAAGCACCACGGGACACTGCTGGGCAGGAGAAGCCACATACTAAGGCAGCGGCATGCCTTGGTGAAGCCCTAGGAGGAGGACTAGAAAACACCACGGAGCATGGCGAAGAAGAGGCAGTGTCATGCCCCGGCAAAAACCCAGGAGGAGGACTGGGAACGGCAAAAACCCAGGAGGAGGACTGGGAAACTCTACCAAGCGTGGCGAAGAAGGGGCAGTCGCATGTCCTGGAGAAACCCTGGGAGGAGGACCAGGAAGTACCACCAAGCTCAGCAAAGAAGAGGCAATGGTATGCCCCAGAGGAGGACTGGGGAATGCTGCCAAGTGCCGTCAGGAACAGGCACATGGTGCTGAGGCCAGGGGGAGCAGGTCATGTGCTGCAAAACAGCCACACTGGTGAAAAGCCCCTGAGGAGGGGGTGGAAGCTCGGGACCAAGCCAGATGGTGGAGCAGTCAGTGGCATGGGGCCATGAAGTTATGGCAGCCTGGGGCCTGCACAAGGCAGGGTGCTGAGCAAGGCCACCAATGGGAATGGCTGGAGCAACAGTAGGACTGACCTGGATGGACCCAGCCTCAGGTCAGACGGTGCTGAGGCAGGAAGGGCGGGGACACATAGGAGGACCCCACATGTCAACTATAAGGGGCACAATGGGAAGCTGCTGAGCCTGCCAGGCAAAGCTTAAAGGGGGAGGCAAAAGTCACCCATCCAGGGGCCTTTGGGCCTGGGAGGCAGGACCCAGGGGTCCAGCAGTGGACGCTGCTTGATTTCTGTTGATGTTTACTTCTGAGTTTCCTTTTACCTCCAGATTGAGACAAGTCTAGTTGTAGAGATCACAGCCCGCAGATAAAGGATGGCCTACAAGGAGCCGATGGCTGGGAGGTCTCTGCCTCTCAGTAGCAGGACCTGACAGATGACAAGCTATCACCTATAAGTGAGACCTCAGGATATTGATCTCCATCTTGGCTGTGGATGTGGTAAGGGTGGGGTAAAGGGGAGGTTGGAGCCCCACAAAGAAACCCAGGCATGGGATCCTACAGGCTCCCTGCTGGGAACTGTCTTCCAGGAAGAAGAACTTCAAGTCAGCAGGCGAGCAAGAACAGCAACCACAACACACAGGTGGTGCTAACTCGGGGTCCCACCCTGACCTCGCTGGAGGCCAAGGCACTGGTTAAGCGGGGACTCAATCCCTACAACACCTACTAGTGACAATTAGTTTTCTCCATCCTAATAGGACCACACATGTAGACAGTGACATTTTACTGTGGATCTGATTATTAGTCAGCTCTACCGTAAACATCTTGCGTAGATGAGTCCAGAGTGGGTCTGAGTACTGTCAAGATATTTAGCAAGTTAGTAACTGAAAACGGCATTTCTTGCGCAGTGTGACAGACAGTTCAAAGTAAAAAATTGGCCTGATCAGCCAGTCATGTGCTCACAGAACCAGACCAACCAGTAATGTCTTGGTTATCTTTGAATTCAACGGACGAGCAACAACAGCATTGTCAAGACTGTTTGGTCCTATCATGTGTTTAGTGAATCCACAGTCGTACATGGTCCAAACAGACAAGGAGAACATGCTGAGGTGGACTCATTGGGATCTGCAAGCACTCCTAGAGAACACCCAAGAGGAGGGTTGCCAAATGTCCATAAATTTAAGGCCAGTCAGTAAAAATGCAGGCTAAAAACACCTGTTCATAAAACCTGTAAAAAAAAATTAAGTTTTCTATAAAAACAATGAAGCATCAGCTGCTTTGTGAAGCTCCCTCTTGGAAAGCAGCTGGACAGCTGGAGCTTGATTGAAGCACAGACAGAGCAGAGCTTTATAAAATAACCACTCAAACTCCTCAACCAGAATTATGTCAGAGTATTTCCGTTCCTTTTATAAAAATAGATCATTTTGTGTAATAGTCTCTTTCTCAGCTATTGAGAGAACATCAGCCAAAGACATATGCTAAACCAGCTGTGATGCTTTGAGAAGTGCAACACCAATCACATAAATGAAAACAAGAATAAAATATGTACAAAACCAACCAGTTTTGCACAATGGTTGCTTTCCACAAGGTCCTTTCTCATCACACATATCCAAAGCAATCTAACACCAGAATAATTTTGCTAGCAGGATCGATGCATTGCGTGGAGTGTAGTGAGACTTAATTAATGGGTCTTTGCAGAGTGCTTGGAGATCCTCAGATGAAACACACTGATACATAAGTGAAAAACCAAACAAATTAACAAAACAGGGAACAGAAAAATAATAAACCTCAACACAAATGTGCCAGAGTTAAGATGCCACTAATGTCATAATTTCGGCTGTGATTAAAGGCTACAGGCTTTATGAAATGAGAGAAATGAGCTTCCTCTGTGGCAGAATGCTACAGATTTATGACACAAAATAGGCCTGTTGAGTTGATTAGCAATGGTGTCCCTAAAAAAAAAAGAAGAAATTATTTTCTATTCACATCCAGTTTAAATAATTAAAATGGTATTTACAAATGCTCCTAAGATCTTTTGTTATCTTGTTTGGCATGTGTTACTTTTTTGTAGGGCTAATAAGTAAATTGCAAACATATATTATTCTTCACCACTCTCCACTCACTTTCCCCCCACTGGCAACCAATCTACCAGAATTCTCTTCCATTCCCATTAATTGGTCCTTAGAGAATCTCACTCGCATACCTTTGCAGTGACAGTCAGTGAACATTTCTTAGTAATACTGAGTCAGAAACCCTGTGATAGCTCACAAGTCACATATTGAACTGGAGCTGTACTACTCCCTTCCATTATGTTTAATGCATGAGGTTTCTTAAATGGCATGGCTCATCTGATGGATCATACTTTACTTCCAGAGTTTCAAGAGTTTCTCTGGTTATTTCTTTTAATATATTTAGATTTTTCTGAAAAATAATGATTGCATGGCAGTCCACATCATGAATGATAGCCTGGCAGGCTATATTTCCCCTTCCTTTTGAACCAGCAAAATATTAAAGTATGAACAAACTACATTTTGACAGAGGAGATTAAAAGAAAAAAGTAGCCAGGTCTTCCTGACACTGATTTTGTTCACAAATGGAAAACTCAGGGCCTGGAAAATTTTAGTATAATACAAAATTTATGGTGTTTTATAGAAGTTCAAGATTCCAGAATGTGTGACCACAAGTCACATTGTGTATATTTATATTTATTTATACACACACACACACACACACACACACACAAATCATGTGATTTGCATACTCCAAGCACAGCCCTGGCCAGTGGCTCTCTGCTGCCTCCTGCCACCAGGCTCAACTCCGTGGGGCTGATGGCGCTGCTTGGAGTGCAGCCCTGGTTCCAAGTGCAGACCTGGTGAGCACAGTCTGGCAGCTGGAGGCTATGCAGCTCCATAGAGCTGAGCCTGGCAGTGGGAAGCAGCTGAAAGCCACTGGCCAGGGCTGCACTTGGAGCCAGGGCCGTGCTCAGAGTGGCTCTGCCGCTGCCTCCTGCTGCCAGGTTGAGCTTTGTTGGGCTGGTGGAGCCTCTTGGAGCACAGCTCTGGCTCTCCAACAACTCCCACTACTGGGCTGCACTCTGAGTGACTCTGTCAGCCCCATGCAACTCAGTCCCACAGCCCTCCTGGTTGTGGGACCCTAGATCTGGGGCCAGGATGACAGGAGGTTGCCATTGCTGCCAGGGGCAGTGACAGCCTCCTGTCATCCCATGCACAGATCCAGGGGCCTGCACCCCGAGGAGGAGTCCAGCACAGCCCCATGGCCCCCCCCCAGGGGTGCAGGCCCCTGCACGGGATGACAGCAGGCTGCTGCTGCCAGCAAGTGATATGAGCTTTGCTCTCAGCACCTTGAAGTGTAGTTTCCCAGAAACCCCTGCACATATGTGCTTGAAACTTGGCAGAAGTCATGCTCTCAGAAGGGGCTACCATCCCTGTAATTTTCATTTGAATCAGGAAAGAAATGACAAGGTTATAGGCATTTTCATGATTCCCCACTATAGCCTATGGGTAAAATGTCGAAATGCATCGAAACAGCAAAACCGTTTCAATGAACTGAAATGGAACAGTGCTTCAAAACCAAACCAAACCATGAAATGAAACACTGTCTCTTTGAAATGGTTAAATGGAAGTCAAGATGAAATGGTGCTGTTTCGCATAGCCCTAATATACATATACATACATATATACATGTGTATAGCTAGATATATATTGAACTTTAGCATTGCTGTAATATAATACAAGATCAGCTCTACACTATACTAGGTGCTTTACACACAGTCTCTTTTACTGCATCTACACTGACATATAGGGTCAAGCATAAGATCACATTAAAGCCCATGCATACTACTGATGGAGCTTGGAAAGCCCTATGCTAAGGCCTAAAAATGATCTAGCTTGACTCCAACTCTCTGGTGAACTTTGGGGTTTGAAACTGAGTTTACAGTCAAGACATTCCCTACCACCCAGGAACTGTGGGCTACAAACATAGGAAGTCCTTCAGTAGTAATTCCCTAACTTTCTATCCATGAGTTCCACGCTTTGTGCACCACACTTCCTGTTTCTAGTGCTCATAATCAGAGCTAAATGCACCAAAAGAGGAAAGGAATTCACTGGCTGATTCCTAGAAGAAATCCTCTGGAGTAATTAGAAGCACAATGTAATGTGGGGGTGATGTAAAAATTCAGACAGGATCACTGTTTGGCTAACAGAAGCGCTTTATTTTGCATGGACATGGGAGGAGAACAGCAAGAGATGGCTGAGGCTCAACAAGAGTAAAAAACAGGCTGCTTTATATACTGATAAATCACATACAGGTCAACCTGCCTCGCAACAGGCTCTTGCCAGTCTGACAGCAACTCATCTTGGTGTCTGGCTGAGCTGAGTGAGTTTTCTCAAGCTTTCTGATAAGCTTATCCTGAAGGCCGCTGTGTTATTCCCGCTCGGCCTTCAGCCAGATCTTCCCCCTCCATCCTGACCTGACACGTATACACTTCTTTCAGTACTTTTCCATTCCTCATCATTCCCCCCTTGTAAGCGCTTGTCCTTACACCTCTATATTCATAAGGCCTTTGACATTTTCTTGTCATTCACATTCATAGGCCACCTCCTTGAGCACCATCATCTGTAACTCGATCCTAGAGAGCTTAGAAACACTCTGAGCAGCTTTTGATAGACAATAGCGTAAGCAACACAGAATCATTTGAATAATAATGAAAATGGCAAAAATGCATAATAAACTCAGAATACACCATTTTAGCAGGGATTTCAACCATCCCCCTACGTCTGGTAGCCACCCCCACCAATCAAAGGGTTTCTTCTCTGCAACCACATGGATCACCTGCAAGACCGCTTCAGGCTGGACATAAGGAAGAATTTCTTTACTGTCCGAGCCCCCAAGGTCTGGAACAGTCTGCCAGCGGAGG
>NW_017728918.1:4425754-4445480 GCF_001723895.1 Crocodylus porosus | reverse complement strand
TTGGATGCTTATCTTGCTGGGATCCTATGACCCCAGCTGACTTCCTGCCCTTTGGGCAGGGGGCTGGACTCGATGATCTCCTGAGGTCCCTTCCAGCCCTAATGTCTATGAAATCTATGAAATCTATGAAACTGCCTTCTTATGATGCGGAGGTCTTTTTCCACCCATTGGTGCTGATCGATCCAGGTACAGAAAGTGTGATTAATAGCAGCACAGACCCCATCCTGGGCAGCTAAGAGATAATCCAAAGCCATACGGTTTTCGGTAGCCGCCTGCCCTATCTGGGTGACTTCATCATTAAGAGCTCCTAGAGCATCAGTGCTGGCATTAGAAAAATTCTCCATAACTCCCAAAATGTTTACAATAGCTCTTTCTAATTCAGCTACCCCCAACCAAAGGAGAAATGCCTTAGTAAGTTGATGGAACCTGGTGGGTCAGCAGACTAGTGCGTTTTCAACTGCTTGCCTATGTCTGGGCAACCCAAGTGGGAGATTAGACACCTCATGCTGAGAAAGGCTTGGGTGTAAATCAAACTCTGGGATGATTCTCCCCAGAGTACAGGTGCTGACCCAATGCCATGGCAAAATCTTGTGGGCATCATTCCCGCATAGCCAAAACAAGCCTCCAGTTATCTCTAGTCTTTTTCCACCATTCAGGGATCGACTGCTGTGTTCTACTAGAGTGGGAGGAAAATCTGACAAAGCTGGTATTGGTACTGTTTCCCCAATCCTCAAGGGGAATCGGTACCCCAAGTATTGGGATTCCTCTGGCTGGGTGTGTAGGCTCATGTATGCACACCCAGCAGTTGGTAAGGTTGCCTGCACTAGCAATGCTCTGCTCCAGGAACATAATATTGTTCTCCTCCCATGCCCCAACCAAAACTCCTGGCATGAAGCAGAGCAAAAGAGAAGGCAACATCTTGGGGCCTACTCGAGTGATATCCCAGACACTGCTGTCCCTTGGAACTTCAAGGGACTACCCTTGACTAAAATTTCAGCCTCCAGCACACTACTACCAATAAAACACTGACCATAAGAATACAGAACAATGCTACCCGCTGGGGAGTTTCTAAAACTATGTAATTATCTGCGACTTCCCAAGGGTTAGTGTGATTCATACTAAATCACTAAAGGCAGTTCAACACATAGAACAAAAGTTTGTAGCCTCAAGTAAAACTTGGCTAGCCATGCAGGCTATTTTTCGAGACTTCATTGTCTGATCTTCACTCACAGGAACCCTCTGGATCTTCATGGAGGTATCACTGGTGAGAGAAGCCTTCCACTCCATCGGGGCAGTTACCTTCTTGCAGTGGGAGGTATGGAGCCAAGCAGAAACCTCGGCAACCTTCACAGCAATTGGGGTGGTTAGCAGGACCTGAAAAGGCCCCGTCCACTGAGGCTGCAGGAAGTCCTTCCTCTGGTGGACCTTAATCAGGACACAATCTCCCAATTGGACTGGGTTGCCAACCGAGCCACCATCTAGAGACTGAGGTTGTGCTGTGGCTTTAACCTGCAATGAGATAACCTTGAGGGCCTTGGTGAGCCCTTGGCAGTAGGTTAATAGAAAATCATGTATCTGAGTCAGATGTTGGGGTGGAGGTGCAGTGAGTCCCTTCATGGGTCAACCCATAACAATCTCAAAAGGAGTCAGACGTGAGGACCTCTGAACAGAAGTTTGGATTTGGAAAAGTACCAATAGGAGGGCCTCGGGCCACTTTAGATCAGTTTGTTCACAAGTCTTTGCCAAGCAAAGCTTAATATCAAAGTTTTTCCATTCCACTTTACCCCCACTCTGAGGATGATTTGGGGTGTGGAGCTGGCATTGAATGGAAAGGACCTTGCAAACGTGTTGGATCACCTGGCCAACAAAATGGGAGCCATGGTCCGAGTCCAGGGAAAGAGGTAGACTGAAGCGGGGCAGCAGGTCAAAAAGAAGATTTTTAGCCACAGTGAGGGCATCATCCCATTGGCAAGGGTATGCCTCCGGCCAGCTGCTAAAAAGGCAGACAATGACCAACACATACTTCCAGGTTCCTGACCTGGGCAACTCGATGAAGTCCATCTGGAGATGGGAAAAGGGTGAAAGACCTAAAGGCCTGTGGAATGCATGTGGTTGGCAGGGTGGCCAGCCAGGATTGTGTCACTGACACTGTGGACACTGGCAACAAAAATGGGCAGCCATGGAGGAAAAGCCAGGGGCATACCAATGGCGATCAACTTTGGCTACCATTCCCCCTTCGGCTGAATGGGCCACTGAGTCATCCATTTGAGCCAAGAGGGACAGCAGGGCCCTGGGGGCCACAAGGTGACCAGATGGGTGCTGCCACAAGGAGTCGGAGTGGAGAGAGCAGCCCGTGGAGATCCAGGCACCCTTTTTGGCATCTGGGGCGGCATTCTGGAGAAAGGGGAGGTCAGGAGAGACAGGAGAAGGAAGGTAGAGAGTGGCCTGAAGGACTGGCACCAAGAGTTCTGACAGGGTGGCTGTCTTGGCCACGGCATCCACCCTATAGTTTCCCAAAGACACAGGATCATCAGTAGCAGTGTGTGCTTTGCACCATAGAACAGCAAGAGTGGAGGGAAGGAGAATAGCATCCAGGAGAACAGTAATAAGGTGGTAGTGAGAGATGGGAGTCCCAGCAGAAGTAACAAACCCTTGCTATTTCCAGATCTGGCCAAAGGAATGGCAGATACCAAAGGCATAGTGAGAGTCTGTATAGATATTAGCGGATTGCACAGTAGCAAGGTGACAGGCACAAGTGACAGCAATGAGTTCAGCAGCTTGAGCACTAGTAACAGAAAGAGAAGTGGATTCAACAACAGTGTGTTGGAACAAACAGCATAGCCAGCTTGGAGAATGCCGTGATTATCCAAAAAACAGGAGCCATCGACATAGAAAATGAGGTCAGGGTTAGTCAGAGGGGTATCAGAAAGAACAGGACGAGGAAGGGAAACAAAATCCACAAGCTGAGTGCAGTCATGGGGTTGACCGTCTGAGGGTGAAGGAAGAAGAGAGGCAGGATTGAGGGGTCGCAGTGGACAAGGGTCACATGGTCCGCAGCTAGGAGAACCACCTCATAGTGGGTAAGATGGCCAGGGGACAAGTGCTGAGTTCTACCGCTTTGGAGAAGGGCAAGGCCAGCGTGTGGGACAGCAACAGTAAGGGGGTGTCCAAGGGCAAGGTTATCAGTTTTAGAAACCAGCAGAGCAGCAGCAGCAACAGCACAGAGGCAGGGAGGAAACCCAGAAGCAATAGGACGATGTGGGAAAGGTCCAAAAGGCTGAGTCAAGACACCAGAAGCAGTGCCTTGGTGTTCATGGCAGAAGAGAGTGAAAGGCTTAGAATAGTCAGGCAGACCAAGAGCGGGAGAAGAAGAAAGGGCTTGCTTGAGCTGACAGAAGGCAGATTCATGGACATCTTCCAAGGGGAGTGGGTCAGGGGAAGAATCACAAGTGAGAAGGGTGAGAGGTTTGGAAAGTCTAGAATAATTAGGAATCCACTGTCAGCAGTAGTTGGCAGCACCTAGAAACCCACAGAGCTGGCATTTAGTCTGTGGGCGAGGGAGAGAGAGAACAGTGGAAAGACGATCAGGAGACAGGTGATGGGTACCGTGAGAAATACTGTACCCCAGATAGGTAACAGAAGTCTGACAGAATTGGAGCTTAGAGCAGGAGGCTTTGTGGCCCCGTGCTGCGAGTTGTTCTAAAAGAGCGACAGAGTCAGCTTAGCAATGAGGGAGAGTATCAGAACAGAGAAGCAAATCATCTACATACTGAACCAGCACAGAATCATGAGGCAGCTGGACTGTATAAAGGTTAGACTTGAGAAGTTGGCTATATATGGTGGATGAGTCATGGAATCCTTGAGGCAGATGGGTGAAAGTGTATTGCTGGCCCTGGTAAGTAAAAGCAAATAAATATTGAGAGTCAGGGTGAACTGATATAGAAAAGAAAGCATTACAGAGATCTACCACAGAAAAATAAAGAGCAGAAGCAGGTATTTGAGAAAGTACAGTGGTGGGGTTGGGTACCACAGCTGTAAAGGGAATCACAAAATTGTTAATAGCATGCAAATCTTGAACAAAATGATAAACAGGCAACCCCCCAGGTATACACTTCTCCTTTTTTCGGACTGGAAGGATCAGATATTACAACAGCAGTGGGCAGGTACAAGGACACCCTGTTCTAGAAGATCTTGTATTACAGGAGCAATGCCTCTGGAGACAGCAACTGATAGTGGGTATTGCGGGATCGATGGGTGAGACACTCCTGACTTAGCCTTGATAGAAATTGTGATGGCACCCTTGAGGAGTTATGGAGTGGGACCAAAAGGACTCAGGACGGTGAGCCAATAGTTCCTGTTGCAATGAAGAAGAATTGGACTCAGGTTCCTGTTCCATCATCAAGGCAGGAATTTGAGTCTGGGGCAATGTGAAGAAAACCTTATCTGGAGAACAGTGAACTGTTGCCCGCAATTTGCAAAGGAGGTCTCGCCCCAACAGATTTACAGAGGCGCAAGGACTCAGCAAAAAGGCATGTTGCTCAGTAAGGGGACCCAAGGTAAACGAGAGTGGCTGTGTAACAGGGTGGTTAATGGGTTGATTCCCAATACCTACAGCAGTGATTACTTTATCAGAAACCGGAACCTTAGAAACAAAACCAGAAAGCACCGGTGTCGACGAGGAAAGGAACAGTTTGTTGTTCCACATTAACAGGTATCGTAGCATCGGAAAAGGTAGAAAGTAAAGGGCCTAGAGTCTCTGGGTTTTCTCAGCTGTCCTAATACTGATTTTCACCTTCAAGGGATTGGAGAGGAGCTGGTTCGGGCAGTGGAGCTCAGTGGGCACCTGGCTGAAATGGAGGGGCACTAACTGACAGCGGGGGCCCCTGGGGTCTGTTCGGGCACTCATTCTTCCAGCGGCCTCTTTGCTTACAGTAGCAGCAGACATCATTGGGAATGTCAGAGGGACCGGCTGGTTGGGCCGAGCGAAATGGTCCCGCTGGCGCCACTCTGGAGATCTCTGATTTGCAAAGCCATCAGTTTGTCCTGAGCCTTTGATTTTTGCTGTTGGGCTTTAGTATAGAAGTGAGTGGCAGCAGCCAAAACTTCGGTAAAAGGTTTAGTTTCCCATCTGATCATGGTGTTTTACAGGGGCTTGGAGATCCTAGGTAACAGCCCTAAAACAAAGATCTGAATAATCATGGCAGGGAGGCTAGTTTCTGGGTCCTGTCTGCCAGAATGTGCCTTCAAGGCTTGGACCAGGTGAGAATAGTAGTTGGCAGGATGTTCTTCTGGCTTTTGCTTGCAGGTGGAAATTTTGGACCAGTCTGTTTTTTGTGGGGAGACCCTGGGGATGGCCTCAAGGACTTGTTTATGGAGGTTCGGCAGATGTTCCTTGCTGGGATCTTGAAGAGGCCAGTTGGCCACTTTAAGGAGGGTGTCTTTCTGGTCTCCAGGAAGAAGACCACTGAGGACCATCTGAATATCACCGTGGGTTGGCTTATAAACCTCAAAGAGGGTTTGGAGTTTTTGAGCAAATCCGGTAGGGTCATCATGGAGTTTAGGGAAGGTGGTCGACCAAGAGATGATTTCTGATGGTGAGAAGGGGACATGAACTACCATGGGTTGCCCCCCTGGCACAAGGTATTCTCGGAGGGGATACAGTGCAAGCTTTCTGACCCAGTGAGTCTTCCTTACAGGGTTCCTTTGGCAGTCTACCTAGGTGGTAGCGTTATTTTCGTTCCGGAGGGTCAATTTGACTGGGGTGTTCTGCTGATCTAGGGAAGCTGAATATATGGTCCACCCATCATGCAGATCCAGGGGGACGTCAATTTTGAACCCATCCCCTGTAGGAGAATCAAAAGTGATGGTGGTAATGGGAGATGAAGGACCAGGGATAAGGGCTGGTGGAGTTGCTGGGGAAGCCGATGCGGCAGATGCAACAGTGCCTGAGGCCACGGGACCGGCAGGCGCTAGTGGAAATGGGACCCAGTGATCCAACAAATCATCTGGGGTGGATTGTCCGGTGGCGGAGGCCAGGCTGGGTGAAGCCTAGCCAGACCTGGTGAACAAGGGGCAGATGGGGTCAGCCCCTGACACTGGAGATCTTTAACTTGATTTTGAAGGTGATCAATTTGCTTCTGAAATTTTTCTTCATTATTCTTATGGGAAGCCAAGAGAGTGCGCTTATGGCATTTTTCAGACTCGTCTTCCCATAGGTACCAGGCTTCCATTTGAACAGGGTGCCTACTTTCCAAATTGTCTTGGAGGTGTTTAAGGATATGATGAACCCATGACCCGTCTAAGGGCCAGCGCAATTTGGGGTCACCATCGGTATACCAGTTCCATTTAATTAAGTACTGCGTTGTCTGCCCATATTTTAGAAACATAAACTGGGCGGGCTACCCATTGTCATGCATAGGACTTACTGACACCAAAACAGGCAGGTACTCACCCTGGCCAGGGATTTTTCCAGAGCCAAACAGATGGATGGTAAATCAAAGACTGGAGTGTCGAAGCCACAGAGCCAAAGAACTGAGTCAAGGAGAGCCTTCTCGGAGTGACGGAGTTGAAGAGCCGAGACGAGGGTCCTACTCGGGGTGGTCTGTGTAAGGACATGTCCCGGCTGAGCCCCCAAGATGATGTAGAAAGTCAGACAGGATCACTGTTTGGCTAACAGAAGCGCTTTATTTTGCATGGCCACGGGAGAACAGCAAGAGACGGCTGATGCTCAATGAGAGTAAAAAACAGGCTGCTTTATATGCTGATAAATCACATACAGGTCAACCCACCTCGCAACAGGCTTTTGGCAGTCTGACAGCAACTCATCTTGGTGTCTGGCTGGGCTGAGCGAGTTTTCTCAAGCTGCTTTCTGATAAGCTTATCCTGAAGGCCGCTGTGTTATTCCTGCTCAGCCTTCACCCAGATCTTCCCCCTCCATCCTGACCCAACATGTATACACTTCTTTCAGTACTTTTCCATTCCTCATCAGGGGAAACAAGTTAAGATACAGATATGGAGTGGTAGCTCCCATAGCTTGGGCCATTTGGAAGCAAAAAACAGTGAACCCCAAATATTAGTGTAGACATACCCAGAGAGTCTCTTTCTTGAAGAGCTGGTGATCACCAAGACAAAAATAAAGCATTATAAGTCCCATTTTACAGATGGGGAATTAAGACCATGAGATGAAGGCCCAGATCCTAGTCTGCTTGAACACGTCTTAAGTGCCACTTACATAGGTTTTAGACATCTAAGTTACTGAACATGACCTATCCTACCCCTTGCAATAGACAGAATTTGACTAAAATGAGTCAATTCCTTCTCCATTTCTATCTTAGCATGAAAATATCCCTGAGGATCTAAACTTGACTACTGTACATGCTAAAAAGTGATTCAGTATATCCATGGGGACAGTGAACTTCAGGAAGGAACTTTTGTGATCCATATCTACCTGGAAAAGTACATAGGTTGTATGTGTGGGTGTGTCTACATGAGACGCTTTACTGCACAGTAGGTTAGTTTACTGTGCAGCAAAGCATCACTGTCTACCCATGCTCACATTTACTGTGCAGTAAATTAGTCTACTGTGCAGTTAGCTACTACCTATAAATACTGATAGTAAACTAACTGTGCAGTAAATACTGCACAGTAACACACATGTAGAGGCTAGCTGGGAGCCAATGTGAAAACATGGAATAATAAGGCTGTGCTGAAAATCAAGTTGAAAGCTAGTAATAGAGCTTGAATTTTTAGACCATGAGCTTTTGGGGGCACAGGCTGTCATTTACTTTATAACTCTATAGCCAGTATCACAATGGGTGGGACATCCACATACTACTGCAATATAAATATTAATTAGTAAAATTAAAAGAGCCAAACCATCATCAGCACTCCTTCTATATGAGGATGAAGGTTCTAGTCAATAGGATAGTCTTCTGAAAGTCTGTAGATGACTGAAGAGGCCAACTGAAATCCACATGTTCAACTGCAGATGTAGTATATAGTTTCTGTTGACATTAAGTCACAGTTCATTCCCTTTGTCTCTCTCATCTTCCTGCTTCCATAGTATGGTGAGTTAACTCAAAATGATTGATGCCTTGGCATACATCACAGTGCCACCGGGAATTATTTGATTCTTGAGCCTCCCAGGTATTCATGTTAATATCACTTTTCTTCAGATTGGCCTTCAATGTATCCTTGAATCTCTTTATTTGCTTACCTGCTCCTGCTCAACAACTCCAGTTATTGTGTATTTATTTGATTATACAAGTACTAAATTGAATGTGCAGTAACCACTATGCATTAATGAATGTGTAGACTCACCCAGTGGGTCCAAGTATTTCATGTGCTTCACAGAAGCAATCAAGAGTAACCTGGAGCTCTTCACTTGAGTGGGCAGACATAACATAGTCATAAGATTATGGAAGAGCAGTAGTGGAGATGTTGGTTATCTTGGATTTGGAACATAACTGGTTGATATTATAATATGTTAAAGAGATTCTCATCCATGCAGTACTGGGTGCTGACTCCAGACAGAAGTCTGTCAGTAATGAAATGGGGAATAGATGCAATATAGATGAAAAAAAAATTGTTGGTGCAATTATATATCTTTGCTTTACTCCAGTTCTAAAAATGAAGGGGTCCATTGCTGAGCCATTGCATAGGATGTTTGCTATCATGTCATTTGTCATGAAATCTGATAATGGTAACATATTTTCCTTGGCATCCAGATATCATCAAGAACTCCCATAGGATCTCTCTATGTGCTGAATCAAGGGCCCTAGTCAGGTCAGTGAAGGCCATATAAAGATTTTGATGCTGCCCATGGTACTTCTTCTGCAGATGTCTAGCAACACGTACCACATCTATTGTACCTCTGAATGGTCTTAAGGGAACATTGGGATTTGGATGGAATCTCCTTACCAATGAAAGTCAGTCTATTGAGGAGAATAGGAGTGAGGATCTTTTTATCTATAGACAAGACTTCAGTACCACAATAACGGCTACAATTCAACCTATCTGCTTTCTTGAATATGATAATGATTCTGGCATTGCTCAAGTCTCTGAGAATATGTTCATATTTCCAGATTTGACAATAATAATGTGTAGCTAATGAGATTTTTTTTTCATCTTGCTTATAAATTTCAGCTGGTCTGCAATCAGGATCACATACTTTGTTTTTCTTCACCTGCTTAGCTGCCTCTAAGGCTTCTTGATAAGCTGGTGAATCTGCAAGGTGGTCCTTAGTGGGGTGTTGTGGAATGACTTTGATGGTATTATCTTTGACATTAGACTCCTTTGGCTCAGGAGTTCTTGAAAGTGCTCCTTCTATCATGTAGAACAGTTCCATCCTTGGACCTCAGAGGGATGCCTTTTTGTGGGCTTGGCCCATGGATAGCTTTGGTTGCACATAAAAAAACTACATGTCATGGCTGCCATCAAACTTTTGAAATAGTAGACAAGCAAAACAACACAAGTTCCCAGTGTGACATGGTAGCACAAAAGGCTACCATTGGCTCCCTCAACAAGGAAATGGAAGTCAGAATAGGAGGGATTTTTCTTCTGTATTTGGAACTGGTGTGACCAGGACTATCCATAGACTGTAAGGGAGCTTTGAAAAATCATTGGGTCCAGTCCCAAGGCTTGCTTTATTATTTTTTTTAATTCAAGAAGTAAGGGAAAGATACACAAGTATCTTTATTAAGTGCTACCTTTCACTGATAAGAAAAATCAAAGTATTCACCTCCAGTACTGCATTGGCTGGGAATTGAACCCAGATCTCCTGCATGGCAAGCAGGAATGCTACCATTGAACCACCAATGCCTGACAAAGGAGCACCTCCACACCCAACTACCAAATTGGGGTCTGGACCTAAATCCAGCCTTTAATGGACAACCCTCTGGTCAGGAGCCCAGCTTGCAGACCCCTCAGCCAGATAGCAAGACCTATGTATAGTTCACATTTTTTAAAAATGTTGAAAAATTGGAAACTGTACAGAGAATTGCCACACAAATCATACAAGGGCTACAGAGAATGTCTAACAGTTTGCTTATCAAAAAGAAGATTGACAGGTGACTTGATTACAGTGTATAAGTACCTCCATGGGGAGAAAATACTAGGCAGTACAGGGATCTTTAATCCAGAGGAAAAAGGCATACAAAAATCCAGCTAGAAGCTGAAACCAGAAAAATTCCAATCAGAAATAAAGCACATTTTTAACGGTATTATCATTTAACCCCTGGCATAAAATATCATGTGAAGGGGTAGAAGATCTCTCTCCTGATGTCTTCAGATAAAGACTGGGTACCTATCTGAAAGATATGCCTCATCTAAATGGATAGTTAACTGATTCAGTACAGGAGTAACTGGCAATATCACCTCCTAAAGAATACAAGATATCAGTGACTAACAGGGGCCTAGATCACTTGATCACTTGACTATTGAGATAAAAGATGGATAGGTCTTTCCCTTCTTCAGCACCTTTCGTGGTTTTTCTACTACTAAATGGTCCTAAGGGTTGGGAAAGGTATACAAAAGGTATAGAAAACTGAGCTCTGGCACATGGCTTGGACTGGTATCTGGGTTTCTTTATCAGGACCTTCCCAAATAGGAGAGGTAATAAGCCGAGGAAACGATAGATGCTGAGTCACTGTGCTTGGGGACAGATATTTCAAACAAGGTTTAAAATTAACTTCATATCAGGGATCAGCAATGAATTTAGGCATGTTACCAAGGTAATTTGGAGAATGATATGTAAAGGATATATGTAAATAATACGTAGAGAGCTTGTGCAGGGGATGTGGCAGTTGGAGAAAGGGAGACAGAGGTATATGTATCAGGAGACTGGGTTTACTTTGGAAAAGGAATACATAGAATACTTCTTCTGGTTTATTTTCTTGCAAGGCATTCATCTTGGTGGAAAATGGAGTAGACAGGGGAGCCTACTCCAAAGTCTGCCAAAGGCAATGGGCTAATTGTATTTGGGAGGGCAAGAGTGAGGGACGGAAGGAAGAAGGAAGGAAGGAGAAAAAAAAAGATGGAAGAAGAGGATGGAAGAAAAGAAAGAAGGGAGAAGGAAGGGAAGAAAGGGAAGGAAGAAAGAAGAGAAGGAAGAAGCAAAAGAAAAAAGTTCAGGTCGAAAGTGGAAGATCTGAGAAAAATGTTGAATTAGAAAGCTTTCCAAGAGAACAGAAGTAGAGAAGATTTTTATAAGGTCTATAAAATTAATAAAACAAATAGGGATGGATGAAGAGGGTCATTATAACCCTCCAAACTCCACCAAAAAAAGTTACTTGAGCCTGAGCATTTTCTCCTTTCTTCTCTCTAATTTTAAAGGTAATTTGTATGCAACTCTTTAATTTTCCACACAGTCCTATTATTTTTCATCCCTACTGAATTCCTTAGCACTCTTTTCTAAAATATCAAAATCAATAAATGCATTGGGTCCAAACCCTGTGATGCCTGATATTTCTGCGTATGGGCTGTGTTGGGTGGGATTGGGTTGTCTTGCTTTCTGCGTATGTGTGTATGTGAAAGTATTTTAAAGGTATGTCTATGAGGCCAGATCCTCACCAGTGTAAATGTAGACTGCTGTACCCCCTTGAAATCAATACACCTCTTCTGGTTTATACCACATGAGGATCCATCCACAGCTACCTTGGGTCTAAGCTGAAACTTAAACTCAGGCTTAAGCTTGCCCATAGGTGGAACGTCTTTGTGCTACCACACTACACATAATAAATGAGCTGATCTGGGGGTTAGCAAGGAGCCAACATACTTGAGGCTGACTACAGAGAATGGGGCACATCCTCAAAAGAATGTGTGATTCCTGTGAACTATCCTAATTGGTCTGTCCTGGACCACGATCCTAATCCAGGAAGAACAGTCCCATGTCCTTCAGCCTCTCCTTGTATGGCCTGTTCTCCAGACCTCTAATAATTCGCGTGGCCTTCCTTTGGACTCTTTCCAGCTTCTCTACATCCCTCTTGATTCTTTCACATTGTTTGCCAGTAATTTCAGTTTCCCAGAATGAATCCTCTGTTTCAGTGGGGGCCAACCTTTTTTGGAAGGCATGCCACAAATTAGCTCCACACACTCCCAAACTGCCACTCAGCTCCCCTTTGCTTTCTGCTCCCAGCCCCATCCGCTGCTGTACCTGTCCCTTGCAAGATCTCTTGGGTGCCTTACTGCTTGTGGCAGCTGTGCCATGGTTTGGTCACCACTGATCTAACTGAAGTTCCACATAGGCCTGGCTCACAACCCCTTCCCTCTCCAGGGGGCTGGGTTAAGCTCCTTTCCCCTGGGGAGCTGTATTGGGGCTGATCTGCCTCCTGCTCCCCTCCACACACGTCCTCTGTGCCCACCTGGATTGGGAACACCACCTGGATCCAGCCCATGGACAGACCAGGCACTGTCAATGTGGCCTGCTGGACTAAAAAGGTTGAGCATCACTGTTCTAATTGGATACATTATGATGACTGTGAAAAGGGAGACCATCTCTCAAATAGTTTGGACTGATGCCATGGAAGGCAACGAATATCAGGACCCAGACCTTAGATTGAACTCCCTATTCAGTGAAGAGCCAGGGTAAAGAGCAACTCCAAGTGATAAATGCAGAGCAGTTGCTGTTGCTAAGCAACTGGGTATCATCTGGAGCTTTTTCAGGGCATGTGGTTTCATTCTTACATAACATGAATGCCCAGTACCCATCAGAAATGTTTGCTTCTCCTCTCTGCAATCACATCAGGAGCAGCAGACTTTGCTCTGGACGTGTGACCGAGAACTTCAGTGTCTCTTCCTTCGTGGGTAAGGGCCATAGTCCCAGCAGCAACTCCAGAAATGAAGACTAGTGACAGCTTTTGTTGCCACTTTCAATCTTTTCCTGATACTTGCTGCCACTGCTAGTGCTCTCAGCAAGTCTCTCTGTTCTCTCTATTTCTGCAGCTGCAGAATGGAGCAGAAGAGCTGGAGTTTTCATTAAAAAAGGTGAGATTTTTCAACCTGCCTATGGGAACTTGGATACCTAATCAACCCGTTAACAGGAACCCAAGAGTATCTGATTCACTTAGGCAGCCTTAGAACCACTCCCTAAATTCCTAATTCTTTGTAGTTCTGACAGAAGCCTTCGAAGCATAACCCAAACAGAAGTCAACACAGATTTGATTTTCTGAGTCTGCAGACAAACAGCCTTAGAGAGGTATGAACTGCACCAGCCTTCTCAGGAGGATCAAACATGGAAGCCTCATGTATAGTTATTTGCTATGAGTGAAACTGGTTTCAGGCGGTGCATGCTGGTGCCAAGTGCACCACCCCTCTTTTTTTCTGGCATGGCTTTTTTTTTTACACCGGGATCTCCCAGTGTTAAAAAAAAAAAAAAAAAATCTGCTGCACTGCAAATTAGCAGTGCAGTGAATACCTGCATGTGCATTTTGTGGCACCAAGGGGCTGCTCCAGCCTCTTCCCAGTGGAGGAGTTAGGCTCAACCAGGTGGGGAGCCAGAGGTGGCATTAAGTGGGGGCTTGGGCGTTAGTGTCCCCATGGCCGTGCCTCCCAGCATCACCAGCACTGCCACCCACCCACCCGCCCTGCACAGCTGAGGCTGTCCTGCTCCTGCCTGCTTCAAGCTCAGCCCCAGCCCAGGCTGCCCACCAAAAAGAGGCTGGTGCCACCCCTGCCAGGAGCACCAGACCTTTGCAGGCTCAGCTGTGCAGGGCAGGCAGGTGGGTTCAGTTGCATGGGGCAGGCAGGCGGGCAGCGGGAGGGGTGGCTATATGGGAGCTAAGGTGAATTTTGAGGTGGCTATAGCTCCCCCCCAGCCCCTCCTTGCACTGCCCCTGCTGGCACTGCAGACCTGTCTGAGGTGTCACAAACTGTATGTGCACACTCATTTAGACACCCATGGTTTGCAAAGCCTATTAGTAGTAGGTCTTAGGTACCAGGGAAGGAAGGCACTCCTATGCTTTTACCTGCAGTAGTTGAGTGACTTGAGCACTCACTAAGGAATCAGGGGACTTCGATTCAAGGTGCCCTTTGTGGCAGGAAGCGACCTTTGTTTCTCCCCAGAATCTCTGTGCTGTGACAATGTGATTAGGATGGGCCCAGCAGAAGAGACACACCTTTACCCTCTCTCTTTAGGTCACCTGAGATGGACACATTCCTGAGGAAGGGGGGAACCTGTTCCCTCTGCCTACGTGACTAGTATCAGCTACCTAGGTGAGGGGCTTCTACCTGGTAGTCTAGAGTCTGCCCGGCAACTAGTGATGTATTTCAAATTGGTTGACCAACAGCCAACAGGTGCTGACCTCCATTGGACCAGGTGAATGAGGTCACAGGGGCTATATAAGTTAAGACTGCCCAGGAGGAGGGGGCGGCAGCCGTGAGGGGGACTCAGACTTAGAGAGGAGCTTTACCATCTAAAACTGGCTCTCTCCCCCATAGCTCATGAACGAGGAACGGCCTGCCTCCAGAGGGAGTCTCCAACAGCCTCGGGATGATGCTTGTGAGTAAGCTACTTGAGGTCTGGTTAGATATCTAGCTGGCAGTAACTCAGATGTGTGATCAAAAGGCTACCTCAGCCAGACTGTTTTGCTCTATGGGATTTCTGTCATATCGCTCTATCTTGTATCCTATTTTCACCCTACCCCTGTAATAAATAAAGTTCTCCTTTGTGACCGGTGTAGGAGACTTATTGAGGGGTGGGACTAAATTATGCCTAAGAAGCCCCTGAGGTCTGCGGACTATGGGAGACTTTCCTTTTTGGCCCCCAACTTGGGGAAGTGCCCCAAGTGTCTTTACTGGGTTGAGTACCCGTAGGATTACTAGGCCTGTGTTTCTCCAAGGACAGAGGACCAAGACAGTCCCTTCTCAGGGTGGTGGCATCGCACATTACCCCCAGGCTAGCGAGTGTGCTCCGGGAGAGGGGTCAACCGAGCATAAGGCGTCCCTAGGGAGGCACTCAGAGCCTGGAAGGTGGTCAGGCACAGTGAGGTGGGTGGCTCAATGCAGAAGCACCCCCTACTGGCCTGCCACACCCTTCACCCACTTTTCCTGGATGGTTAGAGGACTGTGGGAGGAAGCCAGAGTGATGAAGGTTCAAACTCCCTCTGGGTGAAAGGGTCCTAGAACCTGGGTCTTCTGCTTTTGGGGCTAAAACATGTCACCACGGTAACTTGCTTTCTCTGCCCCTAATGTCTTGCGTGCGTCCTTCAGTGCCAAAAGTCATAGCTCAGATATCGACTATCGAGGCTGCAACATCATTGATGTAGCTCTATTTTCTTCATACATAAATCTGCAGGACTTGAAAATATATTCTTTGGGATCAATGCCAAATAAAATGAACCCCACACAAAAGTTGCTAGCATAGGAGTGGCTAGGCAATAAATAGGCAACTGCCCTATTTATTTCCTGATTTAATTCAGTATAACAACTCTATTTCCTAATCCAGTTGAGCAGAATTTCTGGTTTATACCAGAGCTCACCATTGGAGTGATGGGCAAATCCAGGAGCCTTCACTTAGATTTTTGGCCCATTTTGCCACAGATTAAACACCACCCTAGGAGCAGTGGCCCTACTGGTACTATAATCACTTGCTCCCCATGTGCCATTTGAAGTGATATTATTCTGTCCTGTTAAGGAAAATAGAATGGGGAAAGGTGGAGGGAAGAATATGTGGGGAATTAAGGACCTTAATTAACAAGCATGCAGAAATTGCAGATAGACTTAAACAGCCTAACATTATGCCTGTAACAGTGGCCAACATCAGCTACTTCAAAGGAACCTGAAGGCAGGGCTGGGGTAACTCATCCCTGCTTTCAGGCAATGCTTTTGTGGGGTTTTTGGACCCCGAGCAGATCTGTGCTGAGAAAGAAATGGCCAGGGACAGCAGTAGCAGAGCCTGCTTTACACTGCTACAGATCAGTAACATTTATTTTTCAAAATGGAAGGAACATTCCCAAATTTAATTTTGGAAAACTGGAAACAACTTTCATTTTTGACATTACTGAAATGTTTTGCTTTGACCCCTTCTGATACTAACAATACTGCCTTCTTCTCCTGTGTCTTTTTTCTTATTTCTAAGATGATTAAACTTGACTTACTTTGATCACCTTAAAGAAGACATACCACCCTACATTTAATCCATAGATTGTAAAAGAGGCAAGACCACTCTGGCATGACCTTCACAATGCAGAGCACTGAATTTCACCTACCCATCTGTGCAGCGAAGGAAGCTGCATTTCCCTACTGCGTGAGCAAACATGCTGAACTTTGTCATTCTGCGTAGGCAAAAAAACAATATTTTACAAATGTGTCTGCTTTCCTGCTTGCAGTCTTAGCACACAGAAATTCAGGATGCCTGTCTAGAAGAAAGGTGGCTTTTTGGTTGATGAGTCACCTAATGATAATGGTGACAGCTGATTGCAGTCCATAGTAACAGCTTTATTGAAGTTGCTCTTGCAGAGGTGCTCCACATCTGTATGCATGTCAATAGTTTATTGAGAAGTTCAAGTGAATGGTGTTCAAGAATTTGCAGCACATTTGGGGAAGGGCAGGGGGAACTTAAGTTTGATGATGCTTGTTAGGCACTGGAGGAGGAAAAAATGACTTCCTCTAAATATCCTTTACCTCATCTTTCAACATGGATAGACATATGAACAATACCACATTGCTTTATATTCTTATATGCAACATTCTTAATCTTTATCTACATTCATATGCACATTTATGTCTTTATTTTTCATGTACAGTGCTTGTCACAGTAGCATTTATCACTTTGTTCCATACTTAATAAGCAGTACGCCATTGCTATCCCCCAATTTTTTGTCAATGACAACATGAAAGATGCTGTTGCCAGGTCACAAAAACCAATGACAATTTTACCGTTCAATCAAAGATCAGTCATAACAACATCACTACTTAGGATTGACTTTATGGCTACCTTCAAGCACATTTATGCTAATCATTTCAATTTCAAACCACTAAACTCAACTCCAAAAGCAGTCCAGTTCTGCTGAGCTTCCAGGTATGAGTCTATTCTTAGCCCACCTCTACCCACAGTATTTCAGAATTCAGCCTTGAAGGCTCTAAACATGCAAAGTCCATCCCCAGCAATTGCACACCTTCCTGTTTCTGACTCCTGGCTCTTCTGTACCTCACTTCCTGTTGCTGCTGCTCACATTTAGAGCACATCCCAGCACAAGAGACAAAGTAAATTGGCAGACTGACACTTAGAAGGCCTCTCCTTGATAACAGGAAGTTCAATGTGCAGCAGCTGCAAGGTAAGATAGAGATAAAGCTGATTGGCTCATGTGGCTCACATTGATTGAGGACAACCATAAGGTCAGCCCTATCTGGGTAAGTGTGGCCATAACCAGATAGTTGTGGATAACCAGAGCTTAGATCAACACAGGACATGCAATATGACATTCACTGGAATTTAGGAGTACGTATCTTGAACTAGTTGAGTGGACAAGTACAGGTCATTGGACTTGTACATGCACATTTTTGGGCAGTAGTATACACTGGGTTTTTTTTTTACATGACTTTATGTATCACCATCAGCACAGACTTCTGGTGTACAAAATCTGTTTTGAGGAAGCAAAGACTTTCAGTAGTGCTAGTTATCCCAGTCTGGAATTAAAAAGTTTTCTGCACATTACTCTGGAGTGCGGGACTGTGACACAGATCTGGGTGGCCACATGAAAGTAGATTTTCCCACTGATGTGTGCTGAAAAGTGTGTTTGGATGTCCATGTAATTCTGATGGTGGTCTTACTACCACTTACCACACATATACCTCTTGCTTTCAATTTGCATATGGAAGTAAAAGATGGACTGATGGACTGTTTGGAGCAACTCTGGGATGGATTTTCAATCAATTCTTTCCAGACCCAAAAGTGCATATTGTGTGTGAGTGTGGCTAATCCCTTGTCTTCTTTCTTCCTAGAGCTACTGAAATATGAGGATGGACTTCTGCAATGAAATAGTGGAGAAGAATACTGCAAGGTTCACCACTATTCCTTGTAATAAAGGTTCAACAACCTTTTAGTTGCATTTTTCTCCACTACATATAATAGATGATAACAACAGGAACATGTGTTATGAGACAATGTTCCTAGAATCTTGCTTATGCCTTGTTTCCTCTAGGTTAGATTTCAATATATCTCTACTGCCTTAATAAAAAAAAATCCCATAACTTCATCTTATTCTTGTCCTGTTACCAGGATACCTAAGAACCATGAAATAAAGCATACCTTATTTCATTTTTAGCCCTTATTTCATTTTTTAGCAGTCTTGAATTGACACATAGCAAAGTGAAGATTTGATCTCATGACACTCATGACATAAATAATCGTTGTAGAGAGGAATCTGATCCAATTTGGGATCTTATTTCTACATACAGGGAGCATCTACATGTGTAATTAATGCATAATAATAAACTCCAGAACACATCACACTGCAGTTTATTGCTCCTAGGCACCCCACAACTGCAGCATATTGATCCGGGTTGGAACAGCCTTGGCTGGGGCAGGGGTCAGCCTGCCAGTCTGGGGATGCTCTGACTTGGCTTAACATGCTGTGGAGTGGCTGGCTGGGGCACAAAGGGGCTACAGTATGGGGCTATCCCACAGGCAGCCCCCACACTGATGCAACCTCATGTTCCAGCCAGCCCCATCAACACCTACACATGCACTGTAGCGCACCAAATAACATCGCCTTAGGATACAAGTGAGCAAACATAACTTGTGTTGCAAACATGTGAGCAAAAACCTACAATGAGACACACAAACAACATAATAGCTATAGAGACTTGAAATGGTGTGAAATCAATTAATTTGACATAGATAATAATACTCACAACATCCTCAAAACAATTAAAAATAACGTGTAACCCATAAATTGCATTTACTAGCAGATCAGTTTTTTGAAGTGATGAAGCCTCTCACCTGCAAAGGAAGTGAAGCACCTCAGATGAACAGATAGATGATACCACTGAAAATAAAGACATGATAGGTTATTTTTCTAAGTAGAAGCTCAGCAAACTAAACCTGGGATATGAAAGAAAACCCATGAATCGAGCAATATTAGAAAGATTCTGCAATCGGAACTTAGGTCCTAAATAGAGTCAGCGGGGAGCTTGCCACTAGTTACAGTGAGAGCCAGATAAACCTTATTTAGCAATTCTGCTCATGATGTGTGGGCCAACTCACAGTCTCAGAGGAATATTGGCACAATAGAGCATACCACTATCAAAAGCAGTAAACTATTTATTTATTCATCAGTAAAATTAGATGCATCAAGTCAGCAGTCAGTGATATTTGTGAGTGTCTGGTTGGAATGGGCCAGATCTGGTGTGAGATGGGCTAGCACTAGGATCTGTCTACTTCTGCCATGGCCATGGTCTTTTCCTCCCACTGCCCAGCCTGTTGGCAGCCTTGACCATTTTCATAGTTTCATAGTTTCATAGTTTCCAGGATCACAGGAAGGGACTGGAGTAGATCATCTAGTCTGACCCCCTACCATGGCAGGAAATAATACTGGGGTCAAACAACCCCAGCAAGATGTTCATCCAACCTCCTCTTAAAGACCCCCAGGGTAGGAGTGAGCACCACTTCTCTTGGAAGTTTGTTCCAGATCCTAGCTGCCCTGACAGTGATGTAGCGCTTCCTGATATCTAGCCTAAACCTGCCTTCTGCCAGCTTGTGACTGTTATTCCTGGTCACTCCTGGCAGTGC
>NW_017728918.1:4422844-4424604 GCF_001723895.1 Crocodylus porosus | reverse complement strand
TTAAACATGTTAGCTTTGTCATCTGGTATGAAGAGCAAATTTCCCAACGCATCCTGCAAGGGCTTCACGTTACCTGGGACCTTCTTTTTGCCCTCTGTGTATTTAAAAAAGGACTTCTTATTGTCCTTAATCTGAGAAGCTAGTCCTAATTCCATCTCTGCCTTGGCCTTCCTAATTGCCCGCCTACATCCCCGAGCGACTGCAGAATAGTCATCCCTGGTGATGACCCCTTCTTTCCATTGGGTATACGCCTCCTTTTTAGCAAGGAGACATTCCCGGATCCTTTTGGTGAGCCATGGAGGCTTGTGTGCTCTCCTGCTCCCTTTGATCCTCATTGGGATTACCTTCCTTTGGGCTTGTAGGATTGCCTCCTTAAGGAGCGACCACTCTCCTTGGACATCTGGCCCCCTCCCCTCTGGGACCTCAGCGCATCCCCAACTATCCTCCTTAGCTCGTTGAAGTTTGCCCTCCTGAAATCTAGAGCTGCTGCCTTACTGCATGCCTTTGCCACCTTGCGCTGAATGGTAAATTCCAGCAGGCGATGATCGCTGTTGCCCAGTTGGCCTACGCCAAACTACAGAGTCTGACTAAGCAGAAGGTCCCAAAGCCTGTTTCTGAGTGTCCATGGAATGAACTTTGTTGACGTGACAACAAGCTTGGTCAGGAAAGTAAAACAATCAACTTGTCCAGCTAAACCAGTAATGAGTTCCAATTAAACAGAGCACAAGGCTTGAAGGGAGAAGACCTTAAATTGAATAATTCAAATACATTACCATATTTACTCAATTCTAAGATGACCTTTCCCCTTTTAACATTGGGGTGAGGTCCCCTCATCTTAAATTGAAGCTGAGGCTGCTGTGGCTCAGGCTGCAGCCCCTAAATGGGGTCAGGTCTTAGCCACAGATGCTCCCTGATGCCCCTCACATTGTGTCTGAATCCCATGATCTCCCCTCTGCAGCCTCTTTCTCTCATCTCCCCTGCCATGCAGCATCTACTTTCCTGCCCATCTCTCTTCCTCCCTCCTTATTCTTGTTCCACACCAGTAAGCTCAATCCACTCTGCAGCTTGGGGCATGGAGCAGAGGTTTGGATGGGGGAAACAAAGGCAGGGGAGAAAGGAAAGGGGGAGCAGAGGCTGTAGGGAAGGGCAGGAAGGGGAGCAGAAGCAGAGGGGGAAAGTAGGGCCTGAGCCTGTAGGGAGGAGGGGAGACAAGCTGTTTGGCCTCCTCACAATACCTGCCCCCACAATGTCTGTCTTCTGGCAGTGGTGAGGTGGGGGAAGAATTAAAGGCAAATTTCCAATAATTAGATTCTACACCTGGAAACGGTATACATTTGCTAAATTTTCTAGATATAGAATCTAACTATTGAGAGGGTCTGCTTAAATTCAGAGTCATATCAGTTTGAATAAATATGGTATATCATGACTTTATAGATATCATAGACATTTGGGCTGGAAGGGACATCGGAAGATCATCGAGTCCAACCCCCTGCCTGAAGGGCAGGAAGTCCGCTAGGGTCATAAGATCCCAGCAAGATAAGCATCCAATTTACTCTTGAAAGTGTTCAATGTAGGTGCTTGAACCACCTCTGATGGCAGGCTATTCCAGACCTTGGGGGCTCGAACAGTAAAGAAATTCTTCTTTATGTCCAGCCTGAAATGGTCTTGCAGTTTATAACCATTCGACCTTGTCATCCCTTGGGGCGCTCTGGTGAACAAACGTTCCCCCAGATCCTGGTGGTCACCCCTGATAAACTTAT
>NW_017728918.1:4403477-4420789 GCF_001723895.1 Crocodylus porosus | reverse complement strand
TGCCAGAGCCTGGGCTATGACGCTCGCCAGCTCCTTGAGTACCCTGGGGTGCAGATTGTCAGGCCTAGCTGACTTTAAGGTATCCAGCCTCTCAAGGTGTTTCTTCATGAGGTCAGCATTGATGGAGGCAGGGGAATCTCCCTCACCTGGACCACCCTGTCCTGTGCTGGGCATGGGCATCCCATGGGACTGATGAAAGACTGATGCAAAGTACCCATTTAATAGGTTGTTTTTTTCCTGGGCGTCAGTTGTCAGTTATCAGTTGCCCCATCTGGTTCAGCAGGGGTCCAACATTGCCCTTGCTTTTCCTCTGGCTCCCCATATATCTGAAGAAAGAACTTTTTATTGTCCTTGATGCTTGAAGCTAGTTTGGGTTCAGTTGCAGCCTTGGCTTTCCTGGTTTGCTCCCTGCAGGACTGGACCAGTGCAGATATTCCTCCTTGGAGGTGAATCCTATCCTTCATCCTTTGTAGGCCTTTCTTTTTAGCCTCAGGAGGTCTGCTAGATCCCTGGAGGGCCGAGGGGCTGCTGTGCCTTCTTGCTGCCTTTCCTCCGAGATGGAATAGAATTAGCTTGTGCATTGAAGATTGCTCCCTTGAGGAGCAACCGCTCTTCTTGAACTCCCCTCTTCTTGGGGTTGTGGTCCCTTAGGGCCTCACTGACAAGCCTCCTGAGCTTGTCAAAGTTGGCTTTCCTAAAGTCAAGGACTTCAGTGTTGCTGACTGACTTGCCAGCTTTACGGTGGATGGTGAAGGTGATCAGCTTGTGGTCACTGTCACCCAGCTTCCCATCAATCACTAGGTCACCGATTAGGTTATCCCCAGTAGCCAGTACCAGGTCAAGCAGCGCTTTACCTCTCATTGGCCCGCAGACTTCTTGAGTCAGGTAGAGGTCATCCACACACAAGAGGAAGCTTTGCGACTGCATGAATTTTGCTGAGTGATCCTCCCATGAGATGTCTGGGTAGTTGAAGTCACTCATGACAACCATGGTCCTGGAGCATGCAGCCTCAGCCAGTTCCTGGGAAAACTCCTGGTCAAGCTCTTGACTTTGGGTGGGAGGTCTGTAGTAGACTCTCACCGTTGTGTCCCCTGTGTTGTATTCCCCATGGATTTTAACCCAGAGGGTCTCCAGCCATCTACCCGTGTCACCAATATCAACTTGCAGGGACGTGTAGCTTTCCTTAACATAGAGAGCTACACCCCAACCCCTTTTATCTACATGATCCTTCCTGTACAGGGTATAGCCATCTATACCCGTGGTCCAGTCATGGGTGGAGTCCCACCAGGTCTCTGTTATCCCTATGACATCATAATTATTTGTGTTAAGTGAGAAGATGAGTTCCTGCTGCTTATTTCCCAATCTCCTGGCATTTGTGTACAGGCAGGGAAGTGTCCCGTTGGGGGCTTTTGCCTTGCCCACAGATTGAACCAGGGCTGGGGCAGGCATGGGATCCCTTAAGTGCCTTGGCCTGCTCACTTTGCAAAGGTTGTTCAGCGGGCCAGCAGTGGGGGTAGTTTAAAGCCTGGTGGAGCAGGTCAGCCAGTTTGGCTGAGAAAAGCCTCCTCTCCAGTGGCCAAAGAGCGGGCTGTGGTCATGGAAGTCAAAGCCTTCCCGATGACACCAGCACCCCAGTCTTTGGTTAACTACATGGATCCTTCTCTTCCTCAGCCCATACCCTGAGACTGGGAGAATCAAAAACACCACCTGTGCTCCCAGACCCTTTAGTCCTGCTACCAAATCCCTGAAGCACCTCATGACCCAGCTGGGAGTGCTCCGAGTCATGTCATTGGTGCCCACATGAATAAGGAGCATGGGATAGTGGTCTGTGGGCTGGAGGATCTTAGGGATCTTGTCCACAATGTCTCAGATGTGGGCCCCTGGGAAGCAGCAGACTTCCTGGGCTAAGGGGTTGGGGCGGCAGGTTACCCCCTCGTTACCTCTCAGGATGGAGTCTCCCACAACAAACACTTTATGTTAAAATAGTAGTTGTAATGACTGATGGTTTAGGTGCTGTTTTGCTATAAGACAGGGGAGGACAATCATTTCAGCTGGGCAGCTGCTTAACAACTTTTGGTGAGCTGTAAAGGGCCGCAAAGGTAGGCCCACCCAGGTCACCATCTTGGGACCAGAAGTCCTACTCCTTGATCTTTTCCATCAGAAGTCCTTCTCCTTCCCCCAGAAGTACTCCTTTTGGGAGGAGGGTTTGTCATTTTGGAACTGGAAAAGAAAAGCAAATAAAACATCTACTTTAAATATTTTAAATTTATTTTAAAAATGTATGTTTGTCCCAATTTATGCATGGTTGTATAGTGTATATAGAGGTGATTGCATAATGACTCAAAATAAAATCTCTGTCTTGTATATTGTATGTGGGGGAGCATTGGTTGTGGTTGGCGGGGTGCGTGTAGGATGTGTTGATATGGGGTTTGGAGGGGTGTGGGGGGTTTTGAGGGGGTTTGGGGTGTGCATGGGGACTGTAGGGGAGGTTTGTAGGGGGTGACTATGTGTGTGGGAGGAGTGGGGTTTGTGGGGGGTATGGGGAGTATGTGGGTATGTGTGTGTTTGTGTGTGTGTGTGTTTGTGTGTGTGTATAGGAAGTCTGGGGTTTGTCGAGGAAGTGTGGGCATGGTGGGGTGTGCATGTGGGCCACTACCACACACTTCTCCTACTATGCTGCACTGCTGCCACCAGCAGTGGCAGCACCATCAGATAGCAGGACCTTGGGGCACTTATGGCCTGTGGCAAGTTAAACCTCTCAGCAGTGCATGACTCTGGCTGAGTCCTGGGAGCTGCAAATGGTGGCAGAGGGACAGCCTAGCCCAGTGGCATGCAGCTCCCTGGTGGAGTGCCAGGAGTCATGGGGAGTCACATGCCATTAGATTGAACGAGCTCAGTGCCTCCATGTGGGGCTCCCACCACTCCAGCAGGGAGCCACTCGTACAGGTACAGAGCCAGCCTTGCCCACCCAATCATGCATGGATCCTCGGTGGAGTGTGAGGAGCTGCAGGGAGCCATGCACCATCAGGCTGGGCCAACTCTGTGTCACCATGTGGGGCTCCTGGCTGGAGTGCAGAAAGCCCCACAGAGATGGAGGCAAAGAACTGGCCTGAGTTGGTAGCACATGACCCCTGAAAGCTCACGTCTCCCACTGGTTTTCAATGAGGCAGCCATAGGTTGGTAATAATTGTCTTTTGGAGGGGTCCCATGGGTTGGATAGAATGGCCTGGTGGGCCAGATGTGGCCCACAGGCTGTATTTTACCTTCCCCTGCTCTAAGACCTATGTTTTTGCTAAGATTCATAGATAAGATGTAGAAATAAAACAGCCTTGTCAGTAAAGACAGTAAATTAAGGTGAAGCAAAAAACCAGGATGGTAGAAAGCAGTATTCCATGATGGCAAAGGAAGGAGATAAGCAAGCCTTCCTTCCAGAAATGTAATTTTCACAGGAACATAAACCCTAACAAACTGATACTTTCCACATTCACAGGACAGCTGGTTTTGTCCAGTTTCAGAAGTTTCAGGAAAGCAAAGTAATTTAAATAAAACCAATCAGAGAACATTTATCAGAATATTAGCATAAATAGAAGGTATAGGCTGAAGGAAAATTTGGAGAACTCCACAAAGTCAAGAAGACCTGCTGCCAATCTGTGCTACACTCCTTCCCCCTCTTGAGTCTCTCCAGCTGGCAAAGGTAAGTGTCTATATGTGCTGTCATGGGTAGCCAGATAGACTTTGGGATAACTGTTTCTTTTTGTGAGTTGGGTGTAAGCAATACAAAGTTGGGCTGATGACCTGCCTCTTGCCTTATCAGCAGCCAACCTATGTGACAAGCCATAGAATGGACACCCCTTCTCCCACACTGCTGAATGCCACTGAATGCTACCAAGCCTCTCCTACTACATACCCTTGATCACAACCAATTTCCCGCTCCATTGGAGCCCTCTATTGTTGAAGCTCCCCAGTTCTCTGGTACAGATCCAATGGCTTCACAAGCTGGCCTATGGTCTTTAGACCCAATGGCAGACCCCTAAGTAGATGCCATTATAACCTAGCCTGTTCCCTGACTAGGACTGTCCTAAATACAGAAGAGGACTGTCATTTTCCCTATCCATGGCTAGAGAGATGCACTTACTACAATGAAAAATGGCAAAAGTAATGTGCAGCATCTAACAGCCTTTCTGGAGCTAGAAAGTAGTTTCTTCTCTCTTCCCTCCCAGTGGAAAATGTGAACTCACTGTCACCTTCATTACTTACTTCACTTTGTTTCAGGATAACTCTGCAGAGCACAGCGGGTTACCAGGCAACCAACAGCTGTCACCAAAGGGTCTGTGGCAACAGCACTCTTGACACAGACATGTCACAACATCTTGCGTTAAGTTTGCAGGGGTGGTGCAGTTGTCATAGTCATCCTTTGGATTTCTTTTGGTTGGCACCCTAAGACTACTTGTCATTTGAAGGAGCTAAAAAAAAAGTCAGCTTGTACTTAAACTAGTTTATTGCTTCATGTAGAGACAAGGAACACCCACTCTGATAGACTGATAATATATGGGTATTGGCGATATTACAAGTAGGACCCTTGTACTGTAGAGGCCCATAAATTCCTGTAGAACCAGCCTTTTTTCTTATAATTCTGTTGTGGAATCTCAGTTTGTAATAAGTGAGAAAGAAACAGGATTTATTCCTGATAACAACCTGACAGATATAAACTGGGCACATCTACATGTGCACTTTCATGTGCATTAACCTATTTGAATGCACAGTAATGTGTCACTAAAAAGAGTGTTATTCAGTTATTGTGCATTAAAATAGGATAATGTGCGTTAAGTGTCACTAAAAAAACAGTGGGGACTTTTACATGTGCCCCAGGGTGGCGGGGGCAGTGCCTTAGTGTAGCACTGTACTTTAATTAGAGTGGCACTCTAGACAGTACTGTGTCTCCTGTATCAGCATTCCTGCAATTAAAAATGGCGGTGGAGGTACTTCAACTAAAGCTTATTTGATGAGTTTTATTTCAAGTGTCCCTGCCACCATTTTTAAGCAGCGGGATGCTGATACACAAGATGCAGGAGGCTGCTAGAGTACGGCAATTGCCATGCTTCAGCATAATTAATTGAGTCTGCTCTGACATGTTGGAATTCCAGTGTGTCTGAGCAGCCTCTGCACTCGTGTATAGGTGCCCCGTGCTCTTCAGTTAATATGCATTAAGACAGGCTAATGAGTATTTTCCTAGTACCTCACAATGGAGGGCATTTTTACACATGGAAGTGCCACAGTGGTGGGTGGCACTGTAACACTTGCAGTTGTTTAATCAGCAAAATGTGTGTCAGTGCTGATAGAACGGTGGTGGCACGCTTTTGAATTAAAAAACATCAGAGGTGCTTTAGTTCAAAAGCACACCACCACCATTTTCTGCGTACTGACATGCATTTTGCCATTTATACAACTGCATGCAGCACAGTGCGCTGTGCATCAGCTTGCGTGTGGAGCAGACTTGATTAACTGAGTGTGCTCCAAAGCAGTGGATCTCCAGCATGTTGCAGGATGAAAATGTATGTGATAAATGCCTAATGGTACTAGATTTAATGTGTGTTAACTAAAGCACATTAATGCACATGTAGACGAGTCCATTGACTGTATAATGAGCTCGTCTACATGTGCATTAGGGGTCAGTCTTGTTTGTCTGAGTCTGCAACAGCCTGAAAAAAACACCTCTGAGTGCTGTGAACCACTGTGACATGACAGAGAACCTTAAGATGACAACAGAATGTCAATATTAATAGCTCTTTATCAGCATTAACTATAGTGGGAACATGTAACCCAAAGACTTACCCAACAATCACAAACTAGTTTTTCACTTTTAGGTACTAAAAGACTCATACCTTTCCTGTTCAGCTATTAAACCACCACGATGATTTAAGTAGTAAGTGCATATTTTCAGTACAAAATTATGCAACAAGTAAAACTGAACATTGTAAGGGAAGGGGGAAAAAATGGGAATTAGTGATAGATTAAATAACACTGGGACTTTATTATTCATCTGCATAGTTAATTCAATACATTCCCCATCTTCACAGTCTAATTAAAAGCTAGCAAGGATGCTGTTCTATCTTCCCTCAAATAACTTCTTAAAACGTGCCTCCTCGGTACCAGAAAAGAGCTTATGGAGTGAGGGAATTTGTGACTGCTATTTATTGTCTGTCTGATTAATTTCAAAATGGTAAATATTTTTCTGTGTAAAAAAAAAAAAATCGATGACATTAGAACCTGCCGTTGTTTTAAAAAGTTTCGCAGACATTTTTTCAATAAAGGTTTTTTTTCCCCTTGTTTTCAGATCAGATTTAATTTTGGGGGTTTTTATCACCCCCTACTCTACTCCAGGGACTCTGTCAGGCCCCACTTGTCTCTCACCTGCTGTGCGAGTTTCTCCAGATGGTAAGTGTGACCGTTGGGCTTCAAGAATCCACTCTTGAGCGGCCTTCGCCCGGGTGGTGAGCGTTCGGTGTTCTCTGGGCTCGTGTCTTTGGCTGAGCAGATGTCGTCTCTGAGACATGCCTTCCCCACTCTTGCCTGCCATGACTTGTCGGTTCCTCAGTGGACAGGGTCGCTCATCTGGTTTGCTCAGTGGCCCGTGGCTCGCCTGGTGGTCATTCACAGGGCTCCGCCACCCCTGCACCCCGGCCTCACTCCACCTCATGTGCATTGTTCCTTGTTGGCTTCGGCTTCTTCTGTGGAGTCATGCCCTTCTGCCGGCTGTCTGCTACAACTGTTTGCCAATGCAGGACCTGTTCTCTCAGCTCTGTCCCTACCCACCATCCTCCTTTCCTCTAGCCCCTTCTCTCAGGGAAACATAACAAAAATCTCCGAGGCTCTCTCTCGGCCCTGACATTCAGGGAAACTCAAAAGACCATCCCCTCCTTAACCCCTTCACCTGGGGAAACAGAAAAACAAATCACCAAAGGAAACTTAAACACAGGGCTGCTCCTTGGCATGACTACACCCTGCTTCTTCACTTCTCTCCCCCCTATTCTAGCTCGTGGATGCTCTTCCTGTCATCAGTCATCCCTGGGTTCTCTTCCCGCTCCACCACTGACCTGGACAAAAATGGCGGTGATACCCACCCTGATTGTGACCACTTTGGGGCTCCTCTCAGGGTCCTTCCCTCTGGCGTGGTTCCCCGCTTACCCTGGCTGCTCCGACACTCCCACCTGGGGACCCACCGAGTCTCCGGTTCATCCCAGGGTCCTTGTTCAGGTCCGGGGTCCCTGCCACCTGAAGGCCTCTCATCTCTGTCTCTTAGTGGGTTGCCCTGCCCCACGCTGCTCCCGTCCACTCCCGGTTCACCAAGTTCCATAAGACCCAGGGAAGAGGTCTCCTCCCTTCCCCAGGCCGGCTGCGGTCCTTTTCCCCGCCTCTCTCTCTCCCTCCATGGTGTCGGCTGCCATTTTTATCTTCGCCAGCCAGTGCTTGCAGTGACGTAACTGGCCAGTCTTAATTGAATAAGCAAATGGCTGATGAGCCCTGCAGGCTCTTCCTTCCGCCCCTGCTGAGCTGTGTCTCCTGTTGTGGGTAAGTGCTTGTTCTTATCCTTTGCACATCCCTTCCTGGGACAGTAAGCCATCTGCTGGGTGCCTAGATCTTGTTGCATAAGTTTGGCCACAGCTCTGGCAGCCTTAACAAAAACTTTAGGATCTGTGCACAGTTGAGTAGTGCGCCCCGCTATGTTCTTCTGTCCTTTAGACTGTTTCAAAAAGGTCAGGAGACTCTCATAGTCAGGATCAACCGGGGGGAGGGTCTGCCAACATGGGTGCACATTTCTGACAGATGCATGGCAAGGCTGCACTCTAGGTGGGAGCTCACCCACAAATGCAGCATCTACACCCTCCATATATAGACCCACCAGCCTCCTCTGATTGGCTAGGCCAAGGACTGGCTCTTGAAGAGCAATCACCACCTTCTTGGGGTGTGAGAGGTCATCCTGCTCTCAAGGTCGCTTGCAATACTCAGAAAGCTGGATATCCATCTCACTAGCCTCCTCATCTAATTCAGTAGCCTGGGACATGAGGAAGAGGTCAGCAGACTCCTATGCTGCCCCTGGGCCAGATCTCCAGAAGAGAGGCATTGTGCATAGCTTTTACTGCTACCCACTCCTGCCTTCACCTCCCCCACCTCCAAGCTGCCCCCATCTCCAGTCAACAGGGTCACTGACATGACAGTCGGAGTGGGGCCAGGCTCTTCAGCAGGGCCCCCCCCAACACCAGCTGAGAAGGGGTCTCAGTGGGGATGGGATGTCCTGAGTGGTCCCCTTCACTTTCTTCTCTTTGTTCTTCTTAGTGGCAGATGACCCACCCTTCATAGAGGGTGGGCCAGACTGCTTCTGGCCTGCCTCCCCAGGGCCATCCACCTCAAACAAGGCTGTGGTGTAGTGCAACTGGGAAGAGGCCTGAGCCCCATCATCTGACAGGGCCTTGGCAAAACAACTGTGAACCACCCCAGCTGCCTCAATCGGGGCAGTCAGGGCAGGCAGGGGGCAAGCGGAGGCATTACCCTCTCCATCTGGTGGTGTCTCTGTACAGGTGGGGTTGGGCACTGTAGGTGGAATGGGTGGGGGAGAGGGTTGGGGCCTAGTCCCAGCCCCTCCGCTGGATGGTGCTCTTATGCCAGAGACTCCAGCCCCCTCAGATGGAACAGCCCCCTCAGATGGAAGGAGGTCAGGAAAAGCTCCCGGCCTCACTGGGTGGGGCCTGTGTCCCAGAGGTGGATGCGTCATCTGTTGGCACCACTGGAGTCGCTGATATTCTGGCTGCTTTCCCCTGCGGGTATTGGGCTGCTAGGTGGGAAGAGCTACCACACTGGAAACACATAGTCTCCCCAGAGGAAAAATAGATCACAAACCTCTGCCTCTTGAACAAGAGGCTCAAGGACTGAGGCAGAGACCGTGGGCCCTCTCTGAGAAGCATGAAAACCTGCCTTCAGAAAAACAGGACATGCCTCAGTTTCAGGTTCTTGCTTCCTATTGTCAGTCGGTGAAAGGGGCTTGTAGGAACCCCATAGGGCTTGAGTTCCTTGGCCAGCTCCCGATCAGTCACATGCGCGGGCACATTAGAAATCACCACCCTCACTGCTGGGGTGTCTAGGGGCGTGACAAAATAGTCTGATCCCGCAACGTCCAGGCCCTCTGCGCACACCCTGTTAACTAGGGTGGAGTTGCTCAGGTAAATCATTGAGACCATGTTAACATGACCTGTGTAATGTATGTTACGTTGTCCCAGGAGACTAGCAAGGGCATCTATGCAGATCTCGACCCCGATGTAGGGAGGGATGTGAACCCGCAAGCCATGGATAATGGGGAGGTTCTGAGAGGCATCCTCATGGCAGCTGCTGGGTGTAGGAGCAGCCCTTCCTGCTAGGACAGGGTTAATTTCAAGCTATAACTGAGAAAAAGAAAACAAAAATGTTTATGCTAACTAAAAAGATAAGTGTCTGGGAATGCAGCCATAAAACTCTAGATAGGAGCAAAGAAAGGGGCGGAGGGAAAAAACCAGGGGTAAGGGGAGGTGCTATTGAAACAGAAAAAAGTTAAAAAGAGGGGAAATTAAGACCACCCCTTGGAAGGCAAGATATTGGAAAAGGTAACTCCCCCAACAAGCAAGCAGAAAAGAAAGAAAGAAAGGAAAAGAGACAGTAAGAAAAAGAGGCTGTCAAGAAACAGCTTGCAGACAAAGAGACTGGAAGTAAAGGGGGAGGGGATAGAGAGCAGAAAAAAAAAGAGAAAATACTGCAAAAATGCAAGAAAAGAATCAGAAAGCAAGATAAACAGAAGCTAGAGACCTTTAGACAGGTGGGAGTCAGAAAAGAAAAGAGATAGGACGTTGGGGAGTCATACATTCAGGATCACCCTACACAACTCCAAGCGAGTCTGGTCCGAAGAGTCCAAAATGGAAGGAAGGAAGGATAAATAAGTATACTGTAGTCAGGTTTTCTTGAACTTGCTATTCAAACAGAATATAGATACATGACAGTCTATAGCAAACATGACACAGCCTTCAGATGCTAAACTGTCTGAATCATTTTCAGCATAAACTTAAGCTGTGCCTGAGGTTGCTTAAGACCTTCTTCACTGTTTTGGTTTTTTTTGGACCTGCCTAACAAATAAATGATGCATAGAAGGTCATACTCTACCCTGACTTCAGCAAGGCCCTGCAACTAAGCACTGTCTAATATAAATAAAGCATTTACAGTATAACCAGAAATGCATATGGGTATAATTTTTTTCACTAATGAAATATATTAGATAGAACAATTGGCATGCAGAACACTGAGTAATAGAGGAAGAAAAGTGAGTTTGGTGGGAAATGTTCATTTTGGTTATACAAGTTGCTGAAAGCCAGAAAAAGAACAATAAGTATCAGAATTGGGATTGAGTTCATGCCCATGGCAAGTGTAGAGAAAGCTATTCTGAAACATAGCTGGTAACAGTGTCATTGCCTTCCAGCAATAAACACAAACCCCCTCAGGATACTGCTCAGTGAAATCTTGGCAAAGAAAATCCAAGGCTGGGATAACCGTCCATACGATACCATGCAATGCGCCACTGCTTTCATGGAGGCAGGAAGCACCCCAACCCATTTACCAGGAATAAGATAGGGAAAAAGAGGGCCATGGTGGCAGGATAAAGAAAGAATTTTTTATTTAAAAATAAAGGAGTAAATGACAGAAGTCAAACGAGGAAGTTATAGCTAGCAGCAAAGTGGCAGGACGCTGCTGGAGCACATATCAGTGTAAGGATAAGCCAAAGCAATGAGGAGTGAGCCCAGGGTAGACCACTGATGAGGAAATTCCTGTGGTTGGAGGAATTGAGTCAATTAAAACACAAAAATTAATGTGTTCCAGAAGCCTCCAGCATCACATGTATGCTTGTCCCCGTGCTGAAAAATGGTGCCGGCGGCTCTGAACTAAAGCTGGTTCAATGAGCTTTATTTCAAAGTGCCCCGCCACCATTTTTCAGGATGGGAATTTTGATACATGGGATGCTCGGGCACTTTTAATTAGCATGGCTTGCTAATTAAAGTGCCCCCCCCCACCCTCCTGGAGCATGTCTACAAACTCCCAAAATGTGCAGTCACAGGGAAAAGTAGCAGAAGGACTCTCTGCTCCCAGGAAAGTAATCTACCCACTGTGCTAAAGAGCCAGGGTCCTTTTTGAATGCTGCTCTGGTTCCATGACCCTTGAACTCTCCAGTCCCATGACCCAGTTTTAGTAAGTGGGGTGGAGAGCATGCTCAGCATACTTCAACGCATAGCCTGGGGTCTAGGACACTTTTTTGGGAAACAAGAGCCTTCTTCAGCTGAGAAGGATCTGGAATGAGGCTCTCTTCCTTGCTGCTAGGGTGTTCTACCTAGAAAATTATTGGTTAAATAGTAGGCTCTGCTTTCTCAAGTCTACAGGGAATCACCTTGCTCCTGCCTAAATCCATGAGGAAGGTAGGATTTCCAATATATGCCTCTCTTCTGCATTTCCCATTGGTTGGCTAGGCATCCCCTCACTTAGTGCCCTGGCTGTTGTGCCTCCCTACCCCAACATTTAGGTTTCTCTGTTCAAATAATGAAAACCTTAGGTTCTTGAATTTTAGTCCGAGAGGCATATACCTAAATTGTGGGTAATACGGTACTTGTCATTGTTCTACCCAGATGTTGAATCTGACCGTCATTGATTAAGTCAGTTTTCACAGAGATCTGGGATGCCTAATCTCTCCTCCATGCCTGAGTATTTAGATGAGGATTTTTTTCTAATTCACTAAGTTGGACTTAGGTGTGTGAGTTCTACCTGCATGATAATGTGGTCACAAAAGTCTCTTTTGAAACCTGGATCTGACTTTACCAAAGTGACAAAGGCAGTGGAAGAATTGCAATTTCAATGCCGGACATCCTGTTGCCTTGTTGTGTGATCATTTATCTATAGCTCAGGGCAGTGAAGACATGGGCTGGACATCTGTTTGTGAACAACTTTCCTGGTGCTTTCGTTCAGAATTCCTGAATGAAACATGTGCTTGGCAAGTTTTAATAATGCCCTATGGTGAGACATTGCTCCTTGTACTTGCTGTGGCATCTGCCAATAAGAAAAGCAACAATACTAGAATTGGAGCTGAATAGTCTCACACCAGAAAGCAACGCTTTCACTGATATACTGGAAGAAGAAAAGGGATTGCTGATAATGGAGATGTTTCAAAGGATCAAAGAAAAGCTGTACAGCAAAAAGGACATCAGGATTCCAATATTAAAAAACCCTGTAAATCACATTAAGCTAAGATAGAAAGCAACAAAAGCCAACCAAGCTTTAATTCAAATACAAACCCATGACACAACTTAGATGCTACAATTAATATCTAGTTTTGAACCAGCCACAGCCTAACAAATGTCAGCGACCTAAACAAAGGGGAAGGTTTGAGACAAATCCCCCCCCCCAAAAAAAAGAGGCTAAGTCAACTTACTGCCATTTCCAAAGGGAATAACATCAAAAACAAGAGAAAATACTTAAAAAATGCAGGAGCTAGACAGGTTACAAGTAAAGGAAGAAAAAAACCTGAAACATTCTGGTTTTAGAAATAATTAAAATATATGGGAGCAGGATTGAGCCAGCCAGACAAAACAAACTCTTCTTGTCCAAGAGACAATTTTTCAATAAATCACTGGAAGACCCACACCTCAAGGCCTGTACAAGACTATCGAGTTCTGGAGAAAGAATCTAAGTCCAATTAACCACAAAAATAGTGATGCATGGCTTAAGGATGCCGAAGACTTTCAACAACAGGAACATCTGTCTCTAGCAGAAATGGTCAAGGGAGCCATTAAGAAAGCAGAGAATGTGCAAGTGCCTGACCTAGACACCACCCACACTTTCTGGCTTAAATGTTTTACAGATTTATCACCAACACCGGCACAGCATCTCTGGACATCCCTATCAGGAGAAACCACTGAACAGTTAATTTGGCAAAACAGTGGCAAATGGATGATATGGCAAAATAAAAATCATGGGTCATCCATCAAGCAGTTTCCAACTACTGACTAGTCATATTTCCCAGTCATGTGAAAACTGTTAACATCACTTATATTAGTTTGGGTCTATGATCCAGGATATTAGTTATGGATATTTTACATGGGATGCAGTTGCAAAGACTGGGAAATCTAAGAATAGAAACCTCATGGTAGCACATTTAGAATAAATGCAGACTTTTGATTTAGCCCCACGTTCATGAATATAGAAAACTCCAGGAATGTGCAGCACTGAAATATCATCACTAATTTTATAGATTTAGCTATGAGCATGGAAGACGCATCTTACCATCCAAGATCACAACCTAGCCATTGTTAATACTCACTACAGGGACTCCTTGTCACGCTGCTTTTCATCCTTTGCCTTTCACAATTACCCACCCTTTGGAGGAATAGAAATATTGCTATCATCTACTTTTCTATCCAGAGTTAAATGAAGCAATCCTAGCCCCAATGGAGATCATTAAGACCTTTTTAAAAAATGATAGCTGCATGCATTTTGGACTAGAGCAACAAAAATTATTAGAAACTGGCAAACATGATTTATGATTGAAAGGATGAATGAATTAGGATTATTTAGTCTGGAGAAGAGAAAGACTGAGGGGGATTTGATAAAAGCCTTCAAATATCTGAAGAATGATTACAAGGAAGATGATGATAAAGTATTCTCTGTTGATGCAGATACAAGGCAAGGAGCAATGGCCTTAAATTGCAGGAAGGGAAATTTAGGTTGGATATTAGGAAGAACTTTGTCAATATGAGGGTGGTTAAGCATTGGAATAGGCTACCCAGAGAGGCTGTAGAATATTCATCCTTGAAAGTAAAAGGCTACACAAATATTTGGATAGGATGATTTACTCAGGGATTCTGCCTTGAGCAGGGAGTTGGACTAGATGACTACCTGAGGACCCCTTAAGCCTTTTTTCTCTATGACATGGCAATTGGGCAACAACAAAAGCCATAAGCTGTAGGAAAAAACAGTCTGAACTAGTAACACTCTAGTGTAGACAACTCATATTAGAACATCCAGGTCACATGGGCTGCCTATACATATGCTCAGGAGTAGGGTTGGGGCATTTTAATTAGAGCAGTACCTGGAGAGCTGCTCTAATTAAAATGCGTCACCATTGCCCCATGGGTTTAAAAATGGCTGCAGGATGCTTTCTGTAAATCTCATTGAATAAGGTTCAATAAAGCTCCCCAGCAGCCATTTTTAAACCTATAGGGGCTTATACACATGATAGTGAGGCCACACTGGAACATTCCAATTAGAATGCAGATCACACTTGATTAATTGAGTCTGCTCTGATGTGTCTAATTAGGACACGAAGCAGCATGTGTATAGGCATCCATGGAGATTGAACTAGAAGAGCTCTAGAAGTTAGAGGAGATGATGAGAAAGCAACTCACCATATATAGAGCTTTATACCCAAAAGCAGATGTTGACAGGTTACATCCACAGATATAGAGGAGAAAAGGGGCTAAAGGTACTGGAATCTTATTTTGCACCCTCTTGAAATATTTCCAACCGTGCCTGCTCTACCTGTGGGTGCCTTCCTGTCTTTCTTGCCTTGCCTTGATGGTAAAATAATAAATAGGGAGGCTGACCACACTGGTCCTCAGGCCCATTACTGTGCTGCATGGGGCACCTCAAGCCTGATGGCCAAAATTGTCTGGCTCCAAATCCTCCCCTATACCATGCCCTATGCCTCATGGGTGTTACAGTAATAGTGTTCCCTCTGTCAGGGTCTCAGCCTTCTTGGCCTCTGCTCTTTTTATCTTGATAGACTTTTATCCTAGGCCTACTGTGTCAGACCCCTAGCTCTTGTGTGTCCCCTCAGGTAATGGGGCTCCTGGCCTCTGTCTACTGGACCTCTGGCTCCTGTGTGGCTGTGCCCCTCTGGCACTGGGCCTCTAGCCCCTGTGGCCTTAATTTCATAGTTTCATAGTTTGTAGGGTCAGAAAGGACCTGAGCAGATCATTGATCATGTAGCACTGTGCCCAGTCTGGGCTCAACACTCTCTTATGACTGTGCCCCTCTCAGGCATCTGGCTCTTAGCCCCTGTGTGGCTCTGCACTATGCCCTTTTCTGGGCCCAACAGAGGCTCAAGCCGTGAACCATGCCCCTGACAGGACTCAAGGTGATCATGTGACCTTTGGACACTAATGGAACTTCCATAACCACCACTTAGTCCCAACCCAAACCACCAGATTAAACATTAACATAAACCAGAGGCCCCTGGGCTATAACAGAAACACATACAAGAAGCAGTCCTCTGCCCCTTTAACAGAGCAAACCCTCATTATCTCCCAGCAAGTGTCCTTTCAACCAGGGGCTATACCTGACTTATGCACTCAGCCCTTCTTGGGCTCTTGGATCCTCTGGTCCCGGCTCAGCCCTTTCCTAGGCATGTGGACCATTGGTAGGCACCTCAAACCTTCTAGGGGATAACATAAAACAAAGGCCACTTGCGTGTAAACTACTCTTCCTCTGCCCAGGGAACTTGCCTCTCTTCCCAGGCCTACAGATTTCTTTAGCTCAATTCAGGTCCCTTTAGGAGCCCTGCTTCCCTGCAGCCAAGAGCTTGTAGTTGCTGGGGGAGAGACTAGCTGACCCATATGGACTCTGGTCTTAGATAGCTCAAGCCTGAGCCCTCTTCTGGACAGGTGAGTTTCTCATTAGCTGTCCCCTAACTAGTGTGGCCATTCATCTGGTTTTATAGAGGACAGTCCTGTTTTCAGGTCTTCTGTCCTCTATTGATATAAAACCAGATGCCTTTATGTCTTCTATTTTTCACCGCTTGGCCTGCCCCCGCTACTGCTGCCGACACCACTGTGGCTGCCTGCAGGAGCTCCCCACTTGGTCCGCCCCACTGCCACTGCCACGGCCACCTGTGGGACCTTGCTGTGCCCCCCTAGCTTTGGGAGGCATGCACCGTTCATGGTGCTGGGGATAGTTGCACAATTGTCCTCTATTATTGAGTTACCTCAATGGCCACCCAACTCCTGACACCTGCAAGCAGTGTCTCAGGCTGCTTGCCTCTTAAAGGGACAGACACATCCCAGTGCCCTGCAACAAAGGGAAACCCAGGCAGAACATGGTAATCATTCTGATACAGGAGATGCAAAGTCCCTGAATGACAAAAAGGGGAAAATAATGATGAAGATTCCCCTAGTGGCTTAATCCTATTTCACCTACATGCACCTAAGTGGCACTGGCAGAACCATGTAACATCAGCTTTTGTTGTACATAGGTACCGTTCAGGATTAAGTGAAGCTATGCTTCCCCTGCACTTCCCTTTTGCTTGTGCTCAGTACTGCACTCTGGCTGTGCAGCTGCCTCCCTACCAGGAGAAGCAGAGCTACAATGCATACAATGCAGGCATGACTACAGATGCGTTTTAATGCACAGCAGCCTATTTTACTCTGCATTAAAGTATCATGTAAAAAAGCATGAGCTTACACTAATGCACAGTAAAATAGGCTACTGTGCATTGTGTCACTTAAAAAACTGTGCACATTCATCACTGTGCATTAAGGTAACCTAATGTGCATTTCTTTAGTACCTCATATTGGAAGTACTACATTTAATGCACATTAGAAAAAAGTGCCATAATGCACATGTATACATATCCTACTACAAGTCAGAAACTTTAGGCTCAAACACCCCATAGTTTTGGATGGAGGAAGTGGGCAAAACTTTCCTATCTGATAGTACAGAAAAATAGCAGTTAGGACACTCATGCAGAAAGCAGGAGACAGGTTCTATCCCCCTCTCTCACAAGAAGTTTGAACTTGCACCTGCTGATTATAGTAAATGGCTCTAACCATAAGGCCACAGCCTAGTTGCTAGTCAGAATTCTTTCCAGCCCTCTTATTGAACCTGGTCCACTGAGTGGCCAGGAGGAAAACATATGAGGTGCCAGGAGGAGGTATTCGAGTGAGAGGGAAGTTTGCTAAATGAGAAGAAATAATGCCCTGGAAGAGAGCGGTCACTAAGTTTCAGCCATTGGTGACCTTGCTCCCAATGGAGTAGAAATTAATAGTTTCATAGTTTCTAGGGTTGGAAGGGACCTGAGCAGGTCATCTAGTCCGACCCCCTGCCATGGCAGGAAAGAATGCTGGGGTCAAATGACCCAGCAATATGTTCATCTAACCTCCTCTTAAACTTCCGGAAGGCTTTCGACACTGTCTCTCACCCTGTCCTCATCAAAAAGCTGGGAGACTGTGGTGTCGATGCCCACACGGTCAAATGGGTCC
>NW_017728918.1:4398355-4402795 GCF_001723895.1 Crocodylus porosus | reverse complement strand
CTGAACAGATCATCTAGTCCGACCCCCCGCCATGGCAGGACTAGATGATCTACCTAGGTCCCTTCCGACTCTAGCTACTATGAAACTATGAAACTATGAAACCCCCAGGGTAGGAGCCTGCACCACTTCTCTTGGAATTTGGTTCCAGGCCCTAGCCGCCCCGACCGTGAAGTAGCGCCTCCTGATATCTAACCTAAACCTACCCTCTGCCAGCTTGTGACCGTTATTCCTAGTCACTCCAAGATGATGGTGTTTATTTACTTGATAAATATTAACTGCCAGGTGCAGATTTATCTTAGAATTGCTGAGTCCAGAACTGTTTAATAGGGGTGTGTGAAACACCATCATTTCGTTTTGATGTCCATTTCACCATTTTGAAGGTACAGTATTTTGTTTCATTGTTCCATTTTGTTTCGTCAAAACTGTTTCACTGTTTTGACACATTTTGATGGTTCACCAATAGGCTATAATGAGGAATCATGAAAATGCCTAAAAACTGATCTTTTCTTGCCTGATTTGGCTGAAAATTGTCAGGATGGTAGCCCCTTATGAGGGCATGAAGCCTGCTGAGTTTCAAGGAGATGGGTGTAGAGGTTTATCAGAAACTTCACCTCAAACTTCAAAAAGCAAAACTCGTGGCACTTACCACTCATGGCACTGTCATCTGGCATGCAGATCTGGGGGCCCACACCCCTGGGAGGGCTGCAGGGTGGTGAAAGACTCCTTCTAGGGGTGCAGGCCCCCAGGTCTGCACTGGATGACAAGAGGCTGCTGCTGCTGCCTGGGACCGCCCTGGGCACAGTCAACCCCCAGTGCCGGGGAAGACTGATGCTACCACTGGCCCCAGGCAGCATCAGCCCCATGGCGCTGAGCCCAGTGATGGGAGGCAGAGCAGTAATGGCTCTGCTTGCCTCCCACCACCAGGCTGTGCTCCATGGGGCTGTGGAGCCCTATGGAGCTCAGCCTGGTGGCAGGAGGTGGAGTGCACCAGCAGCCAGAGTCTCTGGACTCCTCTTCCCTCCTCTGGCTGCTGCTTCCTGTCCTCACTGTAGGGGGCAGGGCAGTGTGGCACAGTGCTGGGAGCAGGGCTAGGGAGAATGGGGCTGTGCAGTGGAGGAGGTGATCACACCTGCATACGGCATCAGTGTGAGGAAGCCAGGTGCATCAGTGGTGGGTCCCTATGTGGAGCAGTGTGGGTGGAGCATCTATACAGCCCAGTGGCCTATAATTTACCTGGTGTGGCCTGAGTGGCATGCAGCCCCTGGGGTGTGTGGCCCCTAAGGGCTTAATTTTGAATCCCTGGCCTAGCTCATGGCCTGGTGGTTAAAGCACTTTTCTGGGAAACAGGAGATAGCTGTGCAAACCCCAACCTGGGGATACAGGGACCCAAAACTCAAGATTCCTATTTTCTTTGTGCAAGTGCCCTAATCATAAGGTTAAAAGATGGGAGGACCTTAGGTAGAAATAAAATCCCAAGCTTCATAAGTGACAAACCCACATTAGATGGCTATTTAAGTTCCAGTTAGGCACAGGAAGGTGTCTAAGTGGCACTTTACTTAAACCATCTATTGAAGCCTTCATTATGGCCACTACTTAGGATGTCCATTAGGTAAAAACAGAGACACATGCACACAGCAAGATACATGTGCTGAGACAACAGTGCATATTGTGAGCATTAATTCAGTATTGGTCTATGGCATCTACTGGGGAAGTCATAACCATGTATTCATTTCATTAGACCAATGCCATCTCTTAAGTGTTAAAAATAGTGAGGGCTCAGTGATGATTCAGTAATAGAAAATAATAAACTGAAGATCATTTGGGATTTCATTTGGGGTTTCATATACTAATGAAAACCAGGAAACCAGATATCACACAAAAGCAAAGACCTCAGGATCATAGCTTGTTCATGGAGAAAAACCATGAGGAGGAAACTCTAAATCAGTGATTCTTAACCACAGTGCCTTTTAAGGGTGCCTTCAAGTAGCAAATAGGCCATTTACAGGGGAGTTTGCTAGGGAAGGTCTGCCTGGAGGGAGGGTTAGGAAGAGTGAGGTGGCAGATTAAGAGACCCAGAGCCTGGGTGAGTCTCAGTAATCCTTCCATGCCATCTTGTATCCAGGCTTGGAGCAAAGCAGCAGACTTTGCGAGACAACAGGTCAGGCCAGCATTCTCCTTAGATGGGAGTCTTCAACCACCACCACGCATTGCTTCCTCTTGGTAACAGCAGCTCTGAGCAAGCAGCAGACTTTGTGAGACAACATTGCATCAAGGGAGGTTTAGGTTGGATATTAGGAAAAAAACTTTCCCACTAGGAGGGTGGTGAAGCACTGGAACAGGTTACCAAGAGATGTAGTAGAATCTCCACTATCCTTGGAGGTTTTTAAGGCTTGGCTCAGCAAAGCCCTGGGTGGGATGACCTAGTTGGGGATGGATGCTTTGCACAGGGGGGTGGAGTAGATGACCTCCTGAGGTCTCTTCCAATCCTCAATTGCTATGATTCTATGAAATGGATTCCTTGAGGACCTGCTCCATAATCTTTCCAGGGACTAAGGTGAGGATGACTGGTCTGTAGTTCTCTGGATCTTCCTTCTTCCCCTTCTTAAATACGGGCACTATATTTGCCCTTTTCCAACTGTCTGGGACCTCCCCTAGTTGCCATGAGTTTTCAAAGATAATGGCAAGGGGCTCTGCAATCACATCAGCCAACTCTCTCAGCACCGTCAGATGCATTATATCTGGCCCCATGGACTTGTACATGTCCAGCTTTTCTAAATAGCCTCTAAGCTGTTCTTTAAGCACTAATGACTGCTTACTTCCTTCCCAAACTGTGCTGCCTGGTTCAGTAGTCTAGGAGCTGACCTTACCTGTGAAAACCAAGGTAAAAAAGTCATTGAGTACTTCAGCCTGATCCTCATCATCTGTAACTAGGTTGCCTCCCCCATTCAATAAGGGTCCATGACCTTCCTCTTGTTGATGACATGCTTGTAGAAATCCTTCTCTTTACCCTTCATGTCCCTTGCTAGCTGCAACTCCAATTGAACTTTGGCCTTCCTGACTTTATCCCTGCATGCCCAAGCAATATTCTTATACTTCTCCCAAATGGTTTGTCCAAGCTTCCACTTCTTGTGAGCTTCCTTTTTGTGTTTAAGATCACCGAAGTGTTCTCTTCTAAGCCAAGCTAGTCACTTGCCATATTTGATATTCTTCCTGCACATTGGGATTGTTTCATCCTGTGCCGTCCGTAAGGTTTCTTTAAAATACAGTGAGCCCCCTCAACTCCTTTCCCCCTCAAACTGGCCTCCCAAGGGATCCTTCTCATCAGTTTCCTAAGGGAGTCACAGTCCGCTTTTCTGAAGTCCAGGGTGCATAATCTGCTGTTCTCCTTTCTTTCTTTTGTCAGGGACCTGGACTCAATCATCTCATGGTCGCTGCTGCCCAAGTTGCCATCCACCACTACATCCCTGACCAATTTTTCCCAGTTTGTGAGCAGCAGGTCAAGAAGAGCATGGCCCCTAGCTGGTCTCTCCAGCATTTGCACCAGGAAGTTGTCTCCAACACTGTCCAAAAACTTCCTGGATTGCCTGCACACTGCTGTATTGCCCTACCAGCCAATGTTAGGGTGATCAAGGTCCCCCATGAGAACCAAGGCCTGTGATGTGGAAACTTCTGTTAGTTGCATGAAGAAAACCTTATCTACGGTATCCTCCTGGCCTGGTGATCTAAAGCAGACACCCACCACGATATCACCTTTGTTGCTTTGCCCTCTGACCCTAATCCAGAGACTCTCAGCAGGCCTACCTCCATTTTATACTGAAGCTCTGAGCAAACATATGGCTCTTTTACATATAGTTCAACTCCTTTTCCTTTTCTCCCCTGCCTGTCCTTCCTGAACAGTTTGTACCCATCTATGACAGTGCTCCAGGCATGTAAGCTCCCACCAAATCTCTGTTATTCCAATCACGTTATAGTTCCAGTTCTTCTTGCTTGTGTCCCAGGCTCTTTGCATGTGTTTACAGACACCTGAGGTAACTAGCCAATTGCCCTACTTTCTCAGGAACCATGAGAAGGCCTCCTCTGTTATCCCCTCCTGCTTGTGTGGCTTCCCCTCTTACCTTAGGCTTTTGGTCTTCATCCCTTGGTGAACCTAGTTTAAAGCCCTACTCACTAGGTTAGTGAGCCCACCTGTGAAAATGGTCTTCCCTCTCTTTATCAGGTGGATCCCATTTCCTGGTAGCAATTCTTCTTGGAGCAACATCCCATAGTGGAAGAAGCCAAAGCTCTGCTTGTCACCATCAGGAGTAGACTGGGCAAGTTCGCCGATGACACCAAACTTTGGGGCAAAACATCCACGCCAGAAGATAGGCGGGTGATCCAGGCTGACCTGGACAAGCTCAGCAAATGGGCAGACGAGAACCTCATGGTGTTTAACACCGAAAA
>NW_017728918.1:4396686-4397705 GCF_001723895.1 Crocodylus porosus | reverse complement strand
GGATCCTATGACCCCAGCTGACTTCCTGCCCTTTGGGCAGGGGGCTGGACTCGATGATCTCCTGAGGTCCCTTTCAGCCCTAATGTCTATGAAAATCTATGGAATCTGCTGAGCCATGCAGTGATCTGCAGGGTGCATCTACTACTGCCAGGGCCCTGGAAAGGTTAAGGCGAATACAGCCCTTGGCCCCTTCACTCTTGCACCCAGAGCCCTGTAGTCACTTTTGATCTGGTCATGGTCACCCCTGGCAGTCTCATTGCTGCCATATGGATGAGCAGCATGTATTAGTAGTCAGAGGGATGGATGAGTCTCAGTAATCCTATGATTCTAAGATCCTTCCATGACATCTTGTATCCAAGCTTGGAGCAAAGCAGCAGAGTACAAGACAACAGGTCAGGCTGGTAGATGGATGCCTCCATTCCCCTTAGAAGGGAGTATCCAACCACCACCACCCATTGCTTCCTCTTGGTGGCAGTGGTCTCGATCCTCCCCACCTTGGGGATGGTTGGCAGTCTCTTCCATCAATGAAACGTGCTCCTCCTCCTCTATTGCTAGGGCTCCATATCCATTTTCCAGGCAAACTGCTGTACTTTCATACTTGGGTAGAGACGAAACCTTTTTCTTGCTGCTAGAAGTCACAAGCTTCCAGCTTCCACCTCCCTGGGAGTCCGTACCTTCTTCCTTTTCTAGCACCACCTCTGGCAGTCCTTCCTCTGCAGTCCTAGAAATTTCCTCCAGCATGGAATCGATGAAGTTCTCATGGTGGAGGATACTTCAGAGCCTTGCTACCTCCTCCTGTAGCTCTCTTGCCTTCTCCCCGAGGGAAACTGCCAGAAGGCACAGCTCACATTGCAGGCAGTCCCCCACCTGGCTGACACTGGAAGGAATCTGCAAGCCACAGTCTGCACAGCACCAAACCAGGGAAGGCCCTATGAGGACAGGCTGCAGGACCTGAACCTGTTCAGCCTCCAAAAGAGAAGGCTGAGGGGGGATCTTGTGGCCTGTTATAAACTAGTCAG
>NW_017728918.1:4383126-4396466 GCF_001723895.1 Crocodylus porosus | reverse complement strand
CGGACTAGATGATCTGCTCAGGTCCCTTCCGACCCTAGAAACTATGAAACTATGAAACTATGTGTGGTCCTGCCTGGACAGACACCTCACAGGTGCAAGCAGACAAAGAGCTGGTAGTGGCAGTGGCTCTGGGATTGCAACATCCTCCAGCCATGGTTCTGAGTCTTCTAATCTGCTGCCACTCACTTCTTGCCTCTCTTTCCAAGCAGACCTTCCACAGTCACTTGAACTGTTTCCTTATATACCCTTCCTGGGCCTAGACTGGCTAGGACCCTTTGTTAGGACCCTTTGTCACACCCAGGCATCAATCAATCAGTAATCAGTCCACTCAGCTGCTCAGAGCACATACCCAAGCACACAAACATACTAAACATCCCTCACCAAGACCAAAACACAGCCAACCCCGGCCCAGTTACCTTCCTAGAGCAGGACTGGTGCCTGCTTTCTCTTCTCCTTATTCCTCTTGCTCTCAGTGAACTGCCTGAAAACTATCCTGTTTGCTTCTCCCTGACTGCTGCACTTAGAGGCCTGACCAACCTGATTGCCTTCTATGATGAAATGACTGGCTCTGTGGATGTAGGGAGAGCAGTGAATGTGATATGCCTTGAATTTAGCAAGGCTTTTTATAAAGTCTCACACAATATTCTTGCACGCAAGCTAAGGATGTATGTGTTAAATGAATAGACTGTAAAGTGGATAGAAAAGTGTCTGGATCATCAGGCTCAAAGGGTATTAATCAATGGCATGATTTCTAGTGGCAGCAGATATCAAGTGGAGTGCTTCAGGGGTCAGTCCTGGGGCTGGTTGTGTTCAATATTTTCATCAATGACCTGGAAGCTGGAATGGAGTGCACCCTCAGCAAGAGACCTAGACAAGTTGGAAGACTGGATCAAAAAAAAATTGCATTCAGTTCAATAAGGACAAGTACAAAGTCCTGCACCAAGGACAAAACAATCCCATGCTCTGGTACAGGCTGGGGACTGACTAGCTAAACAGCAGCTCTGCAGAAAACGACTTGGGGGTTTCAGAGACAGTCCAGCAGAGAGCTGGGGTGCATGTTGAAGGTTACTATTAAACCCCTCCTCAGTCTTCCCTCCAGCCTATATAAGCCCAGTTTCCTCAGCCTCTCCTTATAAGTCATGTGCCCCCTGACCCCAGCCCGCTGACCATTTTTGTTGATTTTTGTTGGACTCTCTCCAATTTGTCCACATCCTTTCTGCAGCAGGGTGCCCCAAACTGGACACAGTGGCCATGTCTACACATACATTTAGGCATGCCTAAATTTAATGTGCATTAGCTTAATGTGCATTAAGCAGGTTTAGGCTGGCATTTACATATGTAGGAGTTAAAGAACATTAACGTTGTGCGTGGACTGGCTTGGGACTAAAGTTAGTCCCAAGACAGTTCACACACACAGCGTTAATGCACTTAAGCATGTCTACATGTTTGTTAATGTGCTTTAACTAGTCACACCTAAATTTGATACCTGCAAATGCAAATGCAAACAGCCTAAATTCACCTTTTTTAAAGTGCATTAATGGCACGCATGTGTAGATATGTGCCTTAACGTGCTTAAAATTTAGGCTAATGCACCTTAAAGCATCTAATGTTGATGCGCCTAGTACTCCAGATGTGGCCTCACCAGTGCTGAATAGAGGGCATAATCACCTCCCTCGACCTGCTGGCAATGCTCCTATGAATGCAGCCCAGTAGACTGTTAGACTCCTTTGCAACAAGGACACACTGTTGGCTTATATTCAGCTTATTGTCCACTGCAATGGTGGCAAATAATAAGACAAGAAGCAATGAAGCTGCAGCAAGGGAAGTTTAGGTTAGATATTAGGAAAATCTCTCTCACCAGGAGGGTAGTAAAACCATGAGGTTGTGGAATCTGCTTCCTTGGACGTTTTTAAGAACTAGATAGACAAAGCCTTGGCTGAAATAACAGAGTTGGAGCTGGTCTTGCTTTGAGCAGGGGATTGGACTAGATCTGACCTCTTGAGGTCCCTTCCAACCCACATTGTCTATGATTCTAAGCTTCTGTAATGATAAAAAATAGAGGTAGTCATTTGTATTAGACTGAAGTCAGGGAGAAGGCAGGGTATATGCATGTTACAGAGCGGCTAAATCAGACATGCATAAGGTTTTATGAATCTGAGTTCATGTCATCAGATGCTTTTTTCATAATGATAATAACAATGATTATTTGTATTGGAGCAGCAAACAAGGGCCCCAAGCAGGAGGAGGGGACCTATGACTTAGGCATCTTACAAAATACACAGTAAGAGAAAACCCATCCTTCAAAGTTTATATTCTAAATGGTAAGACAGTCAAATGTTAGGAGGGGAAACAAATGTTGCAAAAGACCGCACAGAAATAAAGGCTGTTGGAAGGTTTTAGACAAAACTTTTTCCTTTGGAATATGCAAGTTTGTGAAAATTGAATTTGCACAAAAATCTCCATATTGATTAATTTCTCATTTTGAAGAAAGGCTTTACTTTAAAATGAATGTTGTGTCCAGAAATGTGTTAGATTATGTTAAAAAAATTCAGAAGTTGAAAACAGAACGAAACAGTTCAAAATGATCAAAATGTGCCTCTGCATGTGGCCATATCTGACGTTTTAGGTCTTGGATATTTTCAGTATGGCAACTGTTCATCCAGCTTCAGGGCAAGTAAATTGTTCCAAATATTAAAAAAATTAAATAATAAATAAATAAAAATATTTTAGGGTCAGAAAAATCATTTTCTGTCCAGAATGGGATTAGAACTCATATGACTTTATTTTTTCATGGTCATTGTGTGAAATGGGACCTGGGTGAATTTATGGTGAAGAAGTTTCAGAAACTTTCTCCTGGCCTGTGGAGGAACAGGATTGCTTTGTTAGCTTTTGTCTTGGTTTACTTCATAACACCTCTCTCCCGGCTTGCGGAAGGGCATATCCATCACAATGACTCCTGGCTGGCCCATGCAGAGAATTTTAGCAGGCGATGTCCAAAACTCCCATGGCAGTCAACTGAGCTATTCTGAATTTGCAGTAATGTAAGTGGGTGCATAAGTAGACCCAGTTTGCAGTTATGGGTATTCATTCATGAGGCTTTTCTTTACTAGAGACTCTGAGCCACATTAATAAGCACCAAGTGAATTACACGCTAAATGCAATTTTCTCATAAAGGGGCTGATTCTACAGACCTACTCACATTAAGTAGGGACTGATCACACAAACTACCCAGTAACATCAATGAAGTTTCTTTAGATTTGTGCCTGCATGGGTGTGGCTGAGAATGGAGTACAGCATGATATTCTGAGGACTGTAAAACCTTCTGCAATATCTATGGTAATTAAAGAAACATTCAAATGCATGGTTGTACTGTCATAAAAACAGGCCAAATTAATCTGTACTGTCACTCCCTTGGCTTTTGAGGATCTCTTACAATTGATTTGGTCTTCCTCTTTCAGCCATTATGAGAGAGAAGGAAAGAAGGAAGGAAAGAAAGATTATACAAAGATGATACAAGTGACTCATGAAAACAGTCAATGATATATTTAATTTTAAGCCCAGAAATAGCTCCATTGATGACTTCTGCCTAAATACCTAATTGAATCAAGACCTATATTGGTTAAGTACTGAAATATACTTATTGATCTTAAAGGCCAAATGCTAACTTATATTTGCACAAGCATAAATCCTGAGCAACAGCATTGACTTTGGTTTAACTGAGCTCAAGATCTGACCCTTGAAAAATAAGCAAGGTTTGAGCTTTATACCTGTAGACAATTTTGCCCATATTTAATTTAAAGCATGCAAGTACACCCATTTATATCACTAATGCTTAAATTCATGCATATGGTTTTGCAAGAGCATATAAACCTTAACACATATTCATCATATAGGCTGGTAGTACAATCATACCTCAGAAGAAGTGAAAGCAATACATTGTAATATTATCACTATCAACACATACAATGCTAATACTAATCAGTACCAAAACTGGTAAGATATAATGTTATACTATATTATAGAGTGCAGATAAAAATGCCCTTTACGCATACAGGTTTACATCCCATCTGCCTTATTTCAGCAAAACTCTGCTTAATTTAATGGAATGACACCAACTTATAACAGCTGAGTTTCCGACAATGTATGTGAACTGTAACGGCTGTTTACTTAAAAATTTAAACAAAATCATTCAGATATTCCTAGATTATTTATTTAGAAAGCAGAAAAAATTACCATAAAAATATAATCTCCAGGAACTTGCATCTATCTCACAAAATATCCTTGGTAGTTTATTTTCTTTTTTCAGCTTAAGCCAGCCTAGAGGGGTGAACAAAAAATGATGTGAGAGTCTATGATTTAATTTCTGGTGTCCAAAATGAAAAGTAAGGTAAAAAAAACCCCCCAAAAAACAAAAAACCCAGAAAATTTTTTTTGTTATTGATTGCTCACATATTAAATGTGTGCTTTATTATTAGCATTGGCTAGGTTTGTTCCTCTCAAATATATAAAAGGACAGTTCTCACCCCTCACAAACAGATTCCTAAAACAAACCACTTTTATCTGTCTTTTCCCCTACCTGAAATACTAGAATTACTAGAAATGATTACAAGCTTAATTTAATCATAAACCAAAAACATAATTTAGTATACAGTCTAAAGAAATAATGGATTCTTAGAGCCATCGGCATTTTCTGTAGCACATAAATAATATTAGATATGATGCGTCTAAAAAACACTGTTTTCAGATGAAAGCAAAATCAATAGTATATTGTAACTGAAAATCTGCATAGAATCTGTAAATACAGTTAACTTTGATCAGCACTCCATACTTCCTATAAGTTTACTACTAAAAGAAAAGTGGAAGTGAGCTACGTAAAGACGTGCTTTTCATTTGTTTTTCCATACTAGCTCATTATTTTTCATATACATTTTTGTGTTTGTGCACACTGAAGAGTCAAGGCAAAAATCTAAATTTGTTTTTGTAATAGTGTTTATCAGTAATGGGAACATGGTGGTTTTCTTTTTAAACCTAATATTTGCATCCATCTATGTGTACATGTGTATACATATATGTGTGTGTGTGCACGTGAGTGATGGAAATGTACATATATCCTCAAATCATTCTGCCTGTGTTTAATGATACAGTAATTAAAAAAAAAACCCTAAAGATATCTTGGATGTCTTTCCTCAAAAATTGTTCTCCCTCATCAAATGCATAATCACACATTTACAACGCAGAGATTATGCATGTTCCCATGGATTATATATGCTATACATATTTTATACATAAACATATGGTTTTATGTTCAGACAAATAGAAGTGGTATGCCTAAGCTATCACACACTACAATACTAAATTGCTCTACATGATTTTATTGCACTCTGTGATGGATCGAAATAAAGGAAAGCTACACACTTCCACATGGTCTCTTTGGAAATGTTGTATACTTTAAATAAGCCATAAAAACATTTCTGGTAGGGCAAGAGTCAGTTGTGAATTTATGCTATACAAATGTTAAGTCCCTTTCAAATGATACCAGATATGGTTGAACCACTGGAATAAAATACTAAATAACAGCAGCAACACCACAGTAGTATAATAATTATTGGAACATCTGTCCTCAAATCAGGTTTTTTGACAATGCGTACAACCTTTTTAGGGGCTGTGATTCTGCACACTGCCTCATCAAGCTATATTTAAGATTTTACATTACTTTTTTTTTTGCAAGTCAGGACTTAATATTAAACAGTTTTCTTTGCCAGTCTTAGTTTCATATGTTAATATCATTTTTTATTAACATAATACAAATATCACTTGCAGTAGTACATCTTTCATTGCTGGCGGCTTTCCTATCAAATGTCACAGCAAATTTTATTTTCACTAATAGATTACGACTTGTACATTGTATTAGTGCAAGTGAACAGTATTACAGGGTGACACTAAAATTACACTACAGCAGACAACAATGTGCAAAATTACCTGCTATTCCTGCCCCATTGCTTGTCCTATCCCACCCTACACAATTGAACCACAAGTTCTGTCAAATGTTGTATTGCTTCTTTGGAGAAAACTTCACCTTTCAAGAACCTCACTATATCCATTGTCAAAATATCACATTATACAATACACTGGAAGTGAACTTATTGCTAAATACCCATTAGGTTCCCAGGAGATGCCTTACATTAATTGTTTAGTGAAAGCACCTTTAGGCTATCACTAGGGAAGAACATTAAATGCATAAAAAGAGAAGTTGACAGAGATCCCTGTAGAACAAGATGCATCTACCGGCTTAAAACTTCTCCATGAAGACTCTTACAAGTCAGTATTCAGGATGGTCATTTCAGGGTTATTTTTTCCCTCATCCCTGCTAGCACAAATACAATTAATCTGAAAAGAAAATCAATGCTGCTTCAGCAGAGAATCTTTAAAAAGTGGTTAAGAAAAGACAAGCTGGGAATGGCAAACAAGGCAAAGGGAAGACGCTTTGAACCTGAAGCATCTGTGTGACTTGTAGAGGGAACAACAATGACAACAGAAAGTTAGAGAGCAGAGAAACTGGAGAACTGCTATTACAGATGATCAAAATAAGAAAAAGAGAACTGGTCGGGAGAGGCAAGGAGGAGAAATGCAAGATGGAAGGGAACGAAAGGAAGGTTATGGAAAGAATGGAGCCTGCAGAAAAGTTCGAAGCAAGATGCCAGTGAGAGGTTTAAGACTAAAAAGTCAGGTTCAGGCAGAAGGGGTAATAATTTCTGCGATTAGATGCACGCCATTTTCAAATCTGTTGCATTGTCCCTTCCACATCCCCTGTGCTGCCACTCTCTTTCATGACTATAATCAGTGGCTGACCTCTGACTTATGTACTGAACACTCTTTTCTTTAATTCACTAAACTTGTCTCTTTCAAATGCTTCTAAAAAAACATTTTATGAAGCAAAATGTTTTGCTTATCAATGTTATGGGAAGCTAGTCATGGGTTTTTTTTTGTCGGTATTGCTATGAAAATACCACTAGAGGGGGTACTAGTTAAACAAGAGGCAAGAATGTAACTTAATTTTTTTCAGCTTTTTTATTATCCATAAAACCCAGAAGGAATATTTGTTCCTCTAGAGTTGGAGCCCCCTCTTATTATATTGAAGATATTTGTTATTATTAAGATACCTATTTGAGAGATAGCTATAGTAAAATATGTAATATGAAAAGTGCCTAAAAGCCTGGAAATCAATGAGTGACTTTACTAAATGAATTTAAGGGCATTTTAATGTCCCTCGTTTTAAGAGAAAAATGCCTAGGAAGAAAATATATATTTCACATTCAGCCGATCGTTGTTCAGTCTATTTCTGATCAACGTGAGCAGACCCTGGGCACCTAAGGGACTGTATACAGATCAAGTCCATTGCCTTGCAACTTGTGTAGTAATGTATCTCTGGGTAAAATCCGTGCCAGGTGGGTGCAAATGCCACTAATATGAGTTGGTGGTTTTATGACACTTGCTTTGGACATGCAAGACTCCTTTATCTGTTAGGTTTCTTCAACCCAGCTTTCTCTTTTAGACTCCTGCATGGGTCTCATTGCCATACCAAGCGAGCACCCTGAAATCTTTAATGCAGCTCTCACCCCAACACCTCTGGAAGGCAGAAAAAGGCTATTCAGAGGCCTTAAAGGGCAGGGAAGTTCTGCACCCTGGACAGTGATGGCCATGGCTAGCTTGTAGAGGAGGTAATTGCTATCTTAGTTGCTGCCTTGGTCATTCCCTATCTCCCTGCCTTATTTAAACTACTGGTGCAGCTAATTCTGATTTTTATACTGGGGGGAACTAAAACTCAGAGAAACTAGGGTCCAGATACTCAAAGATATGGAGCTGCCTAGCTGTCACTGAAGTCAATGAGAGTTAGGCGCCACCACCTCTTTATGTATCTCAGCTTAGGTAATTTGCCAAGGGCCTTACAGATAGTCTGCAGTGGAGTAAGGAATTTAAATCTAGTAACTCACTTACCACTGTACCATTTTTCTCTCCAAGAGAAATGCCTGGTGCTAAGAGTCAAGTCCAGATTTATATGAATTTAGCTGCTCTGGACACGATTCTGCTGCAGTTATACGGGTTTGCCACTTCTTAACTATTCAGTGAATTCAGTGGAGTAAGTGTTGCCAAATGAACCAAGCTCTATTTTTCCTAATGTCGATGGGGAAAGAATTAAAGGCATGTCTGTATTGAAAAGATTTCACTGATTTAAATCAGTTAAAATCAATCAAGTCACATCAGTACAAACCTCTATTGCAGACACGCTTCAATGTGTTCAACCCCTGCTTAAATCAGGTTAGCTGGCCCTATCGTATTAAGCTAGTCTTGTTTTAGTATTGTATTTTATTTTCCTAATATAGAATGTGAGAGACCAAAGCTCATTTTTTTGCTCCATCCCAGCTTTTATGTGCTATTGGGCTAAGGATAGATTCACCAAGGGGGGCCAAGGTGAATCTACTGAGTGTTATAACTGAGGGCCTTGTTATACTTTGTCATGCCTTGTGTACTGTGAGCCACATACATGTTGATCAGAGTTAGTGCTAGCTTGGATTTTAGAGCAGTTACCCCCTTAGTCTAGAACAGGAGCGGGCAATTATTTCAAGCAGATGGCCGCTTACAGGGTTTTTGCAAGCTGTCGAGGACCACATGGGTAGCCCTGCCCCTTGCCAGGTGCCCTGCCCCGTGGTCACTACCTTGTGACTGGAAGTCCCATTCCCTAACCCCCGACCTTTGCCACTAGAAGTCCCTCCCCTTGCCCCTGGAAGTATTCCTTTCAACAAGGGGTTTTGCAATCTCAGAACCAGAACAATACCATATTATATTTTAAAAATTGAACATCTACAATATTCAATAATTTGATTTCAAAAACATTTTTGTCCTGGTTCACATGTGTTTGTGTAGTGTACATAGAAGTGATTGCACAATAGTTAAAATGAAGTCTTACTCTTGTATATGGTGGGGGGATGGGGAATGGGGGGTGCGTATAGGTTTGTAGGGGCTGTGGGTATGTGGGTATGTGGGGTGTGGGGGAAGTATGGGGGCATTTTGTGGGGGTGGATAGGTAGGGGTATGTGTGGATATGTGGGGTGTGGGTGGGTATGGGGTTTGTGGAAGAACTGTTTGGGGGGAAGGTGGCTGGGGTGTGTGATGGGGTGTAGGTGTGAGATCTGTATCTATGGCAGTGCAAGGTGGTGTGTGGATGCATGTGTATGGTGGGGGGGGTGGGGCTCACCCTATGAACAAGCACATGCTGTTCCTCCCTTCATTGCTCTCTCTCCCTCCCTCATTGCATAGACACATGCCCATCCCTCCCCTCCCCCATCCCAGGGCACTGGTCCGGGCCCTGTGCTACCACCATCCGGCCATGCAGTGGGGAGCCACATGGTGCAGGAGTGGCCAATGCGCAGGCTGAGAAGTGCTGAAAGCAGCAGCAGATGGGGTAGGGGAGTGGCAACGAGCAGGTTCACAGGAGTGCAGTGACAGCTGGGTGGAAGCAGGGGGCCCTTGCTGGTGTCCCAGGGCAAGCACCAGCAAGCCAAGAGTGGGCTGGCAGGAGCGCCAGGTCCTGGTCAGTAAGGCCTCTATGGATCTGGGTCAGATCCCCTCTCTCCCTGCTGGCACAGCCCAACCCAGCTTCATAGACCCCTGTCAGCCCATCTGCTGCACTTTTGCCGCTCCGCTCTGGGCCCCACCAGTCCTGGCCCCGGGACACTGCTGCAGCCCCACGCTTCTGCATTCCTCCTCACTCCCATTTTCACCACCCTCACTGCCACTTTCTCCACTTCCCAGCCTGCTGCCATGGTACTCTGGCACCATGTGGTTCCCAGGTGCATGGCAATGACTGCAGGACTCAGCAGGAGCCAGCCTGGCCCCGAGGACTGGGGCAATTGCCCACAGTCCTCCCCTGCCTACTTTCCTCCCCACTCTGCATTTTTATCTGAATTTCCTTCTCCAGTGCAGAGAGGCAAAAACAGGCCCACGGTCCCAGGCCAGAAGCCTCTGCTAGGTAGGGTCTTCCAGTTGCAGAGGGATGGGGTGGGGGGACTGGGGAGAACCGGGAGGCCCTTGCTGTTGGGTCTTGCTGCTGCCTTCCTTTGGGTCCTACTGCCTCTGGATCCTGTCATCTTTGACAGGCAGCCAGGAGTCGATAAATATTAATTTGCTTAATTTTTTAGGGCCCTGAGGCTGGACAGAATGGGCTGGTGGGCTGAATCTAACCTATGGATTGTATTTTGCCCATCCCTGGTCTATAAATCTTCTCTGACTGTCCCCCACCTGCACAGATGTGACTTGCCACTAGAGGCTTGGGCTAAGTACAGATAGTCAAAAAACGCAAGGCTGAATTGATTCAGTCTTATTTATAAATTGTTAGGGGCTGAAACAGCCTTACAGATCATTGGGTCCAGCCCCCACTCTAGGTGGAAGCTATTGACTTGGGGTCTCTGCACTGAATGCAAATTGAATCCAGGTCTCCTGCATGGGAGGTAGGAAGTCTACTACTGAGCCACCAATGCTTGACAATGCTTAGGTTAGTCTAAGCTGCAAGGATTGAACCAATAAACAAATGAACAGACACTCACTTTTGAGTCCAGAAATGCAGCCGCATGCCTGCAGTGGCTTAAGCCAGAAGCTGGGTGGTGCTAGAGCATGACTCTCTAGCATGTAGTGAGCATGGAATGTGTGTTTGCTTCCTCTTCCTGTTGCCCCAGTGGTCTCTGGGATTTGCAGTCCAGACTCACAACAACAGGAATCTACAGGGTTGCTCATCACTTCCTCTTTCTGCTTTCAGGTGACTCTTGGATTTGTAGTCCATAGTTACAGCCAACACTACTAAGTAAGCAGGGCAGGGCAGGGCAGCTCTGTACTTGAGGGAAAGGGAGTTTCCCTCCCTCCCTGAACCCAGACCCCAGCAGCTCTTTTCCTAGCATGTAAATGGTTTGAGACAGGGACTCTCTCTTTACTTGTTTTGTGTTTTGGGGTTAGGCACACTGAGACATGCAACTGAAACATCTGTTTTACTGAAGCTAACCACAGCAGAGCCATGTGAGTAATGAACAATAGCAGTGTAATAATCATCTGTGCTAGAATTTCACGAGACAGATTAGCTCAATACCTCTGTTTCTGCAAGAAGTCATGTGAGATTTTTAATATCAGCGGACCAAAGGTTTCATCAGGACTATTACTACAAATAAATGTGACGTTTTGATAAGGTATGAGATGTTCTTCATTATCTCTAGCCACATTTATACTGCTGCAACCTGCATCTTAGGCATCTCCCTTCCATAAGGAACATTTACTGTTTCTTTCCAATGTTTTATTCCATTAACACTAAGTTAAGGGAAAGAATCAAAGATTAAGGTTGCTCTGACTTTTCAAGGCAAAGCTGTTCCAAATCCTATCTCTCCATTACTGCTACTTCTGGCCATCTAATGATAAATGTTCTTGCCTTATTCATATTTTATGAAATGTCATAATGCTCAATGTGGGAAGCTAATGGCATGCCCACTGTGTATTCACTGTTTTCCTAAACTATGCTCACAGGCTTGACTCTGGTTTTTTCTCACATTTTTTGTGGAGCTATGTCATTCCATAGTGCCTTATTTTGGTTTTGCATAATGTAGGAAGAGTCAAACTTGGTGAAGTTAATTCCAGCTTTTCAACAGAGTAACTGCCAGCAGAGTTTGGCTTTATTGGTATCACTCATGTCTTACATAGGGCTGGGATCAGAACTCAACCTAGAATTTGCAGGGTACAAACCCTGAAGACTAATCTTGTAAAAGCAAATACGGAGTTACAGCCATGTTCACAGAGAACTTGGTATAATGTGTGCTTTGCTCTTAAATAACTTCACACTTTTGGCAGCACATTGATCAGACGTGTAATTTTCATCTATTTTGAACAACTTTTTGCTATTGGATGTGCATGTGTAGCTCCTGCCTGCTACAGCTGAGACTTCCATGCTGGAGACATGACAGAGTCCAATGGCCACCCTTTGTCACCATTATATAGACAATATGATAGCCCCAGGACCATCTATACAGATATGTCACCACTTTCAGTTGCATAAAGTTGTAATATTGGCTAATGGGACCTACAATTGTGGTAGACAGCACCTCCACGCCTAGCCTTGCCAGGAGGGCCAATATATGGTATACTGAGTACAATACATGTTGCAATCTAGTATCTGGATATAAGAGTGGGCATTGTTTTTTATTCTGTAATCAGAAAAAATGGTGCTTCATTTGTAGAAAGGCATACAAAAAAGTTTTCAGTGGTTGAACATTTTGATAGAACATTTTTCATCATTATTATCTATTAACTGTAGGACGGTGGTGTCTAGAGTCCCCAACCGAGATCAAGGCCCCATTCATCTTGACTAGAGAATGTACGCTACAGAAGGGAGAAGACACATGGTGGTGAAGTCTCAAAGCCCCTCAGTAAACTCAGAACATGCCCTAGTAATGACATCCTATGAACTTGTGCTGCTGGACATCAGGAGAGAATTGAAGGACACCAATTTCCTGGTCTCCTAGTTTCCAGGGGACCCAGAGAACTTGGAGCCCAACTTGTTCCTTCTAACATGGACTGATTGTTCCTTCTGACTGTTGGGACAGTAGAACTTGGAAGAAACTTAGCAAAGGCAACATTTCTGAGGTTTGCTCTACTTCAGGTCAGCAGGAGTACCCAGGCTGGCCCAGTGAGATTTAATTCTATTACATAAAAAGGGAATGTGATTGATAACATTCATGCTTGGTTTGAGTTTCAGCAGAGTTACTTCATTTTAATTGTATTAGAATTCTTCATTTGAAATTCCTTGTGTAATATTGAGTCATGATATTTAAGGTTTATGGGTTACAACTAAATCTAGGGCCTAGATCTCCAACTGTATGTTCAACCTAGAGGGATGTGTGCAGTGGGGTTCTGGAGGGCTCGGTCCTCGGACCCGCACTGTTCAACATCTTCATCTGTGACTTGGACGAGGGGGTAAAAAGCACCCTGTTCAAATCTGCTGATGACACTAAGATGTGGGGGGATGTGGGCACTCTAGAAGGGAGGAATAGGCTGCAATAGGACCTAGACAGGTTACAGGGGTGGGTGGATGAGAACAGGATGGGATTCAACACCGACAAGTACAAAGTGATGCACCTGGGGTAGAACAACTGGTACCATACCTACAGGCTGGGGAACTCCATTTTTGTCAGTGCAGAGGCAGAAAAGGACCTTGGAGTCATCATTGACTCCAAGATGAACATGGGCTGGCAGTGTAGGGATGCAGTCAGGAAGGCCAACCGTACCTTGTCATGCATCCACAGATGCAT
>NW_017728918.1:4365703-4382802 GCF_001723895.1 Crocodylus porosus | reverse complement strand
CCAGGAGTGACCAGGAATAACGGTCACAAGCTGGCAGAGGGTAGATTTAGGCTAGATATCAGGAGGTGCTACTTCAGGGTCAGGGCGGCTAGGATCTGGAACCAACTTCCAAGAGAAGTGGTGTTGGCTTCTACCCTGGGGGTCTTTAAGAGGAGGTTGGATGTACACCTTGCCGGGGTCGTTTGACCCCAGTACTCTTTCCTGCCATGGCAGGGGGTTGGACTAAATGATCTACTCAGATCCCTTCCGACCCTAGAAACTATGAAACTAACTATGAAACTATGAAGGAACTGTAGCTCTACCACAGGTAACCATTATCTCAATGTACACCACAGAGACTCTGGCCCTAAATAAAAAATGAATTCTAGTGAGATTGACTCTAATATTTTCATTTTTTAAGGAATGAACAGTGAGTTGAAATGTCGCCTTACGGAAGTACTTTTGGAAGTACTTCCCTTTTAGGGGAATGCCTTTTGGAAGTACTAAATATGGTGCAGTACGAGTGGTTACTGCACGGTGTATGCGGTGCACAGTTAGATTTCACCATTGCATTGCAATAGTGGTACGCTATAACGGGGGAGTGTGCTGCTATGGAGACAGAGATGGCAATCATGTATAGACCCACATGATCGCTACATCGCAGTAAACCTCCATAATACTGAGTAAATTTGCTATATGCAAATGCAAGTAGCAAATTTACTCAGCATTAGGAACGGTGCACTAACACTCATGTAGCTATGTGACTGGGAACAAAATCTGCTCCCTGTCACCCATCTACCAGGGGGCAGGAGATTGCTCCCTGCCCCCAGGAGCTGCCTGCTGCCAGAGTGGGCTCCCCCACAGGAACCCAGGCAGGGACTATGTCCCCCTGCCCTGGCGGCTAGGATCTGGAACCAACTTCCAAGGGAAGTGGTGCTGGCTTCTACTCTGGGGGTCTTTAAGAGGAGGCTTGATGCCTAGCTGGCTGGAGTCATTTGAGCCCAGTTTTTTCTCCTGCCCAGGCTGGGGGTTGGACTTGAAAATCTATAAGGTCCCTTCGACCCAACTTCTATGATTCTATGAACACACAGCAGAACTGCAGCCCATATCCACTGGCAACTTTTCTCTCCCATACTGCATTTTGCCCATGAAAGATTCCAGTAAGTATGCCTTCTCTTACAGTTCAAATGAAGTTCTCTGCTGCTCACACTTTACATTAAGGTTATATAGATAAATAGTTTATAAAGGGATGATACATGATTAATAATGTTATATACACATTACAGACATAAGTGTCTCTCATAGCTGACTATAAACACATCAGTAGATTGTCTTATTGATGGCTATATGCTATGCTTTTAAGGACCGGTTAATTTGTTGGACAATAATCTATAATAACTACTTCTCATAACACTTATGCAACTTTTATGAACTATGTACAAAGGGTAAATGATGTTTGAGGGGAAAATATAATTTTGATCACATGTATCAGGCTGGTGGGTATAACTCAACTCTAAGATGACTACTTACAAATACCCCTTATTCCTTATGTTGACCTCTATAGAGGGAAAAAAATCTGCTTTATCTTTGAGTGGATTATAGTGTGATGTAGGCACCAATGAAGATTATTATGGCAAAAGCACCTAGAAAAGTTGCAAATTAGGGTTCAGATAGACCTTCATTGTGGCATATACAGGTACGTGAAAAAAAAAAGAGTTTCTGTCCCCAAGTCTTGGGGTCCTGTTTCCATAAAAGAGGAGCATAGCAGCCATCAGAAAAGGTTTCTTGTTGTTATACCAGCTAGCACAGAATTATTGTGCAGGGACCACCTGTAGTGGCAAGAGGGATTATTTGGGTGTTGTGGCCCAATCAGATCTTCCTATAAAAGACCACCCATTCTGCTGGTGTTTCATGAGTTCCCATCTCATGGACCTGAACTGGATCTGTCCACCTTAGTTCAGACTGGCCACTCAGAAACCATCTGAATGCAGCAGTGTTCAGTTGCTACTGCCCTGGGGTGGATGTGAGCCACTCACTTAGCAAAGAGAGACTCTCAATTCCATTTCACATTCCCCTGAGCCATCCATTCCCCACCTACCCAAAGGAGACTCTTTTTAAAGCTCTGGGTGGGTTAGACAAAATTCGGAACAACCAGAAACACAGACACCTCCAGGGCTTTATACCTCTAGAAATGCTATGGGATTGCTTGGGAAAACATCATAAAAGGTAATTTACTGTACAATTTCCTGCTAGTGTATGTACAGTAAGATCATTTCTCAAGCTGGCTAGTGAGCAACTCTGCAAAAAGCATGGAAATAGAACAGCTTCTGCGGCCACCTTTAACCCCAACTCCCCTCCCCCCCAAAAAATAGGTTCTTGCCAGGGAAAAAAAAACCCTCTGCAATTATCCAACACCAGACAACTTTCTGAGTCTAGCTCACCTAAGCTATTTTTCCCCTCCATGAGCAAAATGAATGCTGCAAGCAGTCACAGTGCTAATGGTCCTTTTTCACATTGTTTGCCCTGCTCCCCTCACTGAAGCAAGAACTGCAGAGACTTCAGGAGCCTCTTCATGCTATCACTTCACAAGCTGGAAGGTGACAGCTTCGCCAGGGACTAATGCAGTCCGACATAATTGAATGTGGCCTGCAGCAAAGCAGCTGCCTGGAGCCACTCTTGATTGTAGCTGTCATCAGGTAGAGCTTGCTGCAGTAAAATACATTCCAGTGGAATGCCATTCTACCATGCAGCTCCATGGTGATAGCTTATTTACCCTTCCTCGGCTACAACAGTTTTGTAGTTAATAATTGTCAGCATCACGCTGGTGAGTGAGCACAGATGCTTGGCTCTGCATTATCAATAATCTTTCCAGGGATCTCGTCTCTGAATTAAGCGCTCGCTCTACTATTCCCATGCATCCACATGTATTTTGTTCATTTCAGCATACGACCCCCTGGTTTGGTTTGGTTTTGTGTTTTGTGTTTTGTTTTTTTGAAACCTTAAACCATTTGGAGAATATTCGTGGTGCATGTTTATTTAACTGGCACCGGGTGATGGAGAAAAATAGTCTGTTAAATTAGGCATGAAAAAACTGTACACAAGGAGAAAGCGCCCTGATTTCTGCCTTAAAAAGTCCTGTTAATTACAAATTCAGATGAAGTGGCAATCATGTCTTATAGTTGTATGGCTCCCTCCGTTCTGTCAGATCCCGTTGTGCTGTACCAGCTATTGGCTTACTCCTCTCATCCTTACCCAGCAGTTTTTATTCACGTATGTGGACAGTGCAGAATCAGGTACTGTAATTAGTATCGATGGTTTGCATAACGTAACCCCCATTTTTGCAACTATAACCTTGCTTAAAACCTTATTTTAGCCCACAGCGAACACCCCTGTAATCTGGTTTTGCTTCCAGTAATCCTAGTATTTATGAAAATATTGTGCACTACAAAAGCAGAGTTCGCACATCATTTTGAGAATTCAAGTATGTGCTTGTTCTTTGTGTATGTCTGCAACGATTGGAAAAATCCTGTAGCTGTCAAATGGTTATACAGTGTTGCAGATAATATTGATACACAGAGACAATCAAGATCCTGTTTAAACAGCAACACTTTTCCATTTAATACTCACTATTTGTATTAAAAAAAAAAAAATCACACAGCTATCAATAGCTTGTAGACATCAATTGCTTCCACATCAATCAGCAGCTAGACAGGTGTAAAGCTTTATGTACATCAAACAGCACACAGTAGGTTGATTAAAACAAATTTCTAAGGAAAAATGTATTTCATTGTCTAGATAACAAGTAGTCTTGCCAGCTTCTGTCTGATGAAGTTTTAGATTTGGGTGTTTACTAATATGTTACTTGTCCAGTGACAATGGGGGTGTCTATAATAGAGCTGGAAGATGCAATTACAACATGCGATGTAGAAATATTTGTATTTGTAGAAATTTTCATAATCTAGCTATCTTGACAATGGGGACAGACTTCAGTCTTCCATGGTGTACCCAGAGTCCAGTTCTGCCATGGCTTCATTGCGTCACACCTCTTGCTTGTCCTATAAACACAGCCAACATGTGCATAAGTCTCTTTCTGAACTAGCATGATTAGAGCCAAATTCTGCATCTGATGTCCAGTGCAAATCCTCTGAATGCACTGGGTTCTAACGGGGCGGCTTAGATCATAATCTGGCCTGTCAGATCACGGCGTTTGTGCGGATTATTTCCCCACAAATTACAGAATTTAATTTCTGACCTTCTGATGTTTCTCTTGGTTCAGAGGGTCAGCTCCTAAGCTAATGTCAATTGGTGCAGCTCCATTGACTTTAAAGGGTCTGTGATGATTAACCGTAGTAGAAGACATGGCCTGCAGAGCCCAACTTCTCTGGGTTGCACCATCTTAAACCCAAACTAACTTCATTGACTTTACTGGGGCTGCTTCTAGTTTACTGAAAGCAAACAACTGAAAACCAGATTCTGTTCTTTGTCCTGATTCTGATGCTTTCACTATTGGAAAACAGGAGAAACTGTATTGCAGTCACTTGCATTGCCACATTCGGACGTGTGAGAGATTTGGCTCTCTACTGCACCTGTGTACTCACGAAGATCCTGGGGGGGGAAAAAGATGTGGGCCCATTTTTAATATCACTTATGTGAGTTTGGCCCTGATATAACCTACACTGACAGAATTAGTCCCTGTAACAATACCGATTTATTATCATTCCAACTCTTCCATTGCACACAGTAGTTAAATGATTTTTTCCCCCCGCCAGTCTCTCACATATAATTACACATAGATTCCTTCCCCCTCTATCCCTAACAGTAGCGGTTCTGCTGTATATACAAACCAAATGTAAGTTATGCAAAGTTGAACCAAAGCATCTTCTTTTGATGCTTTCAAAAGTATATGCCCCATCAACCTGGACCGATTGTCGCCAGGAAAAGGAAAGGATTGACTGTTCCCCGCATCTCTGCAGGTTAAAGCTAGTTAACATCCTGCTTGTCTCATCAGAAGACATCTCCATGGCTTGCCCGAAACACAAGCAAGCAAAATTTTCATCAACATTAAAAGTATATTTTTTACTCTGAGACCAATGATGTCTATTCAGCTGTCTGCTTGTATTTAGATTTTGGGAGCCTGCGAAGGGATTAAAACTACTTGTTTCTTTTCTTTTTTTTTTCTTTCTTCTCTCTCTCTCTTTCTCTCTCTCTCTTTTTTTGACTTGTCACTGCAATAAAGTTGGCTGTGGCTCTGGGGAGTCCTCTGTAAAGTACAATGCCCTGGGCTATGGGAGATGGAGCCCTCAATAACGGATATGAAAGGTCCTTAATTAAGCACTTAGCATTTCAAGGCAGTTATCACGGCTAGCCCACAGACCGAGCTGGCAGTCCGTCACCACCGATAGGCCACCTAGCTGACTAACGTGAGTTGAGTTGAGTCTTTTGTACTTTAGGCGAGGAGCCCTGAGGCACAGGCTGATCTGGTGACCCTCCCAGATATACTTTCTGTGCCGGAAGGAACTGGATATCGGATGTGACAACACTGCAGACGGGAAAGATTTCCCCCCCCGCTTAAAGATCAGGGATTGAGGAACAAGTTAGAATGACAATGGCACTTTCTTGGCTCTGTGAAGCAGTATGAATATGACCAAACCAAATGAATGAATAATTATGAATGTATTATGAAAACAGAAGGGAAAACCCCGCCGCTGTGATGCATTCAATTATTTCACCAATTACATATGGCCATGGAAAAGTTAACTAGGAAAGAAACTATTCGTCTTCCCTGCCCCCGTCCCTCTGCCTGTCTCATTGTCATAATCTTCTGGACATTAGAACATAAATGTTTCAGGGGAAGTTTATCTTTATACTAAGGAGACGGGGAAAGACTTCTGCGGCATTAAAATGGAAAGGGTTAATGGAATGAACTATAGATTAAATTGTAAAGCAATCAAAGAAAACCAAACAGTTTATAGCAGACAACCATCTTCTGGTGTTTGGGTCTGTGTCAAGCCATGGATGTGGAAAATTAAAGCCATACTGAGAAGGGAAATGAACCATGTCTAATACATCCCCAGCAATAAAATGTTTTCACTAGGACTGTAAAACTGTGGCTTACATTAGGAAAAAGAAAATCAAACTATATGTCAATTCCACATCATGGGACATGAAGTGTCCACAAAAATTTATATTACTATTTAGAAGTGTTTCATTCTGGTGTTTTATTGTGATTGGATGCGCCCTTCCTAGTATCTTTTGACTGGTATGAAAATGATTTGAACTACTTTTTTAGCATTTATTTTACATCTATTACCTGTTCTATTACTTTTTATTATTTTATTGTGCTTGTGTAGAGGATTTTGCACAGTTTTCATTATAATGTAACATTAAGTCAATTTATTTGTGTATTACACGCTGTATAATTGCACCTTTTTTTGTGGAACAATTTGGATTTCATTATCCAACAAATCAGCAGTGTTACATTTCAAAAAAAAAATAAATAAAAAAAAAGGCTCTTGTTAGGAGTCAAGTGCATTTTCCAACTAAGACAACAGAGGTCAAGTTTGCACCAAAAAGGGAGGAGAAGATTCCCTGCCAATGCCTAACCCATTCATAGAGCAGGGTAACGTCATGGTGGAAGCAGACATACTTGTTTCTCTGAGAAAATATTTAATTACTCTGGGTCATGATCAATGGGAGATCAATATTTGCAAGAGGAGAAATATTGTGGAACAAGGAGGGCTGACAAAGAACAGATTTGCCGAGAAGCAGATCAAAGCAGGAACCACAGTACATGGGGGACACGTCAAATGTAACAGCATTTTTGTTTATTATTGTTCTGACTTTGAAGAAATCATTCTGTTCCTTCATTTACCAGGGCCATAAAGTGTATAACTATTCGAGGCACAGCTAAGCGTACATCTGTTTGAGCAGATCTGGTTTGCCATCAATTATCAGGCTTAAACCTTTCACACGAGGTGGCACAATAATTGTCACCGCTCTCTCCAAGGTGAATCCGACAGGGGATGTAAAGCAGTGCTTTAAATACCAAAGCAGAATATGTGTGTAGGTAAAAATCAGTTCCTAATTTATTTTTTTTCACTTATTTGCCAAAACATGTCTTTAGGGGGTTATTTTTTTCTCTGTGGGAATTGGTGGCCTCACTTAGAAAGGAGAAATGGTCTCATGGATAGAGTCAGGGGTTTTGAATTGGGACATATTGGTTCAACTCATAGGCTTTCTATATAATCTAAGGCATTTGGGTGAAATTGTGGGGCTGTTGAATTCAGTGGGGTCAGGATTGCATCCTTAATCCTATAGCTATTATGTCACCTTTGTCTCATCTTTTTATTCAGATAATTATAGGAACAGTGTGCTGGACGCAGTGGAGTTGTGAATTCATTTGGAGACCTCTTGGCACTTGCCTTGCACAGTGCAGTCTAAATAAGTCCAGCACTTAAAGCTTGCAATGCTTTAAAATTTATCAGCCCCTGAAAGGAAACACTTGAACTCAAGTCTTGGTGGACAGTTAAGGCAGGAATGGGTTTTGCAAATATTTTGTTACCAAAATGTGAATGCACTGATTTTTTTGTGTTTTTTTTCACTTTGCATATATATTTTTTATCACCTTTTGGGGATTACAGGAATTTTGGGCTCATGCATTTGTTAAAAAAGCTCTTTGGTTTACTCTTCAGTACTGTTGTGACATGGATATATTTTCCACTCTTATTCCTTAAGAAAGAAGGGGATGAAGGGGAAATTGGTTTGGATGCTTTTTCAAAAGTAAGCACTTGTTAGGTAAACTGTCAATTCAACTCTTGGGCTGAGGTGTCGAGCTTTCATCTCTTTTACGGCAGCAGCCGCGTCTGAGGAATGACATATCGAGGCTTCAGTTACTAAAAGAAATAAGGAGCTTTTAATTAAGTCCTTGACTTCTCTGTCTTTACCCCCACAGCTGTCTTTTACCACACACACTCTCCTCCTCGCTACTCAACCACACACGCACACTAAATACAAATATATTTAAAGACAGACTTTTGACAGAATTGCAAAGTAGGTTGTAGGGAAAAAACTTGCAGCGACCACTACAGACTCACGTGGTCAACAATACTTGTCTTCGGTTCCACTGCCTATGACTTAGGTCCCATTTATTTTGAGGGTGTCCTACCTCTCCTTGTTCCAGTATAATAGTATCATAATATTTTAGAAGCACAATTCTAAATAGCTCTCTAGTCCACTCAACTAGAGCTGGGCAAACAATTAAACAAAAAGGTTTAGTAAAAAAAATATGTATTTTTTTCATTTTGACTGTTTCTCAGGGTTCGGAGTGAATCCATTTTTCCTCCTTTCACAGTGTTGTGACATCTTGGTATGTAAGGTTGAATTGAAACGACTATCCAGATCGCTTTTAATATTTTCTCCTTACTGGAAAAAAAACACGTTTGCATTAACAAAACAATTATCACATACCAATAAAGCTCAAACAAAAACTCTTGCAAAAATATCAGAAGATATATATTTTTTAAGTATATAATGTTTAGCATTTTTAGTATATGACTTCATTTTTTTCAAAAAAGGCCATTTTATGCCTGAACAAAGTGGCACTCAAAAATGTTGATCAGGAGATCTCACAACATATGAAGTACATCAGTATGTAAGATTTTTTTTTGTCATTTTGCACAGAGAGAAAACAACACAGAGAGATAGAAGGGACTTACTCCAGGTTGTGTTATCATCCTGATGAAAACTTGTTTAAAGAGGTTATCTCTGAAATTCCCCAGATTTCAGAAATGGGGGAAAGAGGCAACACATCTCAGCTTTTCAAGGGCTGAATGGATGCCAATATTTCCTGGGCTAACTGTGGGAAGCAGAACTGAAAATGTATTCAGCAAACGCTGTATCTGGAAAGAAGCCTTGAGGGTTTTTTTTCTGGGAGCTGGTCACACTACAGTGATGGTTGGTAATATTCAACCTCGATATTTCAGAAGCTGTTGTTCCAGGTCATGTAAGTGGGACAAAGAAATGATGAGTGAGTGGTTGGCGTGTCTCCTACCATGATGTACCCTTGGCTTCAGTTTTCCTCTGCTTTGCCACAGGCTTTCTTTATCACTTTGCTGTAGTCAGTTAGGCCCAGAGCCTACAACAGGTATTTAGGTATCTACTTTCCAATACCTTTGAGGATCTGAGTCTTAATATCTCTAGGCTTCACTTCTCCAGCTATTAAAAAAAAAGACAACAGGACTTCTGCCTTGCTCTGAGGTGCTATGAGAAAAAATGCATTACAGAAAATGAGGTACTGTAGGACAACAGCTATTAGGCCATACAGATATCTTAGGCAGCAAGGTGCTCTTCTCCCTGGATAATAAATAAGGCAACTGAAGCACAATTCTATGCCCCAGGTCAGGTAAGAGGCAGAATACAAATGTCCCTATGACCTGTCCTGGGTTCACTGGAGAAGTGAAGCCTCGAGATATTAAGACTCAGATCCTCAAAGGTATTGTCTATGGCTTCCTCCATTGTGATGGCATCTAGCAACTTCTGGTTCCAGACATAGCCAGAAATGACACGGGAAAAACCTTCTGTTGCCACACTTCCTTGCGTCCTTGCAAATGGAAGTAAAAAGAGTCCAATCCTTTTCCCATGGATTTCACTAGAAAGCACTCATTTATTCCCAATGCAGATGAAAACTAAATCCTCAAACAGAGACCCATGTGCTAAAAGGGATGCGGAAATTAGGACCAGAACCAACATTTTCAGTCCGGAGTTCCTAGCTCTTGTTTAATGAATTTCCAAATGGCGGTAGGAACTTAGCTGAACCACTGGGATACAAATCATTCAGGTTTTTCTAGATCTATACATGTATCTATAGCTGCATACCAGTACTTGAATGTCAGAATAGTTCCAGTGCCATGCTTGACACCTTTCCATTTTAAAGAATTTTTAACATCGTCAGCTGCTACCATACAGAAGATTCTGAGAAAAGGATCATGGAAGAAGAACATAGCAATTTTAGCATCACTGAGTGCATCTACATGTTCACTTTAATGCGTAGTAGCTTATTCTACTAGTATGTAAAAAACTGTGCTAATACACTAATGCGCAGTAGAATACGCTACTGTGCATTAAGTGTCACCCAAAAAGTGTGTGCATGCCATACTGTACATTAGTGCAGCCTAATGCACATTTATTTAGTACCTCATATTGGAGGTACAAAATTTAGTGAACATTAGGAGAAGTTCATTAATGCATGTGGAGATGCCTGCAGTGGTGGCAAACTTGACCTGCTCTGGTAGAATGACATGAGCTAGTGGGCCTTTTTCATTACCTGATGTCTATAAACTGCAGATATATCTATAATCTTTATCTATAACACTACATCTATCTATCTATCTATCTATCTATACACACACACACACACACACACACACATGCACACACCCCAACTGGGGCCATAGAGTAGTAGTATGTATGTGCCAGATGACAACATTTAGCTATGATTAATCATTGCATGCACAAGCTCAATGCTTATCTCCTACAAAGGAGAAACTCCCATTCTAATGTGTTGATATGCATTGTATCATCCTTCCACTGGTTACAACATGAACACATGCAGAAAACAACTGGGCACAAGTACCATCTGTCTGAAAAATCAAGGGCTAGATGGTGTAGACTGGCATCTTCTAATTGTATTCAGTGGCATCTCCTAATTGTACATCCCCAATGCATTTAATTTACATCAGCTGAGGATATGACTTTGTAAAGCATAATCCAGCAAATTCTTATTAGAACTCTTTAATCAAACAAGTAATCCCATTCATTTCCATATACCTACTCTCATAAAGGATTCATGAACATGTTTAAATGCCCAGATCCTTGGAAATGTTCCAGAGATGAAATTTCTCCAGTATTGTTGGTCCACGTTCAAGCATGTGCGCCCTAGGTTTAGCTCAGAGAAGACTCCTGAATCCTCAAGAAGATTTTGCAATAAGAATTCATAAGCAATGACTTATACATAAGCGATGACCTATTTACATGATTAGTTCCACGGTGGGGGAGGGGAAATTGAAGCTAGGATGATGACACACAAGTCAAATTTTGGTCCAGGTAAATGAATAGATCTGACCTGGGGACAGAGTCTGTAATTCCTCCACACCATGAGATATCCCACTTAAATCCGAGGAAATGCTCACGGCTTTGATGCTTTATTGATTATGTTTTCAAAACCTGGATCTTCCTCCTAAAACTCTTTCTTTGTCCTCTAAAAACATTGAGAAACACTTAACAGGGCACTAATCACAATCAAAACCACTCATTCTTCTAGCTTCCCAACCCCTCCCCAGGCAGGATGCCTGCAGTGGGCTACAATTCTATTGGCAGTTCTACGTACAAAACGGTATTTGAAAAATAACTCCCAGCTAAAACATGAGCTGAAGGGCAAGGCTGGTTGTAGCACAGTGTCCTTGGCTAGAAGTTTGGGTGTCTCTATGGCAGGAACAACAGCAACAAAACCCACTCCACATTCCCCGATCTCTCATTTTGCTGGTTTCGAGCATTGCTGAAGGTGAAAGAAAAACAGAGGGAACCTCCATGTGGAGTGAAATTAACTCAGCCAAGGCTGAAATAAACAAGTGTGGGGTTTTCCTCTTTCTGTTTCATTTTATTTTATTTTAAAGTTTGCTTTTTTCCCCCCTTTTTTGGCTGGAGCGATTTGGAGTTTTGAGCAGCGCTGGCACGTAGCTGTTTCCTCTCTTGTGAGAAAGATGGAAGCTGACATGTCAGTGCAATTCTTTGTCAGAAATATACATCTGCATGAAGAGAGTAGAGTTAAAAATTTAATCTGCAAAGCTATTTAGAGAGTGGATAGGCCTTGACAGGCCTCCCCGATGTATTAAAAGAACAAGAACAGCAGAGTTATGGAAAAAAAAAAAAGCTGTTGCAAGCAAACAGAATGAAACTAAGCTTTCTTGACAGAATCAGTTTGCCAAATGACTTTAAAATTGCACTGTGTCTTGTAGGGTTTTTTTTTTCTTAAATAGACTTTAATTTAAATGTCTGAAGCAAGGAAAAGTTCCTTAACTTCACAGATCTGCACAATCTTCATCTCACCAGCAAACCCCCTCAGACTGACATTTAGTGTGGTCAGGAGGTGGTAGAAGGAAACTGTGGATTATTTTATAGGGAAGGTACTGGCTAGTGCCAGAGAGTTCCTCTGCAGCCACTTTTGAGTCTCCAGTCTCCAGGGTGCTCAGGAATGGCTACTGGAGATGACTCCATATGGACCTCTCTGGCATATTTCCAAATTTCAAGCACCTGAAGGGGAGCACATGGGCTGCACATGCCCGGGAACTTCTCAGATGAGACATGCTGCTGTTGTAGCATAGCATGTAGGCATAGCCTCTGTGGTTGCCTTTCCTATCTAGATCACAAGATCTTTGAGACATATTCTGTCCATTACTATGTGCACCTGATCACTGGGTGCATCTACATGTTCACTTTAATGCACAGTAGCTTATTCTACTAGTATGTAAAAAAAACTGTGCACCGCTATACTGCCGATGATATCAAAGAACACAAATAATTGCAGCTACAATCCTGCTAAACCAGAACACATTATTGCATACACTATACTTCCCAGAGGAGTACACCTCTGCCCAGGGTACAAAGGGAAGCTTTGTACCCTGGGCAAAAGTGGTGCTGCCAGAGGTGGCATGGTGACCAGCACTGTACCTAAACTCTTGGTGGCCCTGGGCAAACTTTTAGTATTGGGCCCGCCTTCACCAGAAATAATAGTAATAATAATTGTCATTTTCATCATTTTCAGGCCTCCTTTCTGTCCAGGGCCTGGGCTCCTGCCTAGTTTGCCCACACCTGTGTCCAGCCCTGGTGGCAACCTGCCACCTGTGATTACTATTACACCTTCTACCCAAAGACAGTGACTAAGGCTGCTGCCTCAATTGCTCACTCTCAGTTGAGCAACTGATACTCTTTTTGTGGCAGGGTGAGGGGGAAATAAACCATCTTTGAAAGATGCCATTCTCATTGGTTCCTGGGTGGTTCCTAAATATTGCACTGATGGGGGGCAGTGTAAGAAGCTCTGCAGAACCGCGCAGAGTGAAAATTTTATACAGAATTGTATGGATGACTTGTTCAAGCCATTCAAGCTTGCAGGAGGAGCTTGGAAAAGGCAGGTTGGTGAGCACTTGGTCATAGAAGAAGTTCTAAGAGTCAAAGACATTTAGTACATGTGCTAGAGAACTGCACTATCACTCTCTTTACGGTCTGTACTTGGCAAACCCTTGCCTTGAGGGGAGTCCCATGGGGTGAGATTTGGCTTGGTCCTTATGGTGGTTGGGGGGCACGGATAGAACAATCCCTTCATCTTGCAGGAAGGATGTATGTGCTTGGGGAGGGTGTAACCCCAGCCATCATTGCATACAGGGAAACCGAGATCATGTTCCAGTCTGTGGAGGGGACAAGTAGGCAGAGTTCTGTCACCTGCGGGCTGGCCATACAAGTCTGGAGGCTGGGCTACAGTGAACTGCACCTCCATATAAAATTGTACATTCACTGTAGTCCTGCATTTTGGTTCCCTTGCCCAAAAAGTGTTACTGTAAGCTACACCTAAATGATGCCATGCAGCCCACTGAAATCAGTGTGACTAGACAGGGAGCTATAGACAGAGACCAATATTCGGTATGAGTAAAGATAGATGAATCATGTTTTAAGGCAGGGATGAGCAATTATTTGGTCTGGCAGGCCACTTAACGAGTTGTGGTAAGGTAACGAGGGCCACACACATACAGTTTATAGTGTTTAACAACATTTTATTTAAAAATTATGATGGCATTTATAGTTTAAAGTTTATACTGTAAAAGTCATAACCAGTTTTCCATGTGCCACCATATTTCCACACATTTCCAGAAAAAGTTCCCAAATTCCCACACAATTTTCAGAAAAATTTCTACAAAACAATTCCCAAATCACCACAAACAATAGCATTGCCGCCATTTCCACATCCCCGTGTTATAGTAGTGCTGGGCACTGGGTTCTGCCTGTACCCTCATACCCTGCCCCCAGCTGTGCCACCACTGGCGGGGTGCAGGCCATGTCACGCTCCGTGCTGCAAGGTGAGGCCGAGTGGTGTTGGATGTGCCGTGTTTGCTGCCACTGCGAAGGAGTGGCAAGTCTATGCAAGCACAGAGCAAGAAGTAAGGCCGGGGTAGGCAGTGTGGAACAGTATCCTGTTGGCTCCCCAAAGGAACATCCTGTGTCTGCCTGCTGCTCAGCTGCAACACCCAGCACTTGGGGGAAGCTCAGGGAGGGGAGCAGACAGGGGCTGTGTGTGGCAGGGTTGGAGCTCATTTACCTGCTGGACATTTCCAGGCTGTTTTGCCAGCTGCGTCCGCACACAAAAGGCCCCTGGGTGCACATCACTGCTCTCCCTGCCGTTGCGCATGGTGCAGACCATGCCCGGAGCAACGCTTCTCTCCTGTGGGCAAGGGTAGGGGCAAAGCATTGGGCCCTGCTGCCCTCCAAGGGACAAGTGCAGGCAAAGCAGCCAAAAGGACCATGTGCAGCAGCGGTTCTCCATCCTTCATGTCATTTCCACACTTAATCAAAATAACAGCACTTATTAACTTGCTAACCAATGTGACACAGGTCTACCCAAAACTTAAGCACAGGCCAGATACAATCAACTGGCAGGCCGGATATGGCCCAAGGGGTATATTTGGCCCACCCCCGTTTTATGGGCTAGCTTTTTTGATTTAGGAAGATGTGCCTGATGTATCAGAGAGCACTTACTCAAATGAGAATATCCGATGAACTCTGGAACCATTACACAATTGGGCCTATTGGTAGTAATTGGATTCAACAGCCTTTGCAAACCCGCAAGTGCTCCAGCAACCCTCATGCTGACCCTCGCCACATTATGGGCAGAAGCAGAAAACACAGTAACATCAACAGCACCAGTACTTGAATGTTACTTTTTGCCCGAAATCTTAACTGGTGCAGTCACGTTACCCTCCAGTATTGTATATGGCCATCCATATGAACACCACAGTAGCACATTGCCATTTAAAAGCAAATCCCGGATTTTCTCAGGGACATGTATAAAAGCAAAGCTCTAGATTCTCAAAAAAACCCCAAACTTACCTCAATAATCTGACCACTTACCAAACATGTGGGATCTGTTCTTTTCCTATCTTCTACTTTTATCTTCCCTACAAGATCAGAAGATTCATGAATATCACGTAACTCAGCACCATGTACTCTGGTCATGGGCAAATCACACTTGCTAATATCAAATGGGCAAGCCCTCTGACTTGACCTTAAATTGACCTTCATGTCAGCCGACTTTAGAGGAAATAGCTATGGAAGTGTCAAAACAGGAGTCTGGGCTTCAATTTGGGAAAGCTATAAATAAATATACCTGTTAAATTATCAACTTTGCCACTTTCTACGTTCCCACATTTATATATATATTAAAGACCTCACTTATTTATACTGAACCTAAGCCTTCTAGTCTAAGCTTCCTTGTCATTAAATATGAACAAAAACATAACCAGTTGAATATGGAAAACCCACATTTAATTAACAACAAAGTTAGGAGTCAACTTCCGTTTCACTGCAAGGTAACATGAGGACTTGGTTCCAACACCTACTTAGCTAATTTTACAGTAAGCTCCTCTCTCCATAAATCACATTAGGTCCAAATGCCACCAAAGAGAGGGACAATTCAAGACTGACAGCTGGTTCCAAATTTCCTAGCTGGCCTCATCTCTCTGCTTTTGATTTTATTTTGCTCCTTTCTGCTCTTTGTAGACACTTCTGGCCGATATGGGATTGACCATTCATAACGAGTAACGTCTGAGGGTCATGTCATCTGAACGTATAATTCAGCATAGCAATATTAATATTAAAATATACAAATTATAAGCATTGAGGGTCTACTATTGAATTAATAGCATAGATTCATTCCTCCAGTGAAGTTACCCTAGGAATGCTTTTAGTCCATTATTTTGATAAAAGAACAAAAAAGGTAGATTTTTTGCTTCATTTTTGGTAGTGTTATTATTTATGTAGGGTCAAAGTCCCACATAAGCCTAATTATCTAGCGAGCTAGCCTGAATCAAGCACACTAGTTTCAGTAGCCAGCAGCACCCAAGGGACTGATGCGGTTAACATGTCCATCTGCCTTTGGTCAGGAGGAGGACTACAGCACTAAAACTGGACTTACATACTGCAATAAACTGTTAGTGGTATTATATATGAGTAGGGACCTGAAACTGGATTTATGCAAGGGAACCTCAAAAGGAAATTCCTACACTGCCTTCCATTCTTGAGCCCAACTGAGAGTAGTGATTTACACTTGGGCCATATTTTCCCATGCATCCTGAGCAAAGCCCAAGCTCATTTAGTTAGAGTGGCAGTAGTATACCTTAACGACTTTGCAACCAGATTGTTATATTTTCACAGGCTCCTACCAGATAGTGATTTTTTAAAACAGATTTTTTTGGTTGGCTTCAATGTCATGTTCTGTTTAACAAAAGAAGGCATGGTGTGTTCCATATTGTGATGTAGGGACTTCACATAATATAAGAAAATGTTCTTCTTGGCCTTATTAAAAAGTCCCTGTAAGGAGGCGCATAGCCTGCAGAGGGCTAAGCCCCAGCTGCAGGTAGTCAGCAGTTAATAGTTTGCCAGTGAGATACGTGACCTTTCTTTAGCAGCTTTGAAGTGAAGCAGCAAGTTAAATGGAGAAGTCAGCAAGACGAAACAAGTGAACTACAATGGTTGGACAATGAAGCCATGAGCAAAATGGTTCAAAACCAGATTTGATTTGGTAGGAATACTCGTCAGAAAAATGGTCATTCTCTCAGAGGTTTGAAAGGATATGGGGGAAAAAATTGAAATCCGATTTTCCATTAACTATTAAGAATGGAAACTTGAAAATGTTCCTTTAAAAAAAAAAACAACTGAACACCTTGGGTTTTCAATAATCAAATATTGAAATCCAAATAAAGTGAAGCCCATATATTGTTAATTTCTCAACCCCCCCCCACAAAAACCCCCAAAACAAAACCCAAGAGTTTTTCAGTGTTCAAAAAAAGAAAAATCTATTT
>NW_017728918.1:4358655-4365603 GCF_001723895.1 Crocodylus porosus | reverse complement strand
ACTCCACGCCGCCGTCTCTTCCCAGGAGCAGGTGGGGGGTGGGGAAAGCTTGCATGTGGCAGCTGCCATGGCCATGCACCACCTTGCGCTGCCACCGCTCCACATGCAGCTGCACACCACCCCCCAGCACCCTCTCCCCTGCTCTGTGCCACCACTGGCACCTCCCAGGAGTGCGGTGGGGGGGGGGGAAGATTGCACTTGGCCAGACGTGGGGCGGCAGCAGCATGGGGCAGTGGGTAGTGATGGTGGTCACTGTGTGCAAGCTTCCCCCCCCTGCTTCTGGGATGCAGCGGTGGTGGTGCAGTATGGTGGGTGGCAGCACTCTGTCCCCACCTGCCCATCACCACCCTGTCATTCTTGACAAGTATTCTTGATGCACCACTGGCTGGAGCCACATCCCCCAAAAGCATCATGGACAGGCAGACACACAGATAGATGGACTAAGCCCTTTATATATATAGATACTGAATTACATAACCCAAAGAAGCGAACTTCTGATTTTGCATCCTTCATATCTAGGAGGATTCATGTGAGTGGAACCACTGTTTTGGTGCAAGATCCCCATTGGCCTGATTATAGGACTGGCACCTTATTCAAATAGCGGAATTGATATCATGGAAAAGTTAGCCACCGTGTATGTTGGGAGAGTAGCTCAGTGCTAAGCATCCTTGGGATGCTAAGCAGCTCCTGACAAAGCTGCTTAGCACCTCATAGCATCAGCGCTTCAGGGGGGATTGATGAGAGTCATTTCCATGTAGTGATCCCTGGTAATGTCTCTGATGGCCAAGAACTCTTGAATTGACAAAAACACCAAAGAGCACAAAGATAAAGATATGGGCACTGCTTTTATCATAAGGAAGAAGAACACTCCAGGAGCTGGGAGAGGTAGTTAACTGTGTTAGTTTGAAGTCAGGTAGGAGGCAAGGCAGAGTTGCACCATATAGACTAACTCATTCATACAGGCATGAGCTTTCATCAGCAACATCTTACCTCATCAGATGCTATGAGAGGAGTTGCAGGGAGCAGGCTATGTGATGTAAATGCAAAGGATAGGGAAGCAAGGAGGAGAGGAGAGGGGGAGAGATGAGGTAGGTAGAAGAGAAAAACAAAGCTGCAAACCCATAGAGACATAAGGATTAAAAACGCTAATCCAGATCATAGGATAAGAAAATCCATAGTCTCTGTTCAAAGTGTACTTAACACAATCCAGCCTGTGCATTCCTGGCTCCCAGATTCCTCTCTACCCCCTGTCCCCTCCAGTGGAGTGGGCAGATTACACTGCAGAAGCAGTAGACAGGGACTTTTAAAAAGTCCCTAACCAAGTAAGGCTCCCACCAGCTTTCAGGTGGGCACTGTCTGGGGTGCTCTGCTCAGTGTCTCCTGGTGCTGCACTCATTTTGAACCTCTAGTCCACTTGCACATCCTTGTTCTCATTAGGTGTCCCCCTTAATCAGTTGTTCGCTTCCCCGCTAGCTGCCCAACCAAGTGGCCGGTCTTTTGTACCATTGTGGGCATAGCCCACAGTACTGAAGGTGAGCCGATAGGCCTTCCAGCTTCCAGCACCGTCTCCCTAATAACACCCCTCCTCTCCTCCCTCTCACTTCCCACTCACCCTCTACTTATGCTTCTGGGTGCAGGGAGACCCACTCACTGCCACCACTTTCTTGGTCACTTCTGCCCCCTTCCAGTTGGGGCTGCAGGGAGTGGCTGTGCAGGGAGCTGGACTCTCTGAACTTGGCTAGGGACAGTGACAGTGGCTGTCAGGTAGGTTCCCCCTCCCTGAACCTGCTTGCAAGTTGGTGGGAAATACCCAGGGGGACTTGGAGAACCCATTGCATCCCTTGCCACTATCCACAGCTGAGCCTCACTACCCATGCAGCCCAGGTGGAGAGGGGCAGCAGCAGTAGGAGCACTTGCGGGCAGATGCAGTTGCAGGTACAGGAAGAGGAGAATGGGGGAGGATATGGAAGGGGTCGCTGAGCATGGAGGAAAAGGAAAGGGGTGCTGAGAAGGGTGGATTATTATCTGTTTCAGGGACTTAAAAAATATCCCTAGCTGCTACTTCCCCAGCAAGATTGAAAATGAGGGTGCGACCATGCATGCCATGGTGGATCTACCTCTGGAAATACAGGATCCTGAACTGTGCATAAGTGCGCAAACCTGCAATTTTCCTGTTGAACGCATGCCATCTAGGTTCATAAACCAAAATAAAATTTACCCTCAGTCCATAAATAGGGCTGATAGGTGCTATTAAGAGAGCACTCTTCTATCATAAACTATTATTTTGTCAAGAACTAAATATTTCATCTAAATGTCTTAAAGTTTTAATTGCATAGTCAAGAGAAAAGGGTTGAACGAGTTATGTTGACTTCATCACCTTGGGCTTCAAGTGCTTAGATTTTGATACACTATAAAACATGAACTGTATTGCGACATTTACATTTTGTACTTACTGTAATGCATAATCTAGAAAACATTCAGTGTTCTAAATTAATATAAAAGTCAAAATGTAGCCAAAATAGTAAAGAAAAAAGACATTTCAAGCCTATCGCAGTGGAAGGATTTGCTTGCCCTGCACTGAATTTGCTTTGAAATAATTTGGATTAAGGCAAGTTAAAATTTTCACTTCTTGATTCTTCCTTGGAATAATTACTTTAAAAGATGTCAGAAATTTTCTGCAGAATGAAATTCAAGTTTCTGATCAGTTCTGTCTATTGCCACTAGAAAGAAAAGAAAAGAAAAAAAAAACCCCAACCACAATAGCAGAGGGCACTGGAGAAATTTAATTAAATAAACTGGATAGAGATAATACTAAGTTTTTTTTGTGGTGACAGAGAGAATAGAAAGAGCTTTGCCTACAATTAGAAAAATGAGCAAGAATGAACAAAAAGTTGGGGGAATGCAAGAAGTGAGATTTCTTGAAAAGGTATTTGGAAGCCTTGGATGATCTGGTCCCCTGCTGTCATAAACCTTTCATAAAATGATCGAGCTCTATCTTGCGTAGCTATTTTTTCAATGTTTCCCCTTCCCCCCACCCCACATGGGAAGTATATTCCAGAATTTCACTGATCTAATAGATAAGCACTGTCTCCTAATTTCCAAACAAAAAATATTCATAACCAGTTTATATCCATTCGTTCTCTTGCCAACCTTCTCCTTTAGCTTATATAATCCACTTTCCTCCCTGGTGTTAACCCCCGATGTATTTATAGACAGCAATCTTATCCCCTCTCATCCTTTGTTTTGCTAGATTAAACAAGCCAAGCTCTCAGTCTCCTGTGGTTAGGCAGACTTTTCATTCCCTTGATCCTACTAGTAGCCCTTCTGTGCACCTGTTCTAGTTTGAGTTCATCTGTTTTGGATACGGTTGGCCACAGTTTTACAGAGTGCTCCAAATGGGGCCCTGCCAGGGCCTCACACAATGGTACTATTTCCCCCGTTCTAAAGGAAATAACACCATGGATAAATCCTCAGATCACATGTTCCTTTTTCACAGCTGCATCACCCTAGCAGCTCATAGTCACCCTGTGATTAGCCAGCCCCTCCACATCCTTCTCTTCCATCAGTCCCAGCAGCAGAATCCCAGGACGTGGCCAGAATTCTTGTGATTGGTTCCAAAGTTCATGACTTTGTGTTTTGATTTGCTGAACTTCATCACATTTCTATTACCTCAGCCTTCTTCCTGCATGATACACCAATCCTCCCCTGCATTTCAGATGCTGCATGACTTTATATCATCAGGAAATTGTATCATTTGAATTTGTGCGCCAAGGTCAATGATGAAAATATTAAGAAGAGCAAGACTTATCCTTATCAAGCTTCACTGGAAACCTCCCTGAAGCCTGATACTTTCTCTTTTGACATGACCTACTGCTGTGTCCCCTATATCCAGTTTCTTATTCACTTTCCCAATTTTGTATTTCAGCAATCCCCATCTTTGCAAGTTTAACTAATAACTTCCAGTACAAAATCACAAGTTTGGAAAGAACCTCAAGCATCATGTGGTCAAGCAACCCCTGCAGGAATACAGGAATGTTGTTCCTAAAAGATCCCAGTTCAGTCCTTATCCAGTATCTTCTTGAAAACCACTAATGAAGGAGATCTTCAGTTTACCTGCACAGTCTATTCTACTGCCTTAATGTTTAAACAGTGAGGATTTTCCTCCTGAGCTGTAATCTAAATATCTCAGGTCTGTAGCAAGATACAAAATGCTGTAATCCAACCTGATTCAGTATATTGCATTTAATTTGTCCAAAAGAGTTTTCTTTTTTAAATCAGGCTAGAATGGGGTGCTTAACACCTATCCCATGGGGCAGATCCAGCCACAGTGCCTTCTCAGTTCCAGGAGGAGCCAAGTGGGACCACAGACCTGCATACTGGATGAGACATGCAAGGCAGTGACAGGATTGGGCCTGGCACATAGGGATGGGGGATGTCTCGGAGCCCAGAGTCCAATCCTAGAGGGCAGAGGCACTAGGGGATGCCTGGAGTCTGATCCAGGCTGACAGAGGAAGTATAGGGCCCAATCCTGACAGGCAGAGGTGGTGCAGAGCCCCTGGGGCCTCATCCTTGTGTGTGGGTTCTGATTCGCAATGGCCAACAGGGCCAAAAGGCTGAACACTACTGAGTGTCTGATGAGTCTGTGGATGGTGATCAGTGAACCTCTTCTTGGACACATGTATGGAAGAGTGACAGGAAAAGAGCTCCACGGTTGCCTGGGTTCCCCTCAGCCAAGGTCTCCTTCCTCAGCTGGTAGACGGTGAGTTTGGCTGGAGCCAGGAGGAGATTGACTAGAAGATCCCAGGACTTGGTGGGGCTTTGGAAGTGAAGGCAGAAGTACACCCAAAACCTCAGGAGGAGGTCCTGAGGAGGCGGTGGATGGGCTGCAGTCTGCCACAATCCAGGATTTTCCTCTGATTACAGAAGGGTCAAGTGTCTAGGGAATCTGTGAAGTGTGCCAGATGAAGAAGCCACCAACTTGGGCCCCTGGTTGCTCATGGGATTAGGGTGGAAAATAGGATCGTTCACCAGTGACCCTCACCATCCCCAAAAGTGTCCTGCCACTTGGTGTCTGGGTGGGACTCAAGGATGGGATGAAGGATGTTGTGGAGAACAAACATGTGGAGCTGGTGGTTATTGGATCTCTGGAAAAAGCCAGATTTGATATTCCTCAACCTACTGAGGCAGGGAGGTGGGATGTGTAGTGGGGTCTGTCAAGGAAGGGGACCCACGACTAGCTCCCAAGGACTGTGAAAAATGGGTGGGTAAGGACTGCTTTGCATAGGACCTCTTAGATAGGGGCAAGAGAAGTGAACAGCAGGGAGAAGATCACCTGAGATGATCACCATTAGATGATCACTTTCTCTATCCACCATAAGACAGAGAAATCAGTCAGGAAGGTAGAAATGCTTTACTTTAGGAAATACAAGTTCCATAAACTTAGGAGATTGGTTGGTGAGGCCCTAAAGAACCATGGTCCAATGGGGAAGGGAGTCCAAGAAGAGTGACCATCCCTCAAGGTTGTGATCCTTGGAGCACAAAGAAAGTCCATTCCTTTTCATAAGAAAGGCAGAAAAAGGGTTGGGAGACCTCCTTGGATCAGTAAGGAAGTCATGGACCTCCTTCAATTGAAAAGAGAAGCATATAAGGGATGGAAGTCAGGAATTACTACCAGGGAGGAGTACATAGCAAAAGCCCACACCTGTAGGGAGCAGATTAGAAAAGCAAAGGCAGAAACCAAATTCAAATTGGCCACTGGAATCAAAGACAATAAAAAGTCCTTCTTTAGATATATAGGAAGTTGACAACCATGCACTGAGAGCATGCAGCTTCAGCCAGTTCCCTGGGGAATTCCTGGTCTAGCTCTTGTTTCTGGTTAGGAGGTATGTAGTAGACTCCTATCATGATGTCCCCCGTGCCATGTTCCCCATGATTTTTAATCCAGAGAGACTCCAGTCATCCTTCCTGGGTGCCAATGCCAATTTGCAGGGATGTGTAACTGTCCCTGATATAGAGAGCTACACCCCCACCCCTTTTATCTGTACGATCTCACCTGTACAGGGTATAGCCTTTTATACCTGAAGCCCAGTCATAGGTGGAGTCCCGCCAGGTCTCTGTTATCCCTATGAGGTCATAGTCATTTTTGTTTAGAAGGAGGATGAGTTCCTCCTGTTTATTCCCCAAGCTCCTGGCATTGGTGTACAGGCAGGCAAGTGCCCTACTGGGGCCCTTGTCTTCCCTACAGATTGTTCTGGGGCTAGGGTAGGGGTGTGTCTTAGCCTGCTGAATTTACAAAGGTTGTCCAGTGAGCTTGCAGCGGTGGTAATTCCCCCAACTCCTGGTGGGCTTAGTTTAAAGCCCAGTTAAGCAGTTCAGCCAGTTTGGCTGAGAACAGCCTTCTCCCCAGTGGACTGAGGTGGAGGCCATCTCTCTCCAGCAGACCACTGCCTCTCTCACCAAAGAGTGGACTGTGATAGTGGAAGTCAAAGCCTTCAGGATGACACCAACACCGCAGTCTTTGGTTGACTACCTCAACCCGTCTCCCCCTCCTCCGCCCATAGTTTCATAGTTTGTAGGATCGCAAGGGACCTGAGACGATCATCAATTCTGACCCCCTGCCATGGCAGGAAAGAGTACTGGGGTCAAATGACAGGAGTGAGGACCCTGTTTTTTTTAAAGCAACAGACACAGTATTTTCCACTCAGTGGCCACATCTACATATAGTGTTTGTCTAGCCTTGTCTTAAAGATCCCCAAGGTAGGAGCCAGCACCACTTCGCTTGGAAGTTGGTTCCAGATCCTAGCTGCCCTGACTGTGAAGTAGCGCCTCCTGATGTCTAGTCTGAATTTACCCTCTGCCAGCTTGTGACCGTTATTCCTGGTCTCTCCTGGTAGTGCTTGGGGGAACAGGGACTCCCCCAATGACTAGTTTGTAACAGGCCACTAGATG
>NW_017728918.1:4347592-4358293 GCF_001723895.1 Crocodylus porosus | reverse complement strand
GTGTCCACATCCCCCAACATCTTAGTGTCATCAGCCAATTTGAACAGGCTGCTTTTTACCCCCTCGTCCAAGCCACTGATGAAGACGTTGAAGAGTGCGGGGCTGAGGACTGAGCCCTGGGGGACCCCACTTCCCACATCCCTCCAGGTAGAAAATAACCCATCCTCCACCACTCTATGGGTGCAGTCCTCCAACCAGTTAGCAACCCATTTGACTGTGTAGATGTCAACACCACAGTCCCCCAGTTTTTTAATGAGAATGGGGTGACCCACAACAGGGAGGAGTGAGGACCCTGTCTTTTTTAAAGCAACAGACACAGTATTTTCCACTCAGTGGCCACATCTACATATGCACTTAACTGTGGAGCAGACTAATTAGCTGCGGAATAAAGTGTCACCATCTACACATGTGACACTAGTAGGCTGCAGTAAACTAATTAACACTGCCATAAAACAGTGCTATATTACATTGGGGTAATTGTGATTAAACGCAAGTGTAAAAAACTACTGTGGGCATAAATTGCGCTCAGTCAGCCTGGCCAGCAGGGAACCAGATTCCTACCTGCTGGCTAGACACAGAGCTCTGCACTTCCAACACCCTTGTGCTCTAGCCAGCCACTCCACTGGCTAATGCCACCACCTGGAGCCCAGAACTGTACCCCAGTTCCCCTATCCCTGGTGTAAACTGCTCTGCCTCAGCTCAAATTGCTGCTGCCCCTGGCACACATGTAGATGCTGCTCCTGGGGGTAGTTTACGCTGGCTCAAACTGCGCTGGAGTTTATTGCTTCAAATTAATTGGATGTGTAGATGTACCTAGTAATATTTTTCATTGTGTAGGTGTGTTTTTCTAAAACTGTAAAAGGAAAATGGTATCTATATTGAAAGACTCTTCATAAACATCACTATACTTCCAGCTCAGGCTTTTATCTGTTAATGCTTTTTCAATAAAGACTTTACAGCCTAAGGGCTTTGCCCTACCTATTTTAACTTCAAGCTTGTGCATACTTTTTTCAGTTGATCTTCTGGCTGGGTTATGTTCACCACATAGTATTTTGCCTCCAGAACATCTGAGGTATTTGACCATGTGCAGGTGGAAGCCTCTGGCTGGGATTTGAAGAGTGGTGGATTGCATTTAAATTTCAAATGTAGGCAGGGGTGGTCATAAACCAATCAAGTGGAGCCTCTGGAATTCTGTAACTTCAGCAATGGATGAGTACTGTATAATTTCTTTTTTTTCCCTTCAGTGGAAAGTGGGATGTAGCATTACAGTGGAGGGTAGTCTAATGAGGGGTCTATGCTGTGGATGGGAAATGGTACATATGAGACTAGTAAGGACATTGAGGAGCCCTTCACTGGAGTGTTGAGGAGCACTGAATTAACCTCTGTGTCTCAGGCATACAGCTTCCCCACACTTCAAAATGGCAGCAGGAGTACTTTGACTAAAGCTCATTGAACGAGCTTTTGATAAAACACTCCTGCCCCCATTCTGAAGCATGGGATGCTGAATACACAAGATGCTGCAGGCAATTTAATTAGAACTGCTCTTGGAGCCACTCGCCTGCCCTCCACCCCCATCGTCTAGGCAGGGAATGCTGGCTGTCAAGCGGTGCACCAGCACTCTTAGGGGACACACGTGTACCCTTGTGCACCCCCTGCTCATCGCCACTGTGACAGGTTGGTAGTAAGAGCTATGTAGGAGCAGTAATTTTTTCCCGTTGTTTTAGAATGCTTGTTCACTCGCAGAATATCCTCTTGCTCAGGACATCTACATCTTAGTTTTGAGTTGTCCATCCTCTTTTCCTCCTTTCATATTATTCACATCCAAATCAGAATCTCAGCATATTACATATTGGGTAGACATCTAAAAATAAGTAACGTAAAGTTTAAAAAGAAAAGACAAACAAAGGGGCAATATCACTAGCCTCATTTCACTGATAGGGAGCTGTGGACATAGGTATGTGATCAAGTTACGGTGAGGTGAGAAAAAGTTTTACTAGGATTCTGTTGTTCCATGATAACTATCCATGTATACCCATTTGCCCCATAGTAGATTGAAGTTGCCATATGCTAATTCATCCCTCCTACCTCTTCATTGAAGATTATATTGCAACAAGTTACCTTACAGCCAGTCAAAATTCTTATTTATGTTGCAATAACTTCTGTGCCCCAAAGCAAAGAGAGATTAAATAATTTCTTCATGGTCACATGGGAGGTTTTAATTACTTCCGGAGGCTAAATCAGACCTCCTAGATGATTCCAGATGAGTGTACCTATGCGTTCCCCTGGGGACAAATAGCAATGGCACATAGTTGTGCCACAACTACTCGACCCTGAGGAATGCCCCTGCACGTACAGTCTGGCACATGGCCAACTACCCTGAGTGGAGTAGGGGAGGCTGGGACCAGCACCTGGGCTGCCCCAGCGGCTTTACCTGGGGTCCTGGGGGCTTCCTGGGGCTGCAGCATCAGTGATTCAGGTGCACAGAGGCTGGCCAGCAGCCAGAGCATATGGCTTTTGCCAGCAAGGCTCTGGTTTCAGGTGGTGCACACTGTAGCTATTTGTGCCGCCCTGCTTTTTCTTCACTACAATTTTTTTAGATACCAGGAGCTTCTGGTATCTAATTTTGCCTCCATGCTGTAAATATGCAGCATGGAAAAACCTTTCACATGTGCTGTGTGTGTTTTGCAACACATCAAAAGCCTTTGAGGTGACATAAAGTGCATATATGTGCTCGTCTGGATGTACCCCCTGAGTCCTAATGGAGTATTTTAACCACAAAATCAGTCTTCTTCTCTTTTTTTATCCCTATTTTTTAGAAATTCACCTTCATGAATATTTGTGAGATGGTGAATGCTATGGAATGGATTAAATGAAATGGATGGTGATGCCATGAATCCCTACTCATAGTTTATATTGAGTTGTATGTGCAAATCATAATACTATTTTGAAAACCTAGTTCTGTCTTCCCTAGAATCTCCAAATATTTTGCAAAGCCAGGTGCATCTTATGTCCATTTTAATAGTCAGAAGTAAAATTCAGGATTCCTTCATGGCACATAGTCCCTTGCCTCTTAACATGTCCTGGGAGAGAGAAAAAGGGAGAATTGGTTGAAATATTAATGTGCAGAGATGCTGATCCTGCTAAAGAAAAAAAATGTGTTCAGGGAAGAGTTACATCCTATATACCTGATACTAAAGAAAACAGTGGTTGTGCTGGATACATTACAGCCACTGTATAAGGGTAGCTCATTTGTAGATATGTGACCCTTATGATATTGCCAAGATCAGCAAAACCTAGGGCAATCTGAGGAGCAGATGCTGGTCATGCACATTAAAGTTGCCTCAAGGCAACGTAAAAGTAGTCACTCAATTTTTCCATGGTTTAGCTTAAGCCAATTACTCCCCTTCTGTGTGACTTATAGTGTACAGTACCCTGCTGCCTCCAGTAGCACACACCTTTCTCCCATCCTTGACGAGCTTTTCCTATAACTACAGTTAATTCAGAGAATGTCATTACCAATGCTGAATAAAGTCAGTAAGCATGAACACAGTAGCCTTGCTTTTTAAGTAGAAATATGACAATGAAATATAACCCAGTTCACCTGAACTGAGAGTATTTTCACGGGATTACCAATTTGTGGTCAAGAATTTATTTCCATTTGGCTGTCTAGGCCTAATGTATCATAGATGACAAAACAGAAGTAAAATGTTACCCATAGTGACCACAGTCTGAAGCTACAAAGTTTGGACCCAACTATGAAAATCGCCAGATTTGAGACAATATATATATATCTTCCTATAGATTAAGTCATTTTTTTGCAAAGCTCAGGGACCTTAGAACAAGGGTTTTTGGCTAGAGCCTTTACATTTTTTTTCCCTTCAAGAATTCTACATAGGCAGCTACATGAGATGTTCTCATTATTTACACGACCAGAGAGATTAGCATGGAAATACACCAAAAGAGAAAGAAAGAATATTTCAAGTATTTTTTTCAAATTTAAATGACTTCAAATAGAGGGTTTCTACCACTTTCTTTAGGTAACAACTCTATTATCAGCTAGGTCTCCAGTTCTTTCTTACTAGATGTCCAGGCTATATTTCTCTTTGAACAGCTTCATCATAATAGTTCAAGAGAGCAGGTACAGAACAATACAGTTGTCAATGAATACCATTAGCCTATTCTAATGAAAGGGATATGGATATTCAGTAGCTGCTAAGGGTTAGAAGGACCCTGGGCCAGATTCTCATCCATCTATTGGGCATCTATGTACATTTAGGTGCTTACATGTTATTCTAATCGAACTTATTCTTTTTCCTGAAAAAAATTATAAAATAATGGGCACATCTACACGTCACCCCCCTATGTCATAGTAGCAACATGCTATGGCAACATAGCACATCGCTACAGTGTTGTAGGGTGACGTGGGTCTACATGAGACTGGCAGCTACTTCTCCTATTCTGTATTGGCACGCTAAAACACTTTCCTGTTTTAGCGTGCTACTATGGCAAAATAGCAGTGAAAACTAACTATAAGCTGTGCACATGGTGCAATACAGGTGGTTACTGTGCTATGCTTTAGTTTCTCCAAAAGGAAGTACTAAAGCACAGCACAGTAAGAATGTCACCATAGGGAAATGTATAGATGCACCCAACATCACCTGGGCCTTAAGATCGAATTATAAAAATGCAGGGAGGAGGAGGAAGACCCATCCAGATTTCACATTGACAGTTCTTCAGGGACTCAAGCCAGGTGGAATGGAGGCACTTAAGTCCACTTTCTCCAAAAGGCCTTGGCCTTAGCCTTGGCCTTGAGTGGACTTTGGATCAAGTTATTATTAACGTATCAGCAGTAAAGTCATGTAAGGGCAGTGATTCCTGATAGACCTAAAATAGTGCCATCTAGTGAACAGGCAATTGTGCATCTTGTGCATTGGACTTTTTCCAACCAATTATGTAAAGAGATCACAGCTCATGTTTGTATAGATACATTTATAGAAATGCTTTTGCTAAATTCATTCGTGAGACACAATTCTTAGGATCATTGGAAAGTAACATTGGAAGAGACCTCATAAGGTCATCTAGTCCAGCTCCTTGTTATTTAAAGTTTCCCTCAAACTTTAGCTTTTATCATGGAGTGATTTAATTGAAAATACCCTTGTTCCTGCTCCTTTACCTATGTCCAGCTAAGGTCTTCTTGGTGTTTTTGGCATGAACCTGGTAGTTGTGAAACATGGATGCTTGTCTAGTTTTAGGAATAGGTTAGACCAGCACTTGTACAGACTGGTTTAGATAGGGATGATCCTGCTTTTAGCAGGGGGTCAGACTAGATGACCTCCAGAGGTCCTTTCCAGCCCTACTTTCCTATAAATCTAATGATAGTACAATGCAAGGACCAAAACCCTTTGGGGCCAGAAGGGGATGGAGCCTGATTTGTTTCCTCAATGCTCTCCTGAGAGGGGGAGACCTCTAGTCTCTACTGATGTCCAGCCATTTTATTCAATGACTACTATATGTAAAAGTACAAAAAAAATACCATAGGACAGTGTTCCACAAGGGTGCACATCTCTGAGCTAGAGAGTAAGGTTCTCTCTGTCTCTAAATATTTACCCCTCTTGGATGCCTAAAGTGTAATTTTCAACAAGAAGATTAGAGGGCATTTTTGATTTCGCCTAGCCTGGTGGTTCAAGCCTTTTCTTGAAGTGAGGCATTCAGGTTAAAACCCTCTTTTAGTTAACAGGAGCCCAGACACTGGTCTTGTACTCCTGGACAAGTGGTGGCCATCATTTTTCCAACAGGTGTGCCACAGTTCATAGATTCATAGATTCAGAGACATTAGGGGACCTTGTGAGATCATCGAGTCCAGCCCCCCTGCCACAGGCAGGAAGTAATTTGAGGATCTTGTGATCCCAGCAAGAAAAATATCCAGATGTTTTTTGAAAGAGTCCAGAATAGGTGCTTTCACCACCTCTGTTCCAGACCTGGACACTCATACCATAAAGAACTTTATTCTTATGTCTAGTCTAAATCAGCCTTCTTGGAGTTTATGGCCATTAGACCTTGTTATCTCTTGGGGAGCTCTGGTGAACAACTGTTCTCCCAGGTCTTGATGCACCCCTCTTATATAATTGAAGGCTGTTACCAAGTGCCCCCTGAGCCTTCTCTTTCCCAGACTGAAGAGTCTCAAACCCTTCAGCCTCTCCTCACATGCCCTGCCCTCCAGGCCTTGGATCATGTGAATGGCTCTCCTCTGGACTCTTTCAAGCTTTTCCACATCCCTCCTGAAGTGGGGGACCCCAAACTGAATGCAGTACTCCAGCTGCAACCTCAACAAGTCTGAGTAATGTGGGAGGATGACATCCCTGGTTTTGCTTGAGATGCATCAGCAGATGCACGCCAGAGTTTGGTTTGCTGTGCCAGCCACAGCATTTCACTGGGGACTCATATTCATCTTGTGGTCAATCAAGACCCCCAAGTCTCTTTCCATCATAGTGCTAGCGAGTGTAGCACTGCCAAGCTTGTAAGTGTTGAGGGTTCTACCTATAAAGGTGCAGCACCTTACATTTCTCTACAATGAAGGTCATCCAGTTTTGGTCAGCCCACCTTGAGAGCTGTTCAAGTCAGCCTGTATCCCCAGCCTGTCCTGTGTTGTGAGCACCCTCCCCCATAATTTGATGTCATCCACAAATTTTGCCAGTTCGCATCTGACTCCTGACTCCAGATGGCTAATGAATATGGTAAAGAGTACCAGCTCAAGTACTGACCCCTGAGGGACTCCACTGGTCACCCTGCACCATGTTGATTTGCTCCTGTCAACTAGTACTCTTTGGGTCCAACCCCATAGCCAGTTACCTAGCCATCGGCCTGTAAGATGATCAAGGCCACAGTTCCCCGGTCTACTCCCAAATGCCACTATAATTCTGCCCCCGCCCACTGAGACATACTTGATAGAGTTTGCACCTTACGGTGCTAGAATGGAGGCAGGAGGGCTTGAGCTACTGACTGCCGAGACTGGAATGGGGGCAGGATGCTGCTACAAGGTGAGATGTCATGGCCAAGAGCCAAATTCATCCTTCCCTGGCCTCAGAATCAACAGAGTTTATATTGCAAGTGAGACTCCAAAGCTCTCAATTCAATGGGAGCTGCAGGCCCAGGGAGGAGTTAACCTCGCTTCTGCAGTTACACTTGATACCTCCTCTTGCTGTAGTATCCTGCCCCTGCTCCATTCCACACTGCTGGAAGATTGACGCCCCTCCCCACTCCCCATTCCAGCATCTCTCTTTCCTGAGTGTCCAGCTCATGGGCCACAAGTTGGTCATCCTTACCGTAGACAAATACCCCAGCCTCTAGGCTATTGGTGGGAGGGCCTTTCCTAATTGCATTTTTTCATCTGACTAATATTCTGGGGATTTACACAGAGTGATTCATCTTCCCAGGCAGAACTGAATTACAACAGTATATAAACAGCCAGAGGAAATCCTCAGAAAGGCAAGGTGAGTTGTATAGTGGGAAGTAAAATTTCACCACTGGGTAAATGCCCACCAATGCCACTTGGAAGTCTAGAGTTAGCTGCGTAAGTGCTACTTACTTGCCTAAGGGGAGTTGGCTTGGGGCCTGGAAGTTGTAATTTCAATATCTGCAAAAGATGCAAGTGGAGATCCTACCATGCCCTGAAGCAATCATTTCAAATCCAGATACTCACAAGAAAGGATTTTCTTGACTGCGAAAGTCACCAAAATATTATTTCTTTTCATTAACCCAGGTTTCATAAGAATGTGGGATTGGAGGGGATCTCCTGGGTCAGTGGGAGTTGATCCCTGCTATTTCCTGCAGCCACAGCATAAAATCCCTTTCACAAAATGATCAAGAACCATCTTAAAAGGAGGGTGTTTGTTTTTTTAATTCCATCATTGCTCACATCCAAAGCTTGCTCCACAAACCACTTAGTGTTAGGGACTGGGGTGTAGGTAGTCTGACCTAATGGTTAGGCCACTGAGGGGAAGCACAGCTTGGGTCAAAGGGCAGGAGCCATACACCAAAACCAGAGGAAGATCCAGAAACAGAGTCCACAACACAGCCAAGGGTGAGGATCTGGAAGTCCGATGTTGAGTACCAATCTGGAGGGAAATTCATGGAGCAAAGCACAAGACCACAGCCAACCCAGGGCCAGGAGACGGGAAACAGACCCACAAGGAAATCCAAGACTGAAGTCCAGAAATAAATGGGAAACCACAAGGACCAGAGTGCAGGAATGAGGAGGGTTGCCATAGCAGAGCCTTAACTCGCCTGCAGACCCAGGGCCCCAGCTGGTGCTAAATGGATGGGTGTCGCACCCAGCAGCCAATCAGGATGTTTGTTGGTCCTAAACTGGGGCAGAGTTTATTAGCTGGGGCTTGCTGCCGGTGTGGCTGCCATGGTACTAGCTTCAGGCTGGCCTGCCTTCTCAGAGTCCCTGGTCCCAGGTGGGTCTGCCTGATCAGGCCCTGACACCTGGCTCTGGTGGTTTAGAAGACTTATAAATACAGACTAAAGTACTATACTTTGGTTTTAAAATCCAAGTCAATCATAGCTGAACCAAATCACAAAAGCACAGAGAGACAAGAACTGCATTATTGTACTAGGCACTTACTTATCCCTGGATGCCATATTGCCTTGAACACAAGCTAGGCACTGTGCTAGGAAGTTTAGTGCTCCTGCAGTAAGATTCAGCATCTTGGGTGATTTATATATGCACACATTGCTAATTACTTGAAGCCTAAAGCCAAGACCAGAGTTTTTTTAATCTTTCATAATGCACTTAACTATAACATAACCACTCATATCCAGTCATGTGTTTATAGCATTTTATTCACTACCTACTCAGAATATTTTTTCCAGTCTTGAGATGAGGTACATCCCAAGCCTGTCCAAAATATTAAATCCAACTTTACGCAACATATTTATGTAGTTAAACATTTGATAAAAGGTAAGTCATTTCAGTTCATCAAATATTTTTTAGGATGCTTCTTTCGTTAGGAGGATATTGTGGCTGGATTTTTTTTTTCTTGACCATGTTAGCTTTGAGAAAACAGGTCACCTCTGCAGCAAATCTGATTTGTGGTCAAACCTTACAGAAGAGGAATCCCTATGAAATATTCACTTTGATTCAGCTGCGATGGGAAAGTGTAAAAATAGAGAAAGCTCGTGACATGCTATATGAAAATAATTCATTCTGCTGCATACAAAGAACATGAGGATCCAGTGATATCAATGATTTAGTCACTGCTAATACAAATGCAAAGTGGAGGAAACGCTGGGTTTTGTAAAACAACAGTCTGACAAGAATTAAACCGCCAACAGTTGTTTGAGATCATTATTTCCCAAAAAACAGGGGGATGAATGTTGTGTTCTCACAGCTGTAGCTTCTAATCACACTTCCCACCACCCTGGGCAGAGGAATCTCTATTTGGTCTCCTCTGAAGACATAAGAGAACGCAATATTGTGAGCAGCTAGATAATATTCTTGCTGCTGTTTTCACTGCCTGGTGTTCCTTGTTCAATGCAGATTGTTTAGTTTCCATGATAGTAATAAGGGTTTCTTTTCGACACCTTGGACTATCTACTGCTACTGAGTTATGGACGCCAGTCAGGGGAGCTCTCCACTGAAGTCAATGGAATTATGCTTGTTTACACCAGCTGAGGATGGTACAAATCTCTAGTCACAGATGGGTCTACAGATTGCAGAATCATAAAAATTAGGGCTGGAAAGGACCCTGCAAGGTCATCTAGTCCAGCCTCCTGCTCAAGGTAGGTTCATCTCTGACTAAACCAACTCAGCCAAGTAGTCTAACTTGCTCTTGAAAACTTCCAAGGGTGGAGATTCCCAGTTTCTCTAAGTAGCCTGTTTCAGTGCTTGACCACTCTCAAAAATCACAAAATTCCTCCTAATCTCTGAACTAAATTTCCCCTGCTTAATCTTAAGGGGATTGCTTCTTAGTCCTGTCCTCTACAATCATGGAAAAAACCTCATCACCATCCTTTCTATAATTGCCCTTGAGATATTTGAGGACTGTTACTAAATTCTCTTCTCTTCTCTAAAAGCACATCCAAAGATAGAAGAACTGAGTAATATTTGATAGAGACTCATTTCCTGGATGGATTTCACTTTATTTTCTGTTCATTAAATTTTCAAATGTATTTTTTAATTAAAAATATGTGAAATATTTTCATCAAAGAATTTCTTTCGACTGCCAATCTTTGCTTTTCAAATATTGTACATGCAATTCACCCTGTGACTAGAACACACATCTTTTGTTGATCTGTGGAGCAGATCAGTGTTTCATATGGCCAAGTTTCAGTTGAGGGGGAGGGGATTAGTTTATTTTTTGTTTAAAAAAACCTTCTTGAAATGATATATAATAGGGAAAAAAAAGGTGAAAATGCATCAAGAACTTGAGATTGAATACAAGAATTAAGTTTGGCAACTTTAAATTGGACTCTCTGTAGGGACGCTTTATGACAGAGCATGGCATTAACCCATGACCCTCTGAGCATATGGATGTGAGTGAAGCAAAGGCTTCCAAGATGTGAAAGCATCTTATTTATGGTTAAGGCACTGGAGTGCAGTCCAGGATTGCTGATTTCATAGATTTCATAGACATTAGGGCTGGAAGAGACCTTGGAAGATCATCGAGTCCAGCCCCCCACACAAAGGGCAGGAAGTCA
>NW_017728918.1:4340980-4347492 GCF_001723895.1 Crocodylus porosus | reverse complement strand
GATAAGCATCCAATTTGCTCTTGAAGGTGTTCAATGTAGGTGCTTGAACCACCTCCGCTGGCAGGCTGTTCCAGACCTCGGGGGCTCAGACAGTAAATAAATTCTTCCTTATGTCCAGCTTGAAACGGTCTTGCAGGAGTTTGTGACCATTCGACCTCGTCATCCCTTGGGACGCTCTGGTGAACAAATGTTCCCCCAGATCCTGGTGGTCACCCCTGATAAACTTATAGGGGTAAATTTGACTCTTGGTTTTTTCATAGGTTTCTTAGGTGATTTCAGGCCACTTAGGTAGTAGGGGAGTCATCAGATCAGGGAACAACAAAACTTAGCTACATGATGTGTATAGCTAACTGCTAATTTTGCCCAGTGTCCTTGGCCCATGGTGTGCAGCGTGCAGGTGCCCAGCTGGGCCGTCGCCTCCCTTCTGCGCCCCCCTCTCCCCCGGGGAGGACCTGGTGTTGCTGACAGGCAGCAGTGTCATGGCCAGTTGTTCCTTGTGGCAGGGTCTGGGGCTGTGGAGCTGGCGATGCAGCCACCGGCCAAGGCTCCTTGAGCTGCTAATGGATTGATCAGCTGAGGAGCTGGGGAGGGCTGGGTGATGAACACTCACCCAAGGGTCCCTCCTCTGGTGACATGAGGGCAGGGGCCTGGGGAGGCTGCCTGTGCTGGTGTAAATTACATTGCTTTGGCCTGGCTCCCAGAACACCAAAATATTGGTCAGCTGCAGCATAAAGAGCATGGTCTTTCAGGCACAATCAGGCTGAAGACTGGAGTCAGTCACAGCCATCCACTGTGCCCACAGTGCCTTGATCTTGATGGGGCACTGCCACGCCAAGTGGGAGTGGCCACACTCCTGTACCCCTCCCAGCAAGGCCTCATAAACGTGCACCCACCCTCCTCAAACTGCCTCTGCACCTCCATGTCACTCCAGAGCATCACGAGGTCACCAACCTCCTCCTGGGTGCAGCTGGGGCCCCAGATGGAGGGCACCAACAAGCAGCCACAGCACTGCTGGGGTGGTGACAGACAGGCACAGCAGGGCTGTGGCTTGCCCAGGAGGAAACACAGGTGCCCTCAGCCTCCTGTGGTGTGTGTCCCATGGCCTGCTTTTATAGCCTTCAGACAGGGGCTGTCGGTGAGGCAGCCCAGCCCTGGGGTAGGAGAGGCTCCCCATGGAGGGGCAGACCTAGCTGCAGTGGCTGGGCAAGAGAAACTCCCAGTGGCTGGGCAGACCCAGGAGCAAACTTGCTGCCAGGTCACATCTACATGTGCATTACTATGCATTAACTAATCATGCTTACCTGCATGTGCATTTAGCAAATTTAAACACGATTAAGGGAATTTACTGTGCAGTTAAGTGCGGGCACATGTAGATGTGCATGCTTACTGTACAATAAATTAGACAACCTCACAGTAACATGTCTCCTGTAGATGCATCCATGGAGTGACATGTAACAAGGCCCGAAAAAGAGCTGTGGGCAGGATCTTTCATTCACTAGGTGAGGTCTCTAACTAGGACACTACTTCATAAAAAGGGAGTCTCTTCTAGCTTCATTTTACAAGAAAGCAGTAGTCACAACAACATGTTTTGTGGAGTGTGATCCTGTCAGTGTGTGTTACATATGCTTTAAAAACACCTATTGGGTCGAGCCCCTCCAGGGACTTGGGAACAGGAATGTCTCATTTCAGGATCCCAAATGGACATATGTATGAGGGAGAGACAGCTGGTCAGCTTTGTCTCGAGTGGGACAACTCTGGTCTTGCACAGAGGTGTAACTAAACACCCAGAGTAATTTAGGGTCAGGAAACAAGGCACTTCCAGGGTTAGACAGGAGCTGAGTAAGCACTGTCAGGCTTGCTATTTTTGACTGAGTCCTATGAGTTCCACTTTCTCCTCCTAAGGCCTTTTGGGATCTGGTCCTCAACGTCTTGCTCAATATCACTCAGGAAATCTGTGGTAAAATGGGGAAGTGACCATATTTCTCATGAATCTCAGGCTAACTCCATAATTATTGGACCGTAATTCCTCTCTACATTAGTGAACAGAGACTCTGTATTTAGATACTGTGCCTATGCATAGTAATAACAATACAACCAGCTTCAAATGTTTTCTAAGTCTAAACATATATAGGCAGAATTCATTTTTTTTCCCCATTCTGTGCTTACTACAGGTAGACCTGTTTTAGATTCACAGTGCCATTTTCTTTGACAGTGCTGTGCTAATTTATGCCCATTAAGGACTTATGGATATGGCATCTAATATTCTGGCTGTGTGTGTGAATTCCTCCAGCATTTGTTAGCAAGAACCCATCTCTAAGAAAACAATCTTCAGGTTCATTCAGAGCTGATTCTTCCTGAAACTATTCAGAAGGTATCTTCTCCCCAGGACAAATAAATAGATAAATGCATAGGTAATAAATAAAAAACCCCCAACAAGTAGCTCCATATACCTTGGTACCAGATTTCAAGAGGACTGTTTGTTTCAGTGCTCCTATGTTGAATGCATTTTCCTTTTTCAAATTAAAATAGCCCATTACTATTCACTCAAAAAGGGTGGCTTTGGCTTGAAAAACAAAAAAGCAATCCCTCGTCTTCTCATATTCTGTAAGTATTTGATGCAGAGTTGGTATAAAATAGAGTACAGGTTTCGGCTCGATGCAATGTTGCTTTATGAGTGGCTTTTATTTTGTAAAGTGGGCTCAGCAGATAATAATTATTGTATGCATGGCATGCCAATCTGATCAATAGACTGTTGAAGCATGTGTGGCCTGCTCTGCCCAGCCCCGCCATTTGCAACCTAATTAGCAGCTGCTCAGAGATGGGAAACAGGTGCAGATCCGGGCCCAGGCCAGGGAACTCTGCCTGTAATTAACAAGGAAAAAAGGGTCAGATATTGGGAAGAATATCAAATCTTGGTCCACTGGGGCTACCATGCTGGCCTCAAAGGCACAGTCACCTGAGATCTTAGGCATGCTAATGTAAATTATGCAAGCTTTCAAACAACATGGCTGCATAATCAGTTGGCAGAGAAGAAATGACTGGCTGTTTTGTGTAGTTTAGTCTGACTGTGGGAAAAAAAGGAAAGGATTTCAGTTTTCACACCAAATTGCTTTTTGTTTTGCAAATACCAATATTTTGCCATTCTTCAAACAGGGCACAGAAAGCCTGATTCTTTAGCATTAAGAGGGAAGGAAGAATGACTATTTAGTTCTTAGATTTCATTTAATTGCACTTGGGACAAACTTCCTTCTGCAAAGTAATTATTAACAAGAAACAATGATTCTCAGATATATAGCATTTTGCGAGTTGAATGCTATATACAAAGGCAGTCCATATACCTTCTTATTTGAATATTAACCCCCACCATAGCATCCTTCTTCTTTTGGATACCAGTTAACATATGTATATATTGACTGAAGGAGGTGCTGATGGCTCTTGTTCTTAAAACATGAATTAACATGTTTTATTCTGCTAAGCCTACAGTATGCATATATGAAGAATAAGGCAGTCTCTGTGACAAGACAGTTACAAGATTGCAACACATAATTGACTATATAGAACCCCATAGGCATCACTATACTGTCCACCATAACTCTTGAGAACTTCACTCAAATTTTCCTGCTTCAGAAGCACAGCCCTTTTCACACGAGCTAAAAGAGATGCATTCTCCTTTCATTGTATATGGTCTGTGATGCACAGAAACTATGATTCCATACAACAGAGGACAGCAATGCAATTGCACAATACTTCACCCACTGCTATGTGTACAATGGAGTTGTTGTAAAGCATTCACTTCACGAACACCTCTCCCACTCAACATACACAAACACTCATTTAACACCAATTTAAACTCCGCTACATCCGGGGATCATAAGTTAATAGGAAACTAGGGGTAAAAGGGGCCTCAAGATATCATCTAGGCTGTCCCCCTGTTCAAGGCAGGATCATCTTTGACTAAATCACCCCTCCCAAGTATCTGTCTAACTTATTCCTGAAAATTTCCAGGGATGGAGAGTCCACAATCTCCCTAGGTATCATATTCTAATGCTTAATCACTGTCATGATTAAAAAGTTCATCCTAGACTCCAACCTAAATTTCTTCTGCTGCAATTGCTCCTGTTCTAGCCCTTTACCTCTATACAGAATAGTTCATCTTAATTCTTTTCATAAATGTCCTTCAAGTATTCAAAGACTATTATCAAATCCCATATGCTAAGGCACACAGTTGACAGTGCAGAGATCGCAAGTTTGAGGCCAAAGCAGAAGTGCTCATGGCATGGCCTGACAGATTCCAATCAATCGGAAAATTCTGTTAAATACCTACTAAATCTTTTGTGACAAAGACACAAAAAAGGAAAGGATCAGATTAAATCATTGTTGTTGTTTCATCCTTTGCTCATAAATTGTGCTTTCTAGGCCTTTAATCATGGAGTTAAAAAATAAAGCATGGAGGATCTGCCAATACTTTTAACTAGCGTTTCCAATCTAAGACTTATTTTACTGACAATCCGCAACTTTTTTACTGACAAGTGTTTTTACTGTCAGTTAAAAAATATCTTGGGTTGCAAACCGTGTGTGTCTGTAGCAGTGTTTTTACATATTTTTACACCTACTACTCCCCATTGGGGTCCCCTACTTACCCCACACCCTGACACTTTCAACTGTACTGTGCATCCCCCCACAGCCCACACCCCAGCCTGAGCCCTGCTGATTCAGCTGCCCCCATCTTGGAATAGGCACCCGCTCACTGCCCTCTTTCAGCTACAGAGTTTCCAGTGAGCCGTAAAGTCCTGAAAGACAGTCACTACAGGGTGCTAAGCGGTGCTCCTGTTTAGACACCAGGGCTAGGGACAGACATTACACATAAATCAATATAAGTGATCAGAAACCAGTTCAAATCTGTAATACAACAAAAGTTCAGTACGCATAAACTGCTTTCAAAATAGATGAAACTGCTTTATGATAAATCTGCGTGGCTGTAGTATCAGACTTAACTGATTTAGGTCAAATTGCTATATTGAACTTCTTTCCCAAATCCCCTCCAGATTCAAGTTAATTCACAATCCCACAGAATCCCAGGATGCTTTGCACCTCCCCTGAAACATCCCCACCTCCAGGGGTGGATGGACTAGACTTGGCCCAAGCTGTCTGGTCCAGCTGAGAAGGGCAGTGTGCCCTAGTGCACCCCTCCCCTACCTGCTCCTGGCCTGGGCCACTGCAAGCACGTGGCTGCATTCCCAGAATCAAAAGTGAATGTCTGTTCACTTGCTTATGGGTTCAATCTATGCAGCTTTGACTAAACTACGAGAATGGAATTGATTCTGCCTCAGGCTTTTTGACTGTCTGTACTTAGTCCAGATGGCATTGCTCTGCATTGCTCTGCTCTCTATGTCCACCATTGACACTTAAAATGTAGCTTCATTTTTGTGATGAATCTTGAAATGAGTTCAGGATTTCTTATTTTTATGGGAGCTCAATTATTTTTACAGAATTTATGGACAGGCAATTTTAGACCTGTTTTATAAACTGTCTGTAAATTTATGGACAGTTATTGGCAGCGCTGCTTTTTACTCTAACACTTTAAGACACCTTGTGCTATTTACCAGGCTTTAAATGCTTCAGAACTAATAAAATAAGGAAGTACCTCCTGGATATTTATCTGGGATTCTGTATTAGGAGAAGCTGCCAGTGTAATATGATACATCCCAGTGAACATACACCAAGTCTAAATCATACACACATCCTCAAAGGCTGTCTTGTATCTTCCATCAGAAATATGTAAAGAAATGTCCAGTTAACTTTTGTCTGCTCTGTGGGAAAAGTGAAAGGAGCCCCAGTTGGACCCTAATTCCATGTTCTTAGTGGGTAGAGTACTCACCCACAAAATGGTAGACCATAACACTAGGTCTTCCTCTGTTTGGGGGATTCAGACACACATTTCCAATATCCCCTAAAACCAGGCTATAAAATGATCTGGACGGGAACCTCTCCAGTGTCCTGCTGAAGATGAGAATACAAGAATTGCGGAACCAGGAGGACAGTAAATGAAAGGAAGCATGATTTTAATCCAGTGATAGTGGCTCTCATGTCAGAGGGCAGGTTTGTGGGTTCCAGTTTCTGCTCTCAAAACTCTTGCTATATATTACAATTGAATGGGTGAAAACTTTAAGCATTTTTCATCTGTTAAATATATATGTTTCATACATGTGTGCTCTTGTTATATTCATGTGCCACACAGTTAACACCTAATTGAACTGCATTCTGAGGGCATCACAAGGAGGCTGTAGCTACTACTCCAACAAAATTAGGCATGGACATTTTCTCATAGGTCCCAAACTTACAGGGTTTGAAGAATCTTCTGATTCACCAAGTAATGCAGGGGTGGGCAATTATTTGGTCCCACAGGCCACATAAGGGAGTTTTCCTGAGCAGTCATGGGTCGAGTCAGCACCCCAACTGCCCACGGAACAACTCACCAAAACTTCCTATGTGGGATGGGGCTGTGTGTGGGT
>NW_017728918.1:4333558-4340880 GCF_001723895.1 Crocodylus porosus | reverse complement strand
GGGTGGGGTCATGGGGCAGTGACAGTATGGGGCTGGGGCCCAGGAATGAGCCATGATTCGATGTCTGCACATCAGGGGCATGCAAGGAGCGTATTGTGGCTCTAGACCAGCCCCATGCTATCACTGCCCCAAGATCCTGGCCCCAGCCCCACATGCAGCTCCCCATACATCTCCCAGCCAGTCTCCATGGAGACCTTGGGATCATGGAGCCATGACAGCAAGGGGTGGGGGCAGAGCCATGATCCACTTACCCATTTCACTCACAGGTGCCACTTCCCTCCAACTTGAAGCCCCATCCTACCTGTCCAGCCATGAGCCCTTCCCACACAGGTCCTGCCCCCAGCAGTGAATCTGGGGTCGATAAACTGGGGTGCCAGGGCAGTAGGGCTGGGTCCAGCAGCATCAACTGGAAGGAGCTGCCACCACTGGGGCTGCTGGGAAATGGAGTCCAGGAGCTGCCCCAGACCTACTGCATGCCTGGGGGTGGTGGGACCACCCATACACACCACAGCCCAGGCTGCCCCCTATCACAGGCTGAGCAAAATCCGCCCCCTTCCCTGTGCTGTATTTTGCCCACCTTTGATCTAATGGCTATTTTAAAGCAAGGTAAAAATGTGTTACCACCTCCTCTCCCATTTTCCTCCATTCTGGATCACGCTGCTAATAACCATGACAACAAGCTGCAGGAGAATCAGTATTGGCTGTGAACCTGAAGGACAACTCAAGATTCAAAAAGTGGCTCATTTGACACCCACTTTTCAATCCTTTCATGTATCTCCATGATATAGGCCCGCTTTGCTCAGAGTAGCCAAAGGCACTCTGTTTAGTACTTCTGCTTCTTGCCTCTCAACTTCTCAAGGCCCGTTAGTAGGATGCAATGCCTGAAACAGACCCAAAGTAAGGAATAAAAAACTTGCAAATTATGCTGGAACCTCAGTTTCAGGAATCATCTGATAAAAAAGATAGCTATGAGAGTGAGGAGACTCACTTTGCAGATAATTTGGGGGCATGAAAATAAGTTATGTCTCATGAAAGGAGGGGCATTTCAGAGTTATAGCCTGAAGTCCCAAGAAAAAGGTTTTTAATTTCACCTAATGTGACAGCATTGGTTCCAGAAAGTCTTTTGTTACACTTTGAGGTAAACGGGATATTTAGACATATTTTATGCATATTTAGTGCTAAGCACTAATCTTTGTATCAAAACTTTTTCATCTTTAACACAGCACGCAGTGATTAAATAACTATTTCAGCACCCCTAGAATGGTGCAGGTACAGAAGTTGAGGAAGACTTTAAGGGAAGTTTATGACATAGCAACAGGATGTTTTGGCATTTGTGAAGGGCTTGCCTACAGCCTGCTCACCTGTCTGCTGACATGCCTGACAGCCTGTAGAGGAAGATCATCTGCTCTCCAACATACCAGAGACTGCAAGTTCAAATGCAGAAGCTGGGAATGAGTCTGGATTTGTCTCATGGGTAAAATTCCTGGTGTGGAGCAAGTCAACAGACTTTCGCAGGAGGATGTTGGCCATACCCTTCTGATCATTATATAGGCAAGTCCTATATACATTTGCCCAAAGGACAAAGGGACTCAGCATCAGAGCAAAGGTCCTGGAAATTTGCCATGAAACCCTAGCAATAAAGTCCTTCTGCCTATGGATCTGGATTCAGCTCTTCTGCCTTGGATCCAATTAGTAAATAAACACATCATACTTTATTATTGTGCCACATGCTTTGTGGCTATTACTCTTTATCCATTGAAATGATTGTGTGTGAGGTCTATGAAGCATTGCAGGAGATTTAAAAGGCCTCTAATTATTAGATCTGTAATTGCTTAATCTGAGAGTGTCTTATTTAAACAATACTCTATTGCAACGGAATAGATGTGGGCTATAAAAATTACTCATATTACTAATTTACTTTGAAAAGCCAACTGTTTGGGCTACATTTTCCAAGAGCTAAAGATTGATTTTATCTGAGTGCCTTTATTGATGCTAGAATGTCTACTTTCCCCTGTGAAAATGTAGCCCTGCAAGTCTAGTGTCATTTTCCCCCCAGCTACTCACTAGCTGTTCAGCCATTGGTGGAAACCCCAGACAAGTAGATAATCCAGCACTGAGCCAGCAAATTATTGCTAGGCCATTTGCACCATCTGTTACATAACTGTTAGTTGATGGAAGGGTGGTGGGACACCTGGTGACAATGATGTAGAAAGACCATTTTGAGAGGAAAATGTGAATGGAACAAGACCGTGAACACAAAGAGCCCATGAAACAGAGATTAGCAGAGAGAAAGGAGCAGGCAACATATCCTCCTTTTTTGTTTCTTTGTGTGTGTATGTTTTGCTTTCTTGTGCTTCTCTAACCTTTCCTCAACATGGAAAAATGAGCCCCATTGTTGGTGGTTTTGCAGCACCTTAAAGTGTATGACCTGTTATCTGCCATTATTCCCCCCTGAATCCTTCTTCTGCATGATTGTTAATAACATCCAGAAGCCCTGCTTGTCTCTTTCCAATTCTTCCTTCGATATCCCAGAAACTTTAGCTTGGTATATGAAATATTTTCTGATTCTATATTTAGTACAATGAACACTAAAGATAGGGAGCCAATGGTAACAAAAGGCAAAACTGAAGATTTTTTTTTTAAAGGTGACTACTGAAACAGGGCAGAAGGAATAGGTGAATTTCTGTGGGTGTATAGAAAATGGTTGACTTCTGCTGATGCACAACATTCAATACTGGCACTTCCCCTTAAAAAACACTATGGCACTGCTATGTGAAACCAGCCATGTGATTCTCAGAAGAACTTATATCTCTCCATAAAACTGGCATCTGTTATGATGGCCAAAGAAAACCCAGCCATTGCTATGTTCTCTGCCTCAGACCGCTTCATTCAACTTCTCTGAACTCATCTCTTAACTCCTAAACATCCCCCCAAATTTTTGGGAATTCATGTTGGATTCCCCAGATGTTGTGGCTCAGATCACTCCTATCTATATGCAACCGCAGCCCTTTTTTAAATGAGTTTAAAACTTTACCCTGGCTTACATTGGTGAGTGTGACTTGTTTTTGCAATTGCTTCTTGGTACACATACAGCTGATTTGGTTTAAGGTCTGTCTGGGGTGCACACTCTCTTTCTCTGTGTTTTCTTCTAAAGTGGCTTGGAATTGCTACACAAAACTCTAAGTCGATCTGATTAGGTAAGGTTTGTAGCTGGAGGCAATGTTATGCAATAGCTTAAAAAACTTACACATTTCAGAGGGTGAATGTTCTTTTGTAGCATTTAAGCCTCTTTTTGTGTTCATTTGCATTCAAAAGTTCCAAGGGGAGGAGGGAGCATGCACTCAGTAATTTATTTGGATTGCCTTTTTTTGCCACGTTCATCTCTAAGTAACATTTCAAACACATGCAACATATTCAGGTCTAGTACTAATCAAAAGTTTGGGTTGTCTTTGCCAGTTTTCAGGTGGGTGCGCTGTTTACTCAGTTAGAACAACACTTAGTACTTATGTAGCCAAAGTATTATACAAGTGTTAACTATGTAATATGGATCTTTGCAATCCATGTGAGCTACATATGAAAAGACTGGTCCAGCAGCTACTGAGTGAGGTATCTAAAATGACACTGAGCTGAGTTACGGGAGTCAAGTATATTTGAGCTAGCCTTCTCCCTGTCTCAGATGGCTGCACTATTTAAGATTGCTGCTGATCTCAGGTGCAGCAGCAGCTTCACTTCTCCTGAAATGCTCCTCCTAAACCACGATGAAAGTTTCCTTTTTTATGGGCTTACCATCTTTAGGGGTTCTGAAAATGTTTATATTTCTCAGGCTGACCACAAATGGACTCTTCTGTTGCTTCCAAATTTCTTGCCTATGGGAATCCTATATGGCTCCATCCCCTTCTTTATCCTGCCCAAGGTTTCAACCATGAGGGGAGAGGTCAAGAAATGGTATGGTGATTGACTAGCCACACAGAAACAACATCCTCCTCTGCAACTCAAACAGAGCAAAAGTGCAATGGCCTCATTCTGGACAACAGAAGTGAACCAGAGTTGTCTAGAGATAAGAGATGTTGGAGGTGTTAATAAATAGATATTACAACAAAAGCTCCTTCTCTTTAGCCAGAACTGCTAATGATACTCACTCTTGTCTACACAAGATGCTGACTGCACAGTCATTTAGTATTTGCATACACAAGTACTAAATGACTGCGCAGTAACCGGCATTACTGTGCAGTAGCATTCCCACATGGTTTCTTGGTGATGATGACTGTACAGTAGCTTGTTACTACTGCGCAGTAGCTCATTACTATTTTGTGCTGCACAGTGCTACTATGCAGTAGTAATGAGCTACTACACAGTAGTAACAAACCACTGTGCAGTCAGCCTCTTAGGTAGATGCAATGACTATGGTTTATCTGCAGACTAATGTCTGTATCACACATCCAGCAATGGATTATAGGATTCTCACCCTCTCCTATATATGGCAGAGCTTAGCAAGAAGCTAGAACCAGAGCAGCTGGCTGAAGCTAAATCAGTACAAGACAGAGGTAATATTGGTGCAGAAGGGAAAATGACTTAAAGGAATAGTCAGCAGGAGAACACCAGTCTCTGTCTGACACTGCAGACAGAAGAGTAGCTCCTCATTGTAACTCATTGTGCTTTACAGGAAGTGCCATGAGTTACAATGATCCCGGGGACCCAACAGAATCCAGATGCTGTTTAGAGTAGCTGCAAACCTGCAGCTCCTCCCCCTTAGCAATGCCCCTTCCCCCTCCCAGCCCCAGCACTGTTTTCACAATGGGATGAGAGAAAGCTGAGGGAGGTCATTCTGGGTGTTCCCCAGCTGGCTCTGGAGGGTGGGGTGGATGGATTGGAAACCCTCCCCACTTCAGGGCGGCCTACTATCCACTCACCCTACTTTCCAGTGCCTATAGAAAAAAACCTAGACCATGTTCTCTCCACTCCCTTTTCCCCGCTCCCATTCTGAAAACTGCTGGGGCCAGGGAGATTCAATGAGGGTTCAGATTTTTACCACATTGGGACCTTTTAAAGCACTCTGCAGCCATGCACTTGTGTGTGGTCATGGCTACAGAGCACTTTCAGGGGTTAGCTCTGCCAAAAAATATCACTTCTGTCTGCACCTATAAGTATTTTTATAGATTTCATAGACATAGGGCTGGAAGGGACCTTGTAATCTCACTGGGTACAACCCTCTGTGCAAAGGGCAGTAAGTCAGTTGGGGTCAAATGACCCCAGCAAGATAAGAATCCAAATGCAACTTGAACATTTCCAGAGTAGGTACTTGCACCACTTCTGGGGGGAATCTGTTCCAGACTCTGGAGACTCAGATAGTAAAGAAGTTTTTCTTTATGTCCAGTCTAAAAAAGTCTTCCAGCAGTTTGTGAGTGTTGGACCTTGTCTTCCCTTGGGGTGTCCTGGTGGACAGATATTCTCCCAGGTCCTGATGTACACCCCCAATGTACTTATAGACTGCCACCAAGTCCCCTCTGAGCCTACACTTTTCCAAGCTGAAGAGTCTTGTGTCTCTCAGCCTCTCCTCATAAGGCCTGCTCTCTTGACCTCTGATCATGTGTGTCGTTCTCCTTTGGACTCTCTTGAGCCAATCCACATTCTTTTTAAAGTGTGGTGCCCAGAATTGGATGCAGTACTCCAGGTACAGCCTCACCAAGGCCAAGTAAAGTGAGAGAATGGCATCTTGGGTCTTGTTTGAGATGCATTCATAGATGAATACAGACTGTTCAGGTGGGATAGAATGGGGAGGAAAGGTGGGGGTGTGGCTCTCTACATCAAAGAGCAATACATGTCCTCAACAAACAGCACAGGGTCAGAGGAGGGGTAGACTGAAGTGTTCTGGGTTAGAATACAAGAGGGGTCGGGTGGAAAGGGACTTAATGGTGGATGTCTACTATCAATCACCCAACCAGGGGGAAGAGATAGACTGGGAATTCTCAGGTCAGTTCACAGAGCAGTTAACTCAAGGGACATGGTCATCATGGGTAACCTAAACTATCCGGACAACTGCTGGGAGGAGCAGTCAGCCAGGTCTGACCATTCACGTAAGTTCCTAGCTGAGATACAGGACCTCCATCTAACCCAGGAGGTGGACAGTCCCATCAGGGGAAATGCCCTGCTAGACCAGATCCTGGCCAGAGGCGATGACCTGGTGAGGGGACTGCAGGTTCTCAACCACCTGGGCTATAGTGATCATCACCTACTGGAATTCACCATCCAGTGCAGGATGTCAAAGGCCTGCAGCAAGGCAGCAGCCCTGGACTTCAGGAGGGCTGATTTCAATGAGTTAAGGAGATTAGTTGGGGAGGCACTGAGATCCCAGAGGGCAGGGGAGTTGGGTAACCAAGAAGAGTGGTCGTTCCTTAAGGGGACAATCCTCCAAGCCCAAAGGGAGGTAATCCCAACATGGATCAAAGGGGGCAAGAGAGTGCAAAAACCCCCATGACTCACCAAAAGTATTCAGGAATGTCTGAAAGCTAAAAAGGAGAAATACACCTGATGGAAGGGAGAGGCCATCACCAGGGAGAATTATACCTCTATTGCCGAAGACTGTAAGGCAGAGACAGAACCAGGACTAGTGACCAGGGTCAAAGATAACAAGAAGTCCTTTTTTAAATACATAGGGAGTAAAAAGAAAGCACCAGGTTACGTGGGGCCCACGCAGGACATGCTTGGCCCCTCTTTGCCCCTCTGGGTTGCACCAGATGATAAAGCAGACCTCTTTAATAAATTCTTTACCTCCATTTTTTTGAGCAGGGATCAGGACATCCCTTGCACCAGGAATCTGGATGGACTCAGGAAAGGCAGAGCCAGGCCTAGGGTAAGAGAGGACCTAGTTAGGGAACTTCTGGTGGGGCTGGACATGTTCAAATCAGCAGATCCAGATGATCTCTACCCCAGGGTGCTGGGGGAACTGGCAGAGGTCATTGCAGGACCCCTGGCATGGGTTTAGGAGCACCCATGGTGCTCTGGCCAGGTGCCAGAGGACTGGAAAAGGGCCAATGTGGTCCCCATTTTCAAAAAGCAGGGGAAGTAGCACCTGGGAAACTATAGGCCCACTTGTCTTACCTCAGTCCTGGGGAAGCTCTTTGAGAAAATTATCTAGGAGCACATCTTCATTAACGATGTGGACATTGGAGTCAGGAGCGGACTGGCCAAGTTCGCCGATGACACCAAACTTTGGGGCAAAGCATCCACGCCAGAGGACAGGCGGGTGATCCAGGCTGACCTGGACAAGCTCAGCAAATGGACAGATGAGAACCTCATGGTGTTTAACACCGAAAAATGCAAGG
>NW_017728918.1:4321598-4333458 GCF_001723895.1 Crocodylus porosus | reverse complement strand
AAGAACCAGCAGCATACCTACAGGCTGGGGAACTCCCTTCTCATCAGCACAGAGGCAGAAAAGGATCTTGGAGTCATCATTGATTCCAAGATGAACATGGGCCCCCAAAGTGAGGACATGGTCAGTAAGGCTAATCATCCCTTGTCATGCATCCATAGATGCATCATGAGCAGGTCCAAGGAGGTGATCCTCTCCCTCTATGCTACATTGGTTGGGCCACAGTTGGAGTACTGCATTCAGTTCTGGGTGTCGCACTTCAGGAGGGAGGAGGACAGCATTGAGAGGGTCCAAAGGAGGGCCACTCACATGGTCAGAGGGCAGCAGGGCAGGCCCTATGAGGAGAGGCTATGGGACCTGAACCTGTTCAGCCTCAACAAGAAAAAGCTAAGAGGGGATCTGGTGACCATGTATAAACTTACCAGGGGAGACCAGAGGGGAACGGGAGACTCCCTATTCCCCTAAGCACTACCAGGAGAAACTAGGAATAATGGCCACAAGTTCACTGAGAGTAGATTCAGGCCAGACATCAGGAAGCACTACTTGACTGTCAGGGCAGCTAGAATCTGAAACCAACTGCCAAGGGAAGTGGTGCTCGCTTCTACCCTGGGGGGTCTTCAAAAGGAGGCTAGACAGTCACCTAGCCGGGGTCATTTGACCCCAAGATTCTTTCCTGCCCATGGCAGGGGGTTGGACTTGATGATCTACCAGGTCCCTTCCAGCTATGAAACTATGGAAGCCAGGGTTTTATTTGCTTTGCTGACCACAGCATTGCATTGATGGCTCATGTAAATTTTGTGGTCAATCATAGATTTCATAGACATAAATTTTAGATTGCGTAGACATTAGGGGTGGAAGGGACCTTGGAAGATCATTGAGTACAGCCTCAGGGGCAGGAAGTCAGCAGGGATTATAGGATCCCAGCAAGATAAACATCCAGATGTCTTTTGAAGGCATTCAGAGTAGGTGCTTGGACCACCTCCAGCGGCAGTCTATTTCAAACCTTGGGGGCTCAGACAGTAAAGAAGTTCTTCCTTATGTCCAGCCTGAAACAGTCATGGGGGAGCTTGTGGTCATTTGACCTTGTCATTCCTTGGGACGCTCTGGTGAACAGATGTTCCCCCACATCCTGGTAAGCACTCCTGATGAACTTACGAGGTAAGGAGAATAGTCCAATGAGGTAAGCAGAATAGTCAGGGAGTCACTGAGGTCCTGGAGGGGACAGGAGTCCAAGAAGAGGGGTGGGGTCAAGAAGAGTGGTCGTTCGTTAAGGAGATGATCCTCCAAGCCCAAAGGGAGGTAATTCCAACATGGATCAAAGGGGGCAAGAGGGCGTAAAAGCCCACCTGGCCCACCAAAAGCACACGGGAACGTCTCCTGGCTAAAAGGGAGGCATATACCCAATGGCAGGGAGGGGCCATCACCAGGGAGGACTATACTGCAGTTGCTCAGGGCTGCAGGGGGCAGTCAGGAAGGCCAAGGTGGAGATGGAACTGGGACTAGCGACCTGGATCAGGGACAAAAAGAAGTCCTTTTTTAAATACATAGCGGGTAAAAAGAAGGGACGGGGTAAAATGGGGCCTCTGGAAGACACACTAGGAAATCTGGTCGTCACACCAGATGACAAAGTTAACCTATTTAACAATTTCTTTGCCTCCATTTTCCTGAGCAGGGACTGGGTCACCCCCACCACCGGGACCTCTGTAGGCCGCGGGGGAGGCACACCCAGACCTAGGGTCAGTGAGGATCTAGTCAGGAAACTTCTGGAGGGACTGGATGTATTTAAATTAGCTGGTCCTGATGATCTCCACCCCCGAGTGCTGTGGGAATTAGCAGAGGTCATTATGAGACCCTTGGCACGGCTTTACAAGCACTTGTGGTGCTCTGGTGTGGTGCCAGAGGACTGGAAGAGGGCCAATGTGGTTCCCATTTTCAAAAAAGGGAGGAAGGAGGACCCAGGGAACTATAGGCCAGTTAGTCTTACCTCAATCCTGGGGAAGCTTTTTGAGAGAATTATTCTGGCACATGTCCACGAGGGGCCAGCAGGGGAGATTATATGTAGGGGCAACCAACACGGGTTCATTAGAGGCAGGTCCTGTCAGACCAACCTTGTGGCTTTCTATGTCCAGGTCACCAAATCCTTAGATGCAGGGGGAGCAGTGGACATCGTCCTTCTGGACTTTCAGAAGGCCTTCGACACCGTTTCTCACCCCATTCTCATTAAAAAACTAGGGGACTGTGGCGTCGACACCTACACAGTCAAATGGGTCACTAATTGGCTGGAGGGCCACACCCAGAGAGTGGTGGTGGACGGGTCATTTTCAACCTGGAGGGATGTGGGCAGTGGGGTTCCCCAGGCCTCAGTCCTCAGGCCCGCACTGTTCAACATCAGTGACTTGAATGAGGGGGTAAAAAGCACCTTGTTCAAATTTTCAGACACTAAGATGTCAGGGGAAGTGCGCTTACTAGAAGGGAGGAATAGGCTGCAATCGGACCTAGACAGGTTACAGGGGTGAGGCAGTAGGGCAGGCCCTAGGAGGAAAGGCTAAGGGACTTGAACCTGTTCAGCCTCCACAAGAGAAGGCTGAGGGGGATCTAGTGGCCACTTACAAATTAGTCAGGGGGGACCAGCAGGCACTGGGGGACTCCCTGCTCCCCTGAGCACTCCCTGGAGTGAGAAGATATAATGGTCACAAGCTGGTAGAGGGTAGATTCAGATTAGATATCAGGAGGCGCGACTTCACGGTCAGGGTGGCTAGGATCTGGAACCAGCTCCCAAGAGAAGTGGTGCTGGCCCCTACCCTGGGGGTCTTTAAGAGGAAACTAGATGAACACTTTGCTGGGGTCATTTGATAGGTCACCTGGTCATAGAAAGAAATGACATTGGTCAAGCGAGACCTACCCGCAACAAACCGATGTTGGCTATCTCTCAGGATGTTGGCGTTGGCCGGTCCATTAAGGATGGCCTCTTTAATAAACTTTTCTAAGACCTTCTCTGGGATAGAGATCAGGCTGACGGGCCTATAGTTTGCTGGATCCACTTTCCTCTCTTTCTTGAAGATAGGCACCGCATTGGCCTTCTTCCAAGCATCAGGCACTTCACCAGAGCACCAGGAGTTCTCAAAGATGTGCAGCAGGGGCTGGGCTATGATGTTAGCCTGCTCCTTGAGTATCTTGGAGTGTAAACTGTCAGGGCCAGCTGACTTGAAGGTATCCAGCCTCTGAAGTTGTTCCTTCACATGGTCAGCATTGATGGAGGGCAAAGAATCTCCCTCACCTGGGCCTCCCTGTCCTGTAGTGGGCAGGGCATCCTATGGGACTGATGAAAGACCAATGCAAAGTACCCATTTGGCAAGTTTGCTTTTTCCTGGGCCCCCAAGTTGTTTTCCAACATAGGGCTAGTTAGTGAATCACTGCCAGGCCTATAGATATTACTTAGGCAGGTCATGTGGGTTCTTTCTCCCAAGGTGGAGCATCTTGCATTTCTCTATATTGAAGGTCATCAGGTTTTTGTCTGCCCACTTTGCGAGCCTGTCTAGGTCGGATTGAATCCTCAGTGTAACCATGCTTCTCCACAGTTTGATGTCATCTGCAATCTTAGCCAGTCTGCTTCTGACACCCAAATCCAGATTGTTAATAAGTATATTAAAAAGTACTGGTCTAAGTACTGAACCCTGAGGGATGCCACTAGTCACCATGCACCATGTTGACTTGGTTCTATCAACTATCACTCTCTGGGTCCGACCACGGAGCCAGTTTCTCAGCTATTGGACCATGAGGTAGTCAAGGCCACAGTTCCCCCGTTTTGCAATGTGGATATCATGGGAGACCAAGTCAAAGGCCTTTTTAAAATGCTTTAAAAAGGCTTTTGTATTATTCATCTCAATAATTAATTAGTAGGTTTACAATGGCCCAGGCAGTCCTGAGGATGCCATGCCCACCTACTCCTGCTCACATGTTTCAGAGTAGCTTGGCAGAAGGATATCTTGAAACATCTTCATTAGTGTGTTTCTGGTTTTGAAGTGTGTGGCTGAGAGCAGGTGGCCAGGGCATGCTTGGGTGCATCCTTGCCAGGACACATTGCTGCTGTAGTGTAGATAAAAAGGCTCAGTCCTCAACTCCTATAAACTGGCCTAGCTCAACAGAACTCAGCAGAGTAGATGAGGATCTAATTTGGAATTTCCATCGAGTTTGAGTTTAGATTTTGAATCCTATCTTCTCCAAAGGTCAAGGGGATCTATGGATGTGGAGTGAACAGTGTTTGGTTTCAAGCTCATATCTCACCATGAGTCAGGACTTAAAATGAGGAAGCCAAGGGGTGTTTGCAGAACTTAGGAAAGAAATCAAATTTTAAAAGTCTATAGATTGTGTTCTGCCAGTTAACTATGTTGTCTAGCTTCTAACTTTCCTAAGGCTTAAAATCTATCTTGAGCTTCTTGTTCCTTTGTTCTATATAGGGTTCATTTTTTATTCTCTCAAATTCTTTTGTTTTTTTTTATTTAAAAAAAAAAAAGAACTAACCAAGAAAATAAAAGTTTTAGCTGATCACAGCTGGGAAGTCCTTTACACAGCATCAAATAACAAAGTCCTTCCTCTTCATTCAGAAGACATGTTGTATCTAGCTGAAACTACATGGAGACATTGGGTGGAAGAGGTTGTTTGGAAAACAGTGTCGGGGCAAGATTCATATATTGATTGACTGCCTCTGAGGAGAGAGTCCAGAAGAGAAGAGAGGAGAGAGTCCACAGAAGAAAATATACGGAAGTTGTGATTTTGTGAAGCATTTGCAATTTGGTATGATAATGAATGGCTATTAAGCTTTTTTTCCCCCAACATCTTTCAGTTAGGACATAAAATTGGGGTCCTGCCACAGGTGGCCATTAAAGATCTTATAGCACTTTTTTATCTAATCAATCTGCTCCTTCTTCAAGGGAGAGATAGAGGAGGTCTCTTCTGTGGATTCCTTGGCTGTCTCCAGTTATCGCCGTTCTTTACCTCTCTCAGTGCCCTCTTTGATGCACTGGACTTGCTCTGAAACTATACAATTTATTTGTCCTGTACAAAGAGGGCAAGGAGAGTGTGGTCTGCCTGGCCACTTTTATGCGGGGGCCCACCAAGTTAGTGACCTTGAAGAGCTGCAGGAACCGGCTTGTAGGGGTCAACTCTGATAACACCCTCCACCTTTTTGGTGTCTGATCATGGCACGTCTTCTTTGAGTTTGGAGACTGCACCAGAACATGGCCTAGTTTGTATTATGCTATGCCATTAAGGGCATGCTGTGTTTGGTGGAACATGGCTGCCTAGTCTCAAAAGTGGGACCATACAAAGGGTGTATGGGGAGAGGGAAGAGGGTTTCAATCTTTGATGGTAATCATAATTTTTTACGGACACATGCTTTAATGTGCAGCCAGTGGTGGGCTATTCATTTTTGCACTTTCATTCCTTTATTTTTAACCTTTTTATAATAAAGGTATTAGAAAGTCAAGGTCTAAGTTATCTGTCTGCCTCTCATTCTCATTGCTGCAGTCTCAGAGTTCATTTAGTTATCTTGTTGTCATTGCTGAATTGTTTCCCAACTAAGTCTCTTTTGCATATATATAATTCACTCCTCTGATTTCTATTGGTAAGAAAATGTTCTGCGCTCCCAGTTTCATATCACTGTTTATTGTGGCCCTAGTTGTTAAACAGCTATTGTCTCCCACTGCAGAGGTAGCTACATATTCCTGGAGCAGCAACCCTTCTATATAGGGTATAAAAACTAGCACAGCATTTTAATGCGAAGTCAAAGGAGCGTTGCTTTGAGTGAGGAAACAATCAGAGGTACTGGGGCAGCCTCCTGAATACTCAGAGAAGTGTTTTAAATATAAACTAAAGCTAATTTGAAACTGACTCTTTACAAGGATGTCTGAGAGAGAAGGAGGCAATTTATCAGAACATGGCACTCATAAAATAATAACTGTGTATACATCTGTGACAAATATTTGCAGACTATGGAGCATCTGGGGTGGTTTTGTTCTATGGGCTGCCTATCATGTAATATGGAATATTGTCTTATTTTTATAATAGCAAAGGTTGCCTTGGGATTTACTGTTAATTAATCATGTCCAAATATTAACTGACATTCGTTCATGGGTGTGAGCAAAACTGCCCCCCAGGGCACTTCCTCTGTGGAAAATTTTGCATTTCCATTTTGAAAGCCAAATGGATGAAACAGCCTTGCACATGTGGTGACTGTGTACAAGGGGGAGAAATCTCTCACCGGCTGGGGGAAGAGCGGGAGAGATTGAGTGGCTCCAGGGAACCAGCTGAGTAGGAAGTCACCAGCTTTGACGGAAATTGGATCAAAGGGAGGAGAAAAAGTGGCAGCACTTCAGCGGCCTCTTCTTTGAATTGCACTTGTGTACATCCAGAGCAACTTTGCGGAGGCCAGCAGGCTGGTCTCTGATCATGCTTACCTTGGCTTTCCTTTCTTGTGGGGATCTTGACTGTACTGCAGTTATTCCAGATTTACACTGGTGTTAAAGGGAGAGCTCCCTTCATGAGAAATCCCCTTGTATTAGACACAGGACTGAAGGAGTAAGGTTCTGTTAAGGATCAGGCCACATGGGATCATAACCCCCAAACAAAGGAATCTCTCCCAGCTGGTTGGGAAGGTTTAACAGAGCACTAAAATTAATCACACAAGACTGCATGACACAGTGTATTCACTCTATTTTATCTACCGAAGAATTGATCCATTTTAAAACTGCAAGAGCATTTTATGGCCAAGGCCCCGGGACCAAGCAGCACTGCTGTTTACAATCTATAGTTGCTTGGGCCAACTCCTGCAGAACGCTGCAGCATTTCTATAGTAGGAAAACCAGACACAAGCTTGAATGAGTTTGACAACCTCCCTCTTGCTACCAAGCCCTCCTTCAGCACAAATTGGTTAGCAATATTAGCATTATCCAATGCTGTCATCCTCTTACAGAAGTACTGCTTCCAGGTACAGCTCCCTCAAATGTCAACACCATTGACCTACATCAGCTGACACATAATAAGACAGACAAAATACCTGTACCTCCCCATTAGGCCCTGGAAACCCCCTCTAGGTGTTTATCTGCCATACAATTACAAGACACACGGATATTCAAAGTAAGTTATTGCCAACTGGAGATGTTCATGTTTTCACAGCTCAGCAAAGAGTTTTTCAAACACAAGGTGGGAGGAAATCAAATACCTTTCTTTAGAGGCCTTGAACAAAGCAACTTCCTGAGTCTCTCCATGAAGCTTTTTAGCTAGATAATAGATAGCTAATATATCTTATTAGCTATAAATAATATATCTTATTAGCTATAAATTTTAGCTATAAACATGGTATCCGAGTGCGTGTCATGTGCTGAACTGTACTTAGAGAGAGGTTTTTTGGACTTCAAGTATAGTATTTGATAAATGTCCTGTAAAAAGAAAGTTGACTCATCTACGCACTAGCTGCCTGCCCTTGTGATGTCATATCTGAAACTACGGAGACTGAAAGGATCCAGTTAAAACCCTCCGTGAGTGATATGCATCATGGGCTAAATCCTATTTTTTACCTTGATCTTTACCTTTAAGAGGCACACATGTAGCTACAGTTTTAGCTTTTTTGCTTAGTTTGAGTCCTCCTGTACTTGTGTCACTATGCTTCCCTTCCGAATGTGCTCCAAAGACTGCGCTCCGGCCACGTAGGCTCCGAGGCAAAATAGGAATTGTCTATGCACACATGTAAATCCAGAAACTTAGTCACTGAGAAACCATGGCTAGCAACCAGTAGTGGTGGGGTCTTCCTTTTAGCTAAATAGCTTGGAGGTTAGGGCACTTGCTTAAGGAGTGGATGACCCTGTTTCTAGGCACCACCAAGCAGAGAGGCTCTGAATGGGCATCTCCCACTTACCAAATAAGTGCCTTGGTCTGCAGACCCTGGGCTGGGTACTGCACAGAGCACTTCTCAGGCCTCCTCTGGGGCTGCCCCATTGGGATGCTAGAGAAGAAAGATGTATGGATCCAAGAGGTAAGCAAACTATAGCAAGTGTGGGTTTGTGAGAGACATGCTGCCTGGAGGGTGGGGGACCCTAACTTCTGGCCCTTGTCTCCAGTGGGGAAGAAACTATCACAGTCCTACTTACCCATTTCATACCTTGAATATTAAATACAATGTGCAGAAGAGTCATTAGGAACAGGGGCCAGAACCCAGGTGCCTCCCTGCTAGCACATGACCCGTCTCACCGAACCACCTTCCCTCAAACTTTTACCCCTCTTCCTGGCCTCACATATCTTCCAATCCTGACTGCCTATTAGGTCAGCATCTAAAGCAAGGGTGGGCAAAATATGGCCTGTCTGCCAAGGGATTTTATCTGGCCCATGGCAGGTCTCTCATCCCTACCTGGCTCAGGGGGCAGCCCAGGCAGCTGGTCCCTCCATCCCCTGGTGCACAGTGAGGCTGGGGCAATGTGGTGGCTGGACTCCATTTCCTAGCAACCTTGTCAGTGGCTCCTTCTAGCTACCACTGCCAGCATTGCTGCCACCACTGGACCTGGCCCTGCTGCCCAGGGACCTCGACCCGTCCACCCACACACACCATTAGGGGTGCAGGATGGAGCAGGATCTGCATGGAGACCAGTCCGGGACCCCGTGGGCAGGTCACGCTCTGCCAGGTGGATGGGATAGGGCCTTAAGTGAGTGGGGAGCAGAGCCCAGGAAAGGGCCAGGTGGCTGGGGCCAGGATTATGAGGCTGTGACAGTGTGGGGCCAGGGTCTGGGGCAGAGCTGCGATCTGCTCCCAGGGGCCAACTTGTGGGGCAACAGACAGGAAAAAAACACTGCTGCTAGGCCATGCAATTATAATGTTGGCAACCAGCAGTCACTGGTACTGCATGTGTTGCAGCTGTCGCAGGCACCCAGCTACATTGTACATCTCTGCAGCCCATGGCCATGCTGCATTTCACAGGTATTTTCTGAATGCAAGGAAAGTTGAAACTCAGGGATGTTGAGGTCCATTCTAGGTTCTGGAAGGGAGTGTGCTCTTGTAGACATATACCCTTTTATTGCCATTTACCCAGAGGGACACAAGGACACTAGCCAGCACCACTGAGAGCCCAGCTGCTGCAGCTGTGGCAGCCAGCCTGGCCCTTGCCACCGCTGCCACTCCAAATGCAGCCCCTGGCTGTTGCTCTTCTGGTGCAACGTGAGATGTTTCATCTCACAAAGTGGCCAAATTTGACAGTCCTAATGCAAAAGCCAGGCCGTCTGATAAATTTTCAGTCCTTTGCTCCGGACCAGGCAGGCACTAGAATAGCTCAATAAAACAGTCATAAAAAAGGCAAAACAATGCTATTTGCTTCTAGTCTTGTTGTCTGACTAGGGAAATGTTTGCGTGAAAATTTCCAAAACTTATTAGTCTCAGTCAGATGCCCAGCCGGGCAAATTTTAACTTGGTTAAAGTTTTGTGAAATTATAAAACAAAATTAAAACGAGGGTCCGATAATGAAGGGGACCTGGACACTTTAACTGTAGGCACTGCAAACATCTGCCTAAAATGTAGGCCTGGTAAAGTATTTTCCTATTCCAAGAAGAAGGGATAAGGCCCTTTCTTCAAAAGTATTTATCAACCAAAGAGTTAAATCAGGTTTATAGCAGATTATTCCTGGAAAGGTTTTTAAATGTGTAATTAAATCGCTCATGACAACAGCAGTAGATGATTTACAGAAACTAAGCAAACATAATATGAGAGACTTTTGAGAAGTATAATTCACCTACTAATGTTATGGCAAAAATAGTACTAGTCAGCACTGACTATAGTAGCCTTTTAAGATGTTGGTATTGCAGAAATGTACCCTGTGAGCAATGTGGCTGTGCACTATTAGATGAATTCCCAGAAACAAAACCCTTCCAGTATTCTGTCTGACACTTGTCATGCTGCTTGCTTCCAGCAAAGTTTGTATCTATCTGTAATCTACCTAGTCATTTATGCCATGACAGACAGAACCTGACTAAAAGGCAATATTACTAGTGCCCAGAGCTCCTGAACAAGATTAGACCCCTACTGCATTACAAATGATACAAACACACTGTGAGTGCACAACTATACAAATACATTGTATAACCACTGTGTCTGTGTCCCAAAGAGATGGCTATTTACAGTGTAAAATGTGTTAGATATTTTCTGATGGAGCATTTTTTTACTTGCAAACCTCTAGAAGGAAATGTTTCATTTCCTCAGTGAAGCACTCCAATAAGGTTTCATAATTTTATAGGTGTTTGGGCCTGGAAGGGATGTTATACATCATCAGGTCCAGCCTTGCCCCCTCCCTGCCCCCCCTGCACTCAGGCAGGGAAGACCACGGGGAGTAGATGACCCTAGCAAGATGGGCATCAGGATGCTTTTTGGAGAGTGCCAGGGTGGTGACTGTTAAACCATTTTGTCAGTCATTTCAAAATGAAACACTTCTGTTTTCCATTTTAAGCGGACCTCTACATTTGTTGATTTTTCCTCTATTATGTAAACTAATATTAAATTTAAAAACTATTTTAAACTGGAATCAAACGGGGGTGGGAGGATAGAAATCACAACATTTCCTGTTATGTGAACTATTTAGTTCCTGCTCCACTCCTTTGAACAGGTAAGAACAGCAAATGGTAAAAGAAGAGTTGTTCCCCCAAGGTTGCCAGCTGCCTTACCATCTATTAATGCACACAAGTTAGTGACCAGTACATTAGGCGTTGCTGCCTCACTTGGTAAGGGTGTAACAATCTCTCTGCTTACTTTTTAAGCAGTATGACTGAGGCACAGAAAAAAGGACTTCTCCAAATTTACTTTTCCAGAGGTTGACAGAAGCAGGAACAGATTGCAAGAGTTTTAAGTCTCCATGTGCTTGCAGAAGTTCACATTGCCTCCACTCTAGGGCTATATCAGTACTAGTGAGGTCATTTGGATTTTCTAAAGTTTTCTCCTATCTGGATTGTCTTTCCTTGCACCATTTGCCTCTTATTATAAGGATCATCCTTCACTCTCATTATGGAAGCATTCTACATTTCTCTGGTACATGCAAATATGTTTTCCAATATTTCCTCACTATGCATTTATGTGAAGCTTCTTTAATCTGACATTTAATGTTATTGTTCTCTGATGATTGTTCGCATTACGCTAAGTCCTTTTATGACCTGTGGCTATGGCATCTTTCCTGGCTGACAGTTGGCTTAGTCTGTCTTGCTATCTTTGCTGAATTGCTTTCTTGCTCCTGTAAATGTATTCAACATCACAGCTACAAATGACAGACAGTGAAGTCTCTGGCAGGTTCCAACCTTAGGAAAAAAAATATCACTTTATGTCTAAACTTATATCAAGATATCCCGGTACATATGTATGTTGACACCTTGGTTGTTACAATTTCACTGTGCTTTGGATGTGTATCTATACCTTTTTTGGAGCCGCTAGGATCTAGTGGAGAAATGCATATTCTGGCACTTCAGCCACTTTATCCGGGCCCAGAATGATCTCCGGGAGGTTATGAATAAGGGTTTCAAAGGAAGTAGAAGTAGAAGTGATTATAACCAGAAATGCATACCCCTCCGGGACAATCTATAGGGACAATGAGGTCTAGAGATCCCCAATTCTAGTGCATCAGCCGAAAGAGGTGGCTGTCATATGAATGGGGCCAGTTTCGGATTTAACATGGGAAGAATTTTGTTCATACAAACGCAGTAGCCACTTATGTAATCCTGGTACAGCTCTATGGGCAGAGTCCTGCTGTAGAACATGATTGTGTCTCTAATGATCCCTCAGTCAATCCATATAATGACCAAAATGATGGCTGTTCAAACAAATTTCTTTACTGTCCGAGCCCCC
>NW_017728918.1:4309861-4321008 GCF_001723895.1 Crocodylus porosus | reverse complement strand
AAAAAAAAAAAAAAAAAGTGGGAGAAGGCTGATCATTTGATTAGCTTGCTTGTGTAGAAAAATATCTTTTTTTGGGAGAAATAGTAAAATTGTTCCCCACCCTATAGACACCACACCACACCTTATCTCACAATTTCTTTCATGTGGACAGAGTACTATGCTGGTACTGCGTTGCAGTGGTTTATTCATCCACAATGAACTGCAGGAATCTGTTAGTGATTTGTATTGTAGGAGTCAGCAGGAGCCAAATTAGAACTTAGTTATAGCCATGTTTATTATGTGCCAGAACAGTGGGACGCGTTTCCTGTAACATGTCATGTCATGGGGAACTATTATTTGCTATACACTATTAAGTGAAACATGAGAGGCTAATGATTCAATTCAAGAACTGGAGAGCAAAACCACTTTAAGGAAAGATCCCTAGGTAAGTCAATTATTTGCTAACCTGCAGTGACTTTCCTACAACATCTCTTCACGCCTTTGTCCTCTTCTCCCACTCACATGGGGCTTGGGCATGTTTGAATATCCGACTGCCCACTGAGTTTCAGTATTAAACCTTGGCAAATAATAACTAGTGTCTGAAAAATGGGTTTTAGCATCTTTATCTAATAATAATAATAACAAAAAAAGAACATTGCTGGTGACACCAGGGGAGAAGAACAAGAAATGATTATCTGGCAAAGGCAATAGACCACAACTATTGTTAATACAAAGCCATACTCTGCTGGTTTTGTCACAATGAATAGCAAAATGAATGCATATACATGAGTAAAGGTAGCAGCTAGTCACCATTTAGCTCTAGTAATAACATGCAATATTGAAGGTAAGTAATAACACACAGCATAAACTGTGACTGTAAGGAAGTGTTTGAATCCAGAAACATTCATGCAGGGTCTATTCCAAACTACTTTACAGACCTGAAAAGCATAGTAATTACCAGTAAATGAGAGAAATTATGAGTTGCAAGCCTCAATTATGAAACATGGAACTCAGATGATTAAACAACATGGAAAAATAATGGGAGTGTTGTATCTCTTAATCTCTGATCTCAGTCTCTTAATTCAGTGGAGCTCAACTTTTTTTTTTTTTAAACAAGTGGGACAAAGCTTAAAATCAGAAATGGGCCGACAGCCAGGAGAGGGGGAACAGGGGTTCAGCCGCACTGGTTTTACAGCTCCAGAGCCAAAGGGGTGAACTGTGACACCATTCATACCCCTCCTCCCCCTGCCCCCACTGGTTCAAGGGCAGGGGAAAACAAAGGACGAGCAGCGGTGATGCTCGGGCTCAGGCTCTGGAGCCATGCAAGTACACTGGCTCTGGCCAGAGTCTGTGCTGACATGCCAGCAAGCTCAGACAGCTCATTGTACATGCAGAACTGTGACAGGAGCCATGCTGATATCCCAGTGAGCTCATGCTGGTGACAGGCTATTCACATGGGCTTTGTGGGCCACATTTAACCTCTGGACTGTAGCTTGAGCATCACTGTCTTAATTGTTTTCTTAACCTTTTAACATGGATGCACAAAAACTGGACCTTTTAATCCCTAATTAGGTATATCATTAGAACTGGATTGCTTTTCAGAGAACCTTCCCTTGAAGTCATAGAATTTGGCACCTCTGAAAACCTGGTCACCTCAATATATGGTTGTGAACCTAGGGGTCATGACAAAGTGTTGCAACCCCAAGGTCCACTAATATTGCAAAACAACAAAGGAGGCTTCTGTGGTATTCCTGTATGGAAGGGGGAGACTGGTATAGGAAAAGGTGAAAGCTGCTGGTTGAGTAGCCCATCTGCTTGACAAGAGAAGGCAAGACATAAGGAGGGCACGTACAGGAGAATGAACCTGTAGAGATCTACCTCGTGGGGCCCTTGTCCATAGATGTACAGAAGGGAAGTTGAGGGCAGACCTATTTAGGAGCCAATGAAAAAGGATAAGCTAGTGGACAGGCCACCTGCATGGCACACTAGAGATGACTTAGGCATAACTTCCTGTATGACCCCGGCCCAATCAGTGTGTTACCCTGTGCAAACTTAAGTCAAGACAATTGTTCTGCAAACCAGTAAGCTACTTCATCCAGATAAGAAGAACTCAATGCTGTGCCCATAGTTGCCTTAGGCCCTTGCCTTCTGGTTCAAGAGGACACTTTCAACAATATAAACCAAAAGCAGACACCCGGCCAAAAATTGCTCCAATCCTCAAAGGTTTTCTCTTTGCCTCTTCCAGCTGCTTGAAAGGCAAGACAGCCTTCTGTTTTTATCTCCTGATGGGTCATGTTTCAGGCAAGAAGTCTTCAGTCCTTTCCTTGTTTTGCTGGATGCTGTAAGAATAATGCCCGTTGATTGCAAGGAGTCCACGTGCCATGGTGACAAGTGCTAGACCCTGCCCTTACCTAACCTGTCTGACTCAGAACCTCCAAACACCCTTTTCAGACAAAATTTTGTCTTAGGGGTACACTGAATCTCCACCTGCCACTGCAGATGGGCAGTTACGGAAGTGACAGTGCTGCCTCTTGAGGCTGAGTTGGAAGTGAGAGATTTTGTTTCCTCTCTGCTGAGCATTGCACAGTGCCATTGGCCTTCAATGGAGCTATGTTAGTTTACACTAGCTAAGGACCCCTCTCATGAGTTTTAAAGGTCCATTTCCCTTCCTTTAGTTCTTTTTCGCTGCTTCTTCTACCCCATCCCTTTGTTTTCTTTCATTTATTTTATGTGCATCCCTCCCTTCCCTTCCCCTGTACCTGGTGGTACTCCACAGCAGGTTACATGCAATTAGAGGAACATCTGTCCACACACATGGCAGTGACCCTGAGTGCCAAGCTCAGTAGGCTCTTTGTTTTAGGAAATCCAGTGTCTTGCTGTGCAGAGCAAAAGAAGAGCATTTTTTAATATTAGACTGGTTTTCTGCATAGACAAGCACTGCCAGATGCACTAGCTAGGGGTAGTTCTTGCACTCAGGATCACAATGCTGCACATCGCTCAGACCTGTCCCTAAATGGATGACACAAAGAGCCGATACATTTTTCCCTATAACTAGGGGTGAAAAATGCCTTTTTTTCAGTATTTTTTTAAAGAGATATCCTCATATAGATTTTAATGGCAACAGGGGTGATGGAGATAATCAAGTCCGACTACTTATTTAAGACAGACTAAAGAAATCCACCACACGTTCCATCGCACAACAGCTCCTTAGCTTGTGGAGGGACTGCTACACATATTTTTAGGAAGACATTCAGGGCCTTGTCCACCTATTGGAAATGTAAGTGGACTTACCCACCTAAATATAATGCTATTCCACCCTGCTTGAGTCCTAGGGAAAAAGATAATGCAAAATGTGGGTGGGTCCTCCTCTTCATTGCTTTGTTGTGACTCAGTCTTTAGGGTTAGGTGGTGGTGTGCTACAAAAGTGGACATATTAATGCAGGTGGTGGAAAAGGCACGGAAGGGCAAGTAAATACTCAGAGCAGCCATCTATGTATAGGGCAGTGCCAGCCCCCTGGTGTGCCAATTACAGTGGCGCAGTCAGCCAGTCAGTGGCTGCTTTTGTGCCCCCTCCTCCAAAAGGTGATGCCTGGGGTGACTACCCCATTGTCCCCCCATAGTTGCAATACTGTGCAGGACAGACCAAGTACAGCCCACGTGGAGATGTGTCATCTGGCCCATGGGGCTCCCCATAGATCTGGAAATTTGGCAGCAGGGAAGCACTGGCAGTGTTAATTGCCACAGTTCCCAGAGCTACAGTAGTTACAGCTGCTGTCGCTGCTCATCCAACCCAAATGATGTGGCTCCATGCATAGGACTGGGCCTGCAAAGTGACCCTGCATGAGATCGGGACAGTAAACCAACACTATGTACCAGCTCAGAGCTTCAGATGAAAAAACATACCAGATCAAGGCTGAGGGCTGATGCTGAACCACATGCCTGGCCAATGGAGCCAGATGATATGTGTGCCATTGTATAAGTAGATTTTCAGGTGCCATGGAAATCGCATGTAGGCACTTAAGTGCCTAATAGCTGGTCTCTGGCCATCAGTCTCCAAATGATGGAAACATACCACACTTTTAGATAAGCTGAGTAAATGGAAGCAGCTTTTCAGATTCTTTTAAATTATTTTTTCTTTTAAATTTTATCTGGTTTTAACTGTTTTCCAGCAATAGTGGGATGGGTGCGGAGAGAAGGAGGGGGAGAAGGGCAGGGAAAAATTGGTGGGAGAGTCAGAAATCTGTAAATGTTTTAAATGTAGCATTTAAATATCAAACTAGAACTAAAAGCAAATATTTGTTTAGGTTAAAAGGATTTTTTGGCCAAAACAGTTACTGAAAAAGGATTTCAATAAGATATATCACAAACACTCATAAAACTCCAGATGCTGGTAAAAGACTGCAGTTTATTTTTTGGATCTACTGACATGACACCCCAATAAATAATGCCTCCGTTGCATAAGAAAGTTCAATATCAACACTAGTTGAGAACTATAATTTTCATGACATAGGAAATCCAAAATTTTCTAAACAATAAAAGATTTTTTAACGGGATGTTTCAAGAAAAAATGATGCAGGAACCTAACAATGTTTCATTTTGATAATGTGGAAGTGGAATCAGTTTGCTGCGATAACACAGAGCTATTTCATTCTGATAAGATGAAAATACTTGTTTTTAAGTTACCATTTTATCACATGCAACAAGCCCAGAAATATAATACATGCCTTTTTTTCAAAAGGTAGAATGAAGTATTGCCTCCTCCCCTCCGCTGTTATAGAAACTTTTTATAGAGCACGGCAGAGCTTAATCTTCAGCTGATTCACCCTATTCTTTTTTTTTAGCATAGCAAGAGCAGCAAAATTGCCCTAAGATTAGTTTGATTAGTGGAACATCAAGACCGTTAAATAGGTGAAATAAATATGAACACCAGAGGAGTGAAGAACAATGGGTCATTAAGTCAACTGACTCCTCCACAGCTACCTGAATAATAATGCTGCTACGGTGTAGAGTGGGAAGCAAAGAAGGATGCTTCTACCTTAAGTATAAAATCAGCTTCTTTGCTTAATATATTAACCCAATTTTGCAGCCGGGGTGGGGGAGAGAGGGCGATTCTTGGGGAGGAAGTCAAAACCAAATGTTTTACCTTATTAATATAAAATGTCTCTGCATTAATGAAGTAAAATTAATTCATATTCTTGAAACAAAATGAGAAAATCAAAACAACTCATTCAAGCATTCCTCCATTGAAAATGTTATAACAATTATTGTATTACCATAAAATACTTATTTTTTATAACCATGTATTTTTAAATTGAAAACTCTTCTGTAAAAATAGCCCATAAATCTCAAAATTTAGTAGGGCAAAAATTATGATTCACAAATATGGAAGACCTCACAAGTTTTAGCTCAATATTCTGCAAGTTAGGGCATTTTCCAACAAGCATGACTCAGCATCTAGGGTCAGAGAGAGGGTCCTTAACCTGTATCCCCACAGCTGATTCAGTTTCTAGGGTCCCCTGCACTCAGACGGGGACCTGAACTTGTATCTCCTGATTCTGAACATAGTGAATTAACCATCAGGCCACAGGATAGGCATTAAAGATGACTCCTTGGGCTGCCAAGAGAAGGATATATGTAGAAAGAACAAATTAGAAGTGTGTGGCACTCTTTAATCCAATTTCTCAGAATAGTTAGTTCACTCACACAGGTTGTGGGCAACCTTGGTTACATTCTTTCTCTAGCACAGAGGATTTGACTTTTTAAAAAGCATACCTTAATGGCAAGACAAGAGGGCATTTTGGGGTGGGGGAATCTCAGTCTCTCCTGGTGACACTGGGGGTGTCTACAATGAGATGCTTAATGTGGAGCTCTCTAATTAGTTCCACAGTAAAGTCTCAGCATCTACATGTGTAGCCCTATTAGGCCGCAGTGAACTAATTCACTCCACCATAGGACAGTACTTGTAAATAAAAGCACTATCCTATGGTGGTGTTTTTGGTGCCTAGCAATGCCCGTGAAAATGCTGATGGGACTGGCTAGGGCATTTAGGTGCTTTAGCCTGGGAGCTGCAGTGGTGCACCACTGCAGTACGTTGAGCTGGGTCAGAGCAGCTCTGGGCTGGAAGGCTGACCCCCCAGACTCCCTGCCAGCTGGGGCTGCTCGCCCTGGCCCAATGTGCTGTGGTCCTGGGTACATGGGTAAACAGGGTGCCCAGAAGCAATAAACTCTAGCACAACTTGCATTGTGTTGCACTAATTTCATGTGTAGACACACCCACCATTTCACTTTGTATAAGTTATCAAAGATTAACTGGAGAGGGACTGGAAGCCAGATACACCTCCTTCTACACGTATTAACCACTGGACTGGAGAATCACTCTCTTTTCTTTGCTTCTTGTCTCAGTGGATATGTGAGTGTTTTAAACCAAATGGAACAGCTCTAGCATGAGGGGCAGGCAACATCCTGCCCCATAATACCTCATAGGTGGTGGTTATGACCTGTTTACCAGATATTAGAACATGGGTACCAGAAATTAGGGCTGTGCAAAACTTTGACAGCCATTTCACTTCAGAGATGTTTCAGCCTGTTTTGGCACAGGCCCATCCCAGCCAGCTGCAGCAGCTTGTTGTCATGCCTCATTCAGATCCAGGGGCCCGTGCCCCCTGGAAGGAGTCTGGCACAGCCCCACAGCCCTCCTGGGGAGGCACGGGCCCCTGGATCTGCGCATGGGATGACAGCATGCTGTCACTGCTGGCAAGTGATATGAGTTCTGCTTTGAACAGTTTGAGGTGCAGTTTCACAAACAAACTCTGCACCTATCTCCTTGAAACTTGGCAGGCTTCATGCCCTCAGAAGGGGATACTATCCCTGCAATTATCATCCAATCAGCCAAACAATGATAAAGTTATAGGTATTTTAGTGATTCCCCATTATATGCTATGGCTAAATCTCTGAGACAGCATCAAAGTTCCGAAACAGTTTTGGCCGAATCAAATCGGGACAGTCATCCGAAACACCAAGTTGAATTACTGCCCCTCGAAAGTGGCCATATCTGAATCTGAATCGGAACAGAGCCATTTCTCACAGCCCTACCAGAGATATACATTTTCTCAGGTCATGGAGGAAGACATTGAATCTGTCTTCCACATCCTGGGTGAAGGTTCCAAAAATGGACCCATTGGGTAAAAAACACTTCCCCAATCCAGCTATTTCATTAATTTAAATCCCCACCCACTTTTCTTCTGGCTGCAGCAAATCAATGAATTTATTTTGAATCTGCGAAGAACTTGAGGACAATCAAAATGGTATTTTCCCCTCAAATTTAAAAATTCACCACAAATATAAGTCCACCCAAATCTAGTACAGGGTAAAAGAAAATGTAAATCACATTACTTTAGCTAAAAAGACCCTGTCTTCCCTCTTCGTGGTATGTTGTAATGGAATAAACAACACCTGTGGAAAGAAGTCAGCAGCGTGACCCTCCCATGGCTTGTGTGACATCTCATTCAAGCCTGGGGTACTTTACTTCCCTTTCATGTTCACAAAACTCAGACACACATCCAAAAGTAAACACACTTGCTTTTTAATAGAGCCCAGTGAATAATTCTACCATTATATAGTGCTCTAATGCTTTTAAAAAGAATTCCTAATGAATAATTAATGTAATGAATCTGAAGTCAATAAAGCAAAGTCAAGGAGGCTATTCAAATGCTTATAGTTAAGCATGTGCATAAGTCTTTGAAGATTGAAAGCCTTAGTTTTCTTCACTATTCACAGAATGCCCACAAGCAGATCATGATTGCTTTGAATATATTTTACTATTTTTACCAACTACGTAAGTCTCTGAACCAATCACAAGTATATGCAATGTGAGTGTGTCACTTAACTGTGAATAATTACTTGTTTCTCATTATATATTTGTTTGATATATTTGTATTTAACCAGTGCCTGTTTTAGGACCTAGGCATCTTGCCCATATATATTTGCATGCACTGCTATACAAACCTTAATACTTCCTTGATTCTGTAAAACTGATTCATCTGTAATTTATATTGTTTCTGTTTTATGTGAACATATAAGTACTACATATAAGTAGGTGTGAATTCAAAATCTGGTTTGATATAGATCAGTCATAGCCAATCAGGTAAGTATTTTGGAAAGCAAATGCAAAAGGAACCTGGCAAAAATCAGGCCAGCAACCTTTAAGACGAATAAGGTAACAAAAAGTCCAGCCTATGTACTGAATTTACATCAAGACTTCTCTATGGGTTTTCAGTGTAATATCTGAGAACTTCCTATATGTGAATAGGTTGTTATCGCACAAAGGCCCCTTTATATAACAGTAAAAAAGCCTTAGGGTAACAGAGAATTAGGCCCACTGATTGAACTTTAAAATATATCCATCCACCAAAGGTATATTGTCATTACTACCCATATTACAGCTAGGAACTATGGAAAACCAAAATGAGCTGATTATCCAAGATACGCCAAAGTGCTCAAGGTCACACAGCCAATCTGTATCCGAGAGATGACAGAACCCAAATATTCGGACTCCCAGATCACTGCTTAGCTTTGAAATCACTCTTTGCACCAAGGCAGGTTATTAATTAATTTTGTTAAAAGTATGGGAAAATAAATAATAGAGAAACTCTTCTATTTCTTGTACTGGAGGCACATTTTTTTAAAATTGTTGTAAGCCTTCTATCATTCCCTCAAGGTATAGAATTCTGCCTGTAAAAAATTGCCCAGCACCATTAATATGGATAGGAGAGTTAACCTTGGAATCCAGCTCAAATTCCAGTGCAGGTAATTACATTCTGCATTGCTTAATCCCCCCTGCACTTTCAACTGCCTTCACTTCCTGTCCAAACTGCTGTGTTGTATTGTCAACTACTGTTTAACATCTGCCACGTTCCACATCGCAATGGGCTCCATTTTCTATTCTAGGCAGCACAATTTCATAGTCCTTATCCTTGATGTACCTCACAAGAGGGGAGGGGGGAGCTGTGAGACTTCATTAGCTAATATTTTCAATCTTTAGTTGAAAGGTGCTAGGGAAGTGCAAAGCATTCAGTGTTATGAGCATCATAGTGTCATTAACCTATTTCAACAAACATTCCCATTCAGTAATTAGCATTCAGTGGGGGGTGGGAATTGATACTCTTGACAAAAAAAAAAAGAAAAAAAGAAAGGACTCTGAGGGTGTTAGAAGAAAATCCTTCATACCTGAGATTTTTCATAAGACTGTTTAGCTCTATTCATTTTCTGTTTGAATTGAAGAAAACTGTTGAAACAAAATAATTTATTAGCTCAGTTTTATTTGCAAGGAAGGTTCAGTTGCCCTTTAAATTATTGTTATATCTCAAGACAATGTTTCTTTACTTATGAGCAGATGTTTGAAATCCTCCAGGAGATTTTTATAAGACTATGGAAATGAACTTGGCATGGGTACCGGTCTCCCAGGTGGAGCGGGTGAACACAAGCCTTCTTAGAAGTCTCAGATCAAGGCTAGTCAGAAAGAGCAACAGAGCCCAGCCACCAAAAGCCTAGTGCTTTGGTGAGTGACAGGTACAGGCTCTTTCTGAAGCATAAAAAGGAATGCTAAATGATCTCACTGACAGAATAAATCTTCTATTTGTTTGGTCTGGACCAGATGCACTACAGGCTGATGTGGAAATGTCTGCTGATGCCAATCTCAGTTTAAATCACAATTTGGCAGCAGGGTATATATTTTTCCCCCTTTCCTTTTCTATTCTTTTTTTTTTTTAAGTTGAAAACCCATTTCATGCTCCAAAAATATATGTTTTCAATAACTATTGCAGTTAATTGGGATGGGTCCCTCTTGACATATGTAGAACCACAAGGAATGACCGAGCAGGAGATTCGAGCTATATGTCAGTAAAGCCATTGTAAGCTCAGATGAGAAATGAGGACCCGCTGGTCAAGGAATTATCTATTAAGGCTTCTGGTAAACTAACCTGGTCTGGTTTTCCATGCCCTACTCTAGAATAATGCGTAATGCTTTGCTGAACCAGGGACCAGTACAGATTTCCAGGACAGTCCTATCTCAGTTCGTTGTAGAACTCTCGGTATCCTTGGTTTTCAGTGCATCAGGTGCAAGGTTCAGTCTTTATAAAACAAGGAGGCTTTTAAAGACCTTTCATATATTTGCACCTAACAAGACCTTTCTATAGTGCCCAGCCTAAGCGAACAAAGGGATGGAAACTGTAGTTTGAGCAAGAAAATATGCACGTTTTTCTCTTGGGTCAGAGCATGAGGTCATAATACCTCATATTTGGCAGAGGATAACAGAGGACCTGCTATTCAGAATACATTTGGGACCAAATAGGTGAATGTCATGGAAAAAAACAGTTTAAAATTGGACATTATTACCTATACAGGGTTGGCAGATAGGGACACAGGTCTAGGACAGGAGTGGCCAGAGATACTCACTCTGGGAGTCACATCTGATCCTCCACCAAAGTTCAAGAGCTGGTTCAAGATCCATGGGGGCAAGGGATGCTGAGGAACTCAGAGTACACCTCATCCCCTGCACTGCTAAATTGCTCTGGCTTTCCCTATAGGGAGCATGCCATGGGGTAAGCAGCATGGCTACAGACCCTGCCCTGACAACCCAGCACCTGAGCTGGCAGACGTGGAGGAGGAGAAGGATGGAGGAGGGCAGGATCGGGATGCACTCCCTGTGGAGAAACCTGGAGTGGTGGGAAGTGCTGGGCTGTGTTGTCCCCCTGGGCTGTCTTTGGGAGAAGCAGGCAGGGAGACATCATTCAAGCAAGACGGGTCACAAAGGCAAGGAGTGCTAAGGTAAGGAACGGTGGTCCAGACAGTCTCCCTAAATGGGGGGTGGCATACACAGTCTTGCAAGGCCTTAAATGCCTACATACTAATGCTCGCAGTATGGGGAATAAACAGGAGGAACTCACCCTCAGAATAGTTAGTTCAAACCCAAATGTCAGAGGGCTAACAGAAACATGGTGGGATTTGTCCCATGATTGGGCAGTTAGCATTAGGAGCTATAGGCTTTACAGGCGGGATAGAGAAGGATTGAAAGGTGGGGATGTGGCGCTCTATGTCAAGGAGCACTACACGTCCTCTGCCAGCAGAATGGGGTCAGAGGAAGGGCAGGCTGAAGTGCTCTGGGTCAAGAT
>NW_017728918.1:4295850-4308642 GCF_001723895.1 Crocodylus porosus | reverse complement strand
TGGATGCGGGTGTCGCTGTGGATGTAGTCTTTCTAGACTTCAGCAAGGCCTTTGACACCGTCTCCCACCCCATCCTCATTAAAAAACTAGGTGACTGTGGCATCGATACCTACACAGGCAGAATAATTGCAGATTGGCTCAAGGGTCATACTCAGAGGGTGGTGATGGACGAGTCGTATTCGACCTGGGGGGAAGTGGGCAGTGGAGTCCCCTGGGGCCTGCGTTGTTCAATTTCTTCATCGGCGATTTGGACGACAGGGTGAAATGCAACCTGTTTAAATTTGCTGATGATACCAAAATTTGGGGTGAGGTGAGCACACTAGTGGGAGGGAAAGATCTGGATAGGTTACAGGAGTGAGCTAACATAAACAGGATGCTTTTCAATACTGAAAAGTGCAGGGTGCTGCACTTAGGCAGTAGAAATCAGCAGCACGCTTACAAGATGGGAAACTCCCTTCTTGAGAGCACGGAGGCAGAAAGGGATCTTGGAGTCATTACTGACTCCATGATGAACATGGGCCGACAATGTGAGGACACAGTTGGCAGGGCTAACCGGACCTTGTCATGCATCCACAGGTGCATCTCAAGTAGAGCTGGGGAGGTGATCCTCCCCCTCTATGCGATGCTGGTCAGGCCACAGCTGGAGTATTGTGTCCAGTTCTGTGCACCCTATTTCAGGAGGGATGTGGACAACATTGAAAGGGTCCAGAGATGGGCCACCCGCATGATCCGGGGACAACAGGGCAGACTGCGGGACTTGAACCTGTTCAGCCTTCACAAAAGAAGGCTGGGGGGGGACCTGGTGACTGTCTATAAACTCACTAGGGGGGACCAGAATGGTTTGGGGGAGACACTGTTTTCCCTAGCGCCCCCTGGCATGACAAGGAACAATGGACACAAATCATTGGAGACTAGGTTTAGATTAGACATCTGCAAGAACTACTTCACAGTTAGGGTGGCTAGGAGCTGGAACCAACTTCCTAGGGAAGTGGTGCTGGCTCCTACCCTGGGGGTCTTTAATAAGAGGCTTGATGCCTACCTGGCTGGACTCATTTGAGTCCAGTTTTTTCTCCTTCCCAGGCAGGGGGTCGGACTTGAATATCTACAAGGTCTCTTCCAACCCTACTTCTATGATTCTATGATTCTATGATAGGGCTTTGGCCAATTTCTGGAGAGCTGCAAGTACCGTGCCGGAGAACCACATGAGGCTTGTGAGCTATGGTTTGGCCACTGTGGGTATAGGATAAGGATAAGGTCTCTGTGTGATTCCATTTCCACCCTGCTGAAGTCACTGAAAAGCAGATCATGCAAAAGGTGGTTGTGTCTTCATTCTCCGTGCTACTGCTTTGTGACTCAGGAGTAGGATAGCTGTGTGTTATAAAAGCAGATGCATTAGGGATTTTTTCAGGGCTCAAAAAGGGTGGAATAGCATCACATTAGAGCCACACTGAGGTGCCTAAGCCCATGTAGGTGCCTAATAGGTGGAATACAATATAGCCCCATAGTGGCTGACAATACCCAGACAACTTATCTCTTCTTTTGTCAATCTTTCCATCAAGGATGATTGTCTTATATGAGGGTCCAAAGATGACTGATGAGGCCGATTTGGGATTGACAGATTCTGGTGTAACTTGGGCATGTGTTTCTGTGCATGGTGGGTGGCTCTGGATTTTTTATTTGGTCCACAACACAGTGTTTCTGCTGTTCCCACTTCATAGATTCATAGATTGTAAGGCTGGAAGGGACCTTGAATATCATTGAGTCTAGCCCCCTGCACCAAGCTGAAAAGATAAATGGGAGTCAGGTGACCCCAGCGAGATGACTGTCTAGTCTTCTTTTGAAGATTTCTGGGGTAGGTGATTTCACTACCTCTGGAAGGAACTTATTCCAGTTTGGACACCCTGACTGTGAAAAAGTTTTTTTCTAATGTTGAGCCTAAATTAGTTTTCCAAGAATTTGTGGCCATAACTCCTGGTTTTTCCCTCGGGTGCCCTGGTGAAGAAGTCATTCACTGAGTCCTTGGTGTATTCCCTTAGTGTAGTGGTAAATTTCTTTTCTTCAGGCTGAAGAGTCCCAGATCCCTCAGCCTTTCTTCATGTGGCTTCCCATGTAAGAATCTGATCATATAGGTGGCTATCCTGGGGCCTCTATCAAGCTTGTCCATGTCCTTGTTAAGGTACGGTGTTCAGAATTGGATGCAGTCCTACAGCTGTGCTCTCACTAGTTCTGAGTAAAGCAGAAGAATCACCTCCTTGGTTTTGCTGGAAATGCATTGATTGATGCATGCCAGAGTATTATTTTCTCTACTGGCTGCAGCATTGCATTGCTCCCTCATATGCATACTGTGGTTTATTATTACCCTCAGGTCTCTTTCATTCATGGTGCCAGTCAGTTTGATGTCGCCAAGCCTATAGGTGTGTTGGGGGTTGCTTGTCCTGAGATGGAGCACTTTACATTACTCAACATTGAACTTCATCAGGTTCTGATCCACCCAACTTGCCAGCCTGTCTACATCTGCCTGTATGTGTAGCCTATCTTCAAGCGTGACCACGCTTCCTCATAACTTGGTGTCATCCGTGACCTTGGCCAGTGAGCTCTTCACCCATGCAGCCAAATCATTAATAAAGATATTGAAAATTACTGGATGAAGCATCAACCCCTGTGGGACACCGCTGCCCACTTCTCGCTAGGATGACACAGATTCATTCACTACAACACTCTGGGTCCTGTCCTGCATCCAGTTTCTCATCCACCTGACTATCTCAGAGTTAAGCCCACAATCCTCCAATTTTCTCATGAGGACATTGTGGGATACTAGATCAAAGGACTTTTGGAAGTCAAGGTATACAATGTCAACCTGCTCTCTCATGTCCAGGTGACAAGAAGGAGCTGAGGTTGGTAATTCAAGACCTGCCTGCTTTGAAGTGATGCTGGCTGCCATTCAGAATCTTACCTTCTACAAGCTTATCGCAGATAGACTTCTTGATGAACTTTTCTAGGATTTTCCCTAGAATGAAAATTAGGCTAATTGGCCTATAGTTACCCAGGTCCTCCCTCCTGCCCTTCTTGTGGATGAGCACAACATTGGCCCTCTTCTAGTCCTCAGGGACTTCTTCAGAGCTCCACAAGTTGAGGAAGAGTTTTGCCAGGGGTTCCACAATGACTTTTCCATCTCCTGTTGTCATCATGAGGTTTCAAAGTACTGAGATCCTTGCAGCTGACTCTTTCTCCATGTGGGGTGCCCAGGGGCCAATAGTTTCCCACAAGTTGATGTCAATGTTGCATTTTTTCAAATAGGCCTTCAGGCTGTCCTTGAAGCACTTTCTCTATCCTCCTCCTGAGCATATGCCCTGGCTGAGATGGGAGGATAAAACTTGCTTCAGGAATCTGGGGTCAGACATCCAGCTGACATGACCAGCCCAGTGAAGTTGATGTTAGATGATCATCACCTTGATGCTTGCAGTGTTTGCTTGCAGGAGGATGTGAATGTTGGGCATCTGTCTTCCCACTGGATTTGAAAGAGCTTCCACAGGCAGTGTTGTATGTAGGATGCATGGATTTGGGGAGTATCTAAGGCCCCATACTGATGAGTCTGGGACAGAGGATGCTTGTCCAGTGAGAGAGCCACACAGGCTCAAAGGATTGAGCTCTGCTCAGTTAAAACTTGGAACTTGATTATTGGACTTTGCCCAACAGAATTCAGAACTGATTTGGTCTTTGAAACAAACAGACAAAAAGTAATCTCCTTTCCCTCTTTAAATATTTCTTCCCCTGCTTCTGGGGCTGAGAGAGGAATAAAGTAAATAAATCAATAAAGCAGCCTGTCCCCAGGCTCAGAATTCCAGGTACAGACACATGCAAAGGTGCTGTCTATGTGATAAATTATGAAACTATTTAAAAATGAATTTATTGTGCATCTGTGACCACCTTACCTGCCCTTTGCTCAGTAATCCTTTTCTCTGGGACTCAGTCTGGTATTTCAGACCTCTGGGGTGCTTCAGACAGATGCCTTTCCTTCTTTAAAAAACACACACACACAAAATATCTTCACTGCCTCCCCAAAATGTGAAGTTTTCTATAAAAATCTGGAGATGCAAGGTTTATTCTTGGGCCAGAAACAGCTTCTCTACATCCAACAGTGTCTCAGCTATAAAACTAGGGAGCTGTTTTTATTCTAGGGATACAGATGGGAACTTTAATTCAAGAAGGGAGAGTTTCAACAGTGGAATCTAAAATCTACTTCTAATCCTGTGAGGACACAGATGGGTGCCAGTCTCTTCATACTAAAACCCAGACTATTTATCTGTTACAGGGAGAGAACCTGAAAGTATCCTTATTGAATCCTTTATTAGTTTAAATGTGGTTCCAGAGACAGGCCAAAGTTGGGAAGGTGTGTTATACATTTGTACTCTGTATCTCACTTCAGAAGCTTCTCCTTGCTCTACTTGGTTGAGAAAAGAATTGATTTTGTATACCCAAGTGTGACAAAGCTTTTAAATAGGCTAAGAAGTCATTGCTAGTCTCTCAGACATTAACATACTTTGATCAAGGTCTGCTAGTATATACAATTCTAATGCAACCCTGTATGAGGCAGCAGTAGTTATATTCTGTATCTTATCCACAAGAAAGGAGAGATTCACAGTGTTTTAATTCAAAAGCAACAGTAGAGAAGCCAACCTGGAAACATCAAGAATTGCCATCAGAGTTCATTTACTTCAGCAGTACTTCTATGAATTAAGTTTTGGGTCCGGACTGTAACTAGTTGCTTAGGCACTTCCATAGGCAAATCCAGAATTTACTCAAAGTGGGTGCAGCACAACACTCCTCAGGTCATAGGAGAAGGGGACAAGGCATGGATAGAGCCTCCAGGTCAATGGGGGACACTGGGGAGCTGGGCAGGGAGCAGACACGTGAAAGGGGGTGGACCCACCCCTTGATGCCACTGTCCCTAGCTGGCCTTGGGTGAGAGGGGCACAGAGCTTCTCTGGTCTAACTTAAACCAGGGGCTGTGAGCAGTACCTGCATGCCCCACTTCTGTTTCCTTTGGTGTCCCTTAACTGGTCATGAGCAGGGGAGTCTGCTCACCACCACCACTGTCCCCAGCTGAGCCCAGCTCCCCACACACCTTCTCCCTGCAGCACAGTGCAGGAGTGGCTCTGGGGATCCCCCTATTCCTGAACCAGCCAGAGACAACACCAGCAACACATGGGTACCTTCTTCCAGTGGTGGGGTGGGAGGGAGGCTCCTCCTGTGGAGTGGAGGCTACCTAAGGGGTAATGGCAGGCTGGGAACAGATTCTAGAAGCAGGAACCTGAGTGCCACTGCCACTTCCCCCTACCAAGCCTGGCAAACTGTACAGCTACAGCCCTTGGTTATAGTGGGGCAGATGCAGCTCTGGATCTGGATTGGCTGGGGAGAGCTGTGGCAGAAGAGAAGTGTGACTGTGCAACCTGCATCCCCTGGTCACTTCCAATGCCTAAAAAATACATTTAATCATTACGGTACCTAAAAATCAGGTGCTTGGACCCCAAAATAGATGAGGGTTGGGAGTATAAGATGGAGTCAATGGAGAAAGTTTATGGACATAAAAGTAATCTATTGTGAGATAAAAGGTGGTAGAACTTTCCCATACATATGCTGCTCTGCCATGACTGTGTGTGCAGACTCTTACTCTGTGTTAAATAAAAATAGTGGTATCTTAGCCCTTGATGAAAGAGGTCTGATGTTTTGCAGCTTAGCATCCACTTACTACATGTGCACAAGCAAGTGCCATCAAACACCTGATGTGTGGTAAAACCCTGTCCCCTTTAACCATATAGTAAACTGTTCATATGTCAGTACCATATACAGGAAATGGAGAGAGGGAGGCACTTCCAATGGCTGAATACAAGCACCCATAGGCACCTGGAGCTAGACAATTGAAAACATTAAGTACAGGTATATGTCTGTCCTCCTGCCACTCTGTCTAGCTGGGACACTAAATCCAAGGTTGCACGTTGGGCACCTCCATTCATTTAGGATGCACTTACTCACAGCCTGCTTCCTCATGAGGCAGGAGGTGCCTAACAGATCACTGATGATGTGATCAGTGACGCTGCCCACCACCTTTTGAATGATACACTGGTTAGAGCACTTATCTTTAGGTTCTTGACTCCCCCCCATAGTCAATCACTTCCCAAAAGTGTACCTAACTACTAGACTATAGAATAGTCTTTGGGAGTCAACCTTCATTTCTCCTACTGAAGCTGGGCCACTGGGGAAAAAGGAATATATGAGTCATGAGGCCAAAATGAGAACAGGCAGAAAGGAACATAACTCTGTAGCTAAATGATGTAGGCACGCCCCTGAGTTGGAGGAATCTTGGATTCTCCCCTCTGTTCCCACGACTGTTAATGAACCCTGCTAGGCAGAAAAAGCAAACATCAACACCACTGTATTTGAAATCACATTGACTTCTGTTCCTTAGTGGGAGGACCCACCTTTTTCTCAACAATTTAGTCTAATCACCCAGCAAGTATTCTATGGCTTTAGCGTGACAGGATTTGAATCCACACTTGCTTCCCCAGAAAGAGCCATAATGATCAATCCAAAGACTAAAGGTAGATTCACCATATTTCCTATTGAAGTGGGCCCCATGGAGCTAAGAGGAGTGTAAGTAACAAGGAGTCTGTAAACTAGCTGCAGTACTGTTTTGGGAGTGAATACTCCTGGTGACTAGCCCCTGATGACAGGGTTAATCTGTTTATAACCTATGATTGTATAATGCAAAAATGCATTAAAACTGTCAGTAGGAGGCATTAGAACTCCAGACTTTTCTCTCTTCCTCCACTGAATTACAGACCAAAGCAACTTCTTGATTGTCCTCCTTCTAAATCCATGACTTTGGCATTCATGGCTGCCCAATGGCTCAGATTCAAGAGGAGGAATGCAGCTCTTGCCTAGCCTGTTCTACATCCTGATGGTTCGGACAGTTTTGTGAGCAGTGCAGGATTTGTGTTTAAATCTCTTAAGACCTCTGTGGGCCTAAAGCCAAGATCTTATTGGTTAAGTCCAGGAACTACCAGGCTATTGAACAAAAAGTAATCACCACCTCTGTTTCTGAGCAGAATTCAATGCTGTTTATTTACATTCAGGAAGGATATTCTTGGCGGTGCCTGGCCAGCTGCAGTCTAAGTGTCACTAAAGGTTGGTGTCTGATTCAGGCTGAAGTTAGGTGTGTTATAGCACAAATCTAATTGCCACAGAGCTTAGGGTAGGAGCCTAGGTGCTCCACCTGAACTACTTCTGTATGAGCACAGAAGTCGTGGTATAGATGCACAGTGGATTTTGCAGTCCAAAGTGGAGACTCCAGGTGAAGTCAGGTACCTAATGAGTTTTTTGCCTGTTGGCATAGGCCCATTTTAGTTGGTTTTTGGAAATCCATTGGTTAAACATGACCAATTCCCTAGGTGCCCACAGCACCAATCAGAATCTGACCACAAGGGATCATGGCAGTCCAAAATGGAGGTGCTGAATTAATATAGGCACTTAATGATTATTTGGCTGCTAAAGCAGGGTTATTCTGAATCCTTCTTTGGAACTCAAATATGTACATGCCATCTCAATTCTGTTTAAACACCTATGGGACCAATCAGAGCTTTGCGCTTAATAAATATTGTGGCTTTGTTATCAAGGGCAGGAAAAATGTGTTATACAGCAATATACAACATGAACATTTGCTTGTCTTCTCTCCCACTTCCCATTTCTAGGCAAACTGTTCAGAATGACTGTAGTCTAGGAGCATCTATTCTTTGCCAGCATCCTGGGTCACACATGATCCAGATGCCAATGAAAACATGCCTTAGCTTTAGTAGCACCATGGACAGCATCTCTCAGCATCATTCTGTTTGACTGCTGAGATGTGTGAGCTTCACTTATGCATCTAAGTCACTCAGCAACCTTTTACTATGCTTCATATAATGGATGGAATTGTATTTACATAGGGTGACCTGATTTGGCTGGCAAAGTCCTGGATTTCATAGGCCATTCCAGAGTCCTTGGTGAAATTTGAAACAGGCTGCTCATATGTTTGTGTGAGGGTGTGTGTGTGTATGCATGTGTTGTGCCCCCCTGACCATGGCATCCTGAGTGGTTACCCCCATTTCCCATCCCTATGGCTGGCTCTGACTCTGCAGCACAAGTTCACCTGCTTCCAGCCACTGGCACATGAAGACCAGGAGAGGCTTCTCAGGTGGGGTGGTGGTGGGGTGGCTCAGACTCAGGGGGAGGGGACCCAGGGTCTCTCCTTCCCTCCTCACCCACCCAGCTGCCAATAAGGTCCCATGTCTGGGGAAGGTAGGATGGCTCCAGGATCCAGACTCTGCCCTGGGACTTTGGCCCTAGCTGGGCTGGTCCAATCAGCAGCTGCAGTAGCAGAAGCAAGAGGCCACCCGGCTTCAGCCACTGCTGTGCCAGGTGTTGCATGAGCTGCCCATGCAGGATGGGTGCAGGGGGTGGCAGACTCATGTGTCTGTCTGTCCTGGCTGCCAGAGTGCTTTGTGCCTAGGTCTGCATGGAGCCTGGTGCCTCCTGCATGCCAGCTGGTGTTTCCTTCCAGGTGCTGCATCCAGGAGCCAAAGGGGTGCCAGATGACCCTGTTCCAGGTAAGAGAGTGCACGCACTAGACTGGGAGGAGAATTGTAGGAGCACGGGGCACAATCTGGTGGGGAGGCAGAGTGACATAGTGCAACAAGCAGGTGGGTGATCAGCTACTGCTGCCACCTGCCTGTCTGGTGAACCATGCCACTCTGCCTCTACCTTTGCCTGCAGCTGCACCTTTGCTTTGGGGGTAGGAGGGTGTGGGGGGGGAGGCAATATCCCAGATTTCCTATGGCAACCTATGTTTACATGATTGAATGTGTTATGCGGATACATTTTCACCCTATGACACTGAGCTTTTTCTTACTGTTCATGCTCATTACTAGCATGGAAGTGTCTAAATCCACTTATGCTCTATTGCAGCAGTTCTTAAACTCTGACAGATTGTCTACCACCAATTTAAAATGATACAGCCTTAAGTACCACCAGCAAAGTTTTCACAATGACGTGTGTGCACACACATACTCTTTCCCCTCACAGGATTGCCCCCATTTCCTACTCTTGATCACTCTGAGGCATCCCCATCCCTCCACCATGAGCTGTCTATGGCATCTAGTTCCCCACCTGTCCCCTATTAGACTTACCTGAAGGGAGCTGCTCCCTGGATGTGTACCCTGCGGCTGCAAAGATGCAAGAAGCTGGGCCAGGTCAGGCTGGAAAACCATGCACACCTGTGTGGTAAGGCAAAGGTGCTGGGAGGAGTGGCTACAGGGTGGGGCTAAGATTAATTTGGGGATGGCTATAGCCCCCAAGCTCCCCATCTGCAGAGGCATGGAGCAGCCAGGCTTCCCACCCCCAGTCCCACTGGTGGAGGGGCCCCGCTCCTGGCTCTCAGGGAAGCAAATATGAAAGCTGCAGTTTTAAACTTGGCACCATTTTTGTCTCCTTCCTGGGAGGCAAAAAGGGAGCCAAGATCAAAACTGTGGCTTGCATTTCTCTGCTGATGAGGATCCTGGGGGCCCCCAAATTGGTAGTGGTCCCTGGGATCTGCTTCTGCCCAGGGGAGGCCTGGGAAGCATGGTCAGAGCCCTGGGCAGCTTGGGACCCTGTGCTTGTCCTTTTCATAACACTGGTGGTATGCGTACCACAGTTTGGGAGCCACTGCTCTGTCGCAGTTCACATGCCCTATAGAAACAGAGAAGTCCTACCTAAAACCCCCCAAATTGTAGGTGACCTCAAAAGATGGCTAGCAACAATATTACATGGGTGGTAGGGCAATTGAGCTTTGGTCCAGTAGCTTAGTTAATAAGGCACCTACCTAACACAGGGGAGGTCTAAGGTCTCACCTCACACAGAGACAATTTGAACCATTTCCTGCTATTGTCACTGGACAGCATCCTCATCACAAGGTCATGGGCCAGGCATCACCAAGAATTACCCTCCCATTGTAGCTAGGCCACTGGGCATCCAAGAAGAAAAGCATACTAGAGAGAGAAGGAGGTCAGGCAAGAGGGAGGGGAGCCTGACCCTGTGTTTTAAGGAGGTGGCTACTAGGGCTGTGCAGAGCAGGTAATATTTGATTCAACAGCCATGTCGAATATTAAACTGGGTCCCACTTTGATTTGCCGTCCACTTCGAGTTGAAATGGGTCTGCTTTGACTCGAGTTGGAAGCTCAGTCGAATATTCGAGCTGCTTTGACTTCCCCATAGGCCATAATGGGGAAGGTCGAAGCAGGCTATAACTTTGGCATTTCTTGTCTGATCTTGATGAAACTTGCAGGAATGGTAGCTTCTGAGGATCCCACAAAGCATACCAAGTTTAAAAAAGATAGGTTCAGGAGATGCAGAGAAACTGCACCCCAAATTCTTGAGAGAAAACCACCTGTAACTTCCATGTGCAAAGCCACAGGGAACTCAAACTTGCAGGAATGGTAGCTCCTGAGGAGACCATAAAGCCTAGCAACGTTCACAGTGATAGGTGCAGGGGTTTGGGGGAAACTGCACCTTAGGGCTGCTGACAGACAAAACTCATGATCCAGATGGAGTGAGGAGGGCAGCGTTTGCTCCGTCTGCACCTGGTGCTTGGGGAGCCCGGCAGCGGGAAGCTCACTCTGAGGAACACCAGATGCTCCCCCAAACCAGGATCCAAGCAGGTGCAGTGGGGTGTCACAACATCCGCAGCCATGCTGAACACCCTCTTGCTTGGCACACTGGTCGGTGGACTGGACAGGTATTCCCAGGCAGCTCTGGCCAGATCCAGCCACATCGGGCTATAGGTTGCCCAGTAGGCCAAGCGGTCGCAGTCCAGGGGCTCCATAGGCTCAGCAAGATAAGCAGACACCACGGTGTGAGGGCTGTCTGCCTGATCCTGGGGTCTGGTGGGTCTGGACCCCCTAACATCTGCCATGGCCTTAGCCCATCTTGGCAGCACCTGTGGTGGAGGGGAAGACTGGCTCGTGGATGGCAGGCTGGGTTCAAGCAGTGGATCCCCCTGTTCCACTTCCCCCCGCCTCTGCTGCTCCGACTCCGGCACTTTCTTAATAAGTACCTCCCTCCAGTGACTCAGTGTCTTGCTGCCACATATGGTGCCCTTCACCCTTGGGTCACAGATGATGGCCAGCATATGCACTGTGTTGGACCCCAAGGGTTCAAGCCTTTTCCTAAGGGCTCCTTCAGCCACCTCACCAGTGCCTGCACATCTGGTGAAAGCAGCCTGCCCCAGCCAGGAACTGGCCCCCAGGAAGCTCTCCATTTGGCTGTGGAGCTCCTTCACTATGAAGACCACCTGGCTGAGGAAGGCATCAGCAGCACGGAGGGGCTCAGTGGCCTCCAGAAAGGGCTTGAGGACCCCACTCAGCTTGGGTCAGGGGGCCACTGATCCCAATCTCCCCAAGCAAGGCCAGCTTATGGATGGCCTTCTGTTCCTCCACCGACCTCTCGAGCATCAGGTATGTGGAGTCCCACCACATCTCCACATCCTGGATGATTCTGTGCTGCGGGACATTTAGCTCTGCTTGTTTGTCCCGCAGCATCTTGCCCGCCTTGATGCTCTGGTGGAAGTAGCCTGCCACCTTCCTGCATCTGGAAATGAGCCTGCTGGTGTTGCTGGCACTGTCACTGGCAGCCCTGTCCACCTCCAAGGCATCCCCCACAATCAGATGTAAATTGTGTGCCACACAGCGAATACCAGCAAGTTGGCATCATGGACTGCCTTGACCATATTGGCCCCATTGTCGGTGACCATGAAGCCACAGGTGAGCTCAGCCTGCCCAACACCCAGCCACCCCTGCACCATGCGGTTCATGGGCCCCCTTATCTCTGATGCTGTGTGGGACTCATCCATCACCTTGGTGTGAAGGAGAGCCCACCGATGGCCTGACTGGCCACACCAGTGCCCTGTGAGGGAGAGGTACGCATGATCTCCACTCTGGCTGCTCCAGATGCCCGAAGTGAAGTGTATGGTCATCTGCAGACCTGCCTTGTGCAGCTCCTCCCTCAAGTGCTCCCTGCATGCTTCGTAGAGGGAGAGCACCACCGTCCTGCTGAAGGTGGTGCCTGTGGGCACCTGATAGGATGGAGCCAGCAGTGCCAGGAGCCACCTGAACCCTGGCCACTCAACAAAGGTGAAGGGCTGGCCATCCAGAGCAAGCATCTCCCCAATGGTCTGGGTGACCTTGCTCACATTTGCAACTGGTCCCTTTTGCCCGCCATGTTCCAGGGTGCCCGTCCTCTGCTGTGGGGGATGGGAGCTGTGGAGCAAGCGGGGGCCATTCCTGTGGCAAAGGAGTGGTACCTGCAGAGATGATTCAGCATCCCCGAGGTGGTCATGCACTTTGTTCCCTTGGCCCAGCTGATTTTGGCTCAGCAGTGCATGCAGATAGCAAAGGCGGGATCATCTGCCAGCTTCTAATGATCCCAGACCATGCTAGTACTAGGCCTTTCCCTCTGACATGCGGGTGCATCTGTGGATGCTGATGAACTCTCCCCCCCTTCAGCAGTCAGAGGCACAGCAAGAGAAAGAGTGGACTCAGCTGAGCCGCTTGCCTTCACCTGTGCAGAGGCACCTTCTGAAGTGCCTTCTGGGAAAGACCTCGTGGTTTGAAGGGAAAAAACCTTAGGGGTGTTGAGCACAAACTTGACTGATTCCCCCTCCTTCCTCAGAACTTCCCTTGCCAGGGCACTGAGATCCAGGTCCAGCGCCACCTCTTCTTCTGG
>NW_017728918.1:4290081-4295750 GCF_001723895.1 Crocodylus porosus | reverse complement strand
CTCCGGGGAAGACATGGAATAATGGACATAAACTGCTAGAAGATCACTTCGGTTTTGACATAAGGAAAAACTTCTTTATGGTTCACATGTCCGGAGTCTAGAACAAACTCCCCCAAGAGGTGGTACAGTCACCTACCCTGGAGATCCTCAAAAGACGACTGGAAGTGCACCTTGCTGGGGTCATCTGAACCCAACAGTTTTGTCTTTCCTGCCTAAGAATTGTGGGGAGAGGGGCTGGGCCTGATGATCTCATGAGGTCCCTTCCAGCCTCTAACTTCTGTGAATCTATGAAGGGTAAAATGGGCATACTAATGAGGGGAGCTCCATTTGCTTTCAGACTACTTTGTGAACATCAACTCATGGGAGACTACTATTGGTTAGGACTGCCCCAAAAAGAGAAAGTGTCTGCTGCAAGGATCTTAGTACTTTCAAACTTTATGATGACAACAGGAGACAGAGAAGTGGGAGTGGCAGAAACAGTGTGTCGTGGACCAAATCCAGAATCTGGAGCCACCCACCCCACATGGAAGCACTTGCCAGAGTTGCAGCAGAGCCTGTCAATCTCAGATCAGCCTCGTCAGCCATTTTTGGACCCACTGATAAGACAATCACAAAAAACAAGCAACCATCCTTGACCACAAGGGATTGCTGCGTAGGATTTCATCTGCATATACACATGTTCAGGGGGCAGGGGGAGCAATGAGAGCAGGTCCTGGACAGCTGCTCTAATTAAAATGGCTTAACATTGCTTGTATTAAGCTCCCCTGCATTATAAAATGGTCATGGGATACTTTATCTAAAGCTTATTCGATGAGGTTTTGATAAAGTGCCTCTCAGCCATTTTAAAATTTACAGGGGCTTAATATACGTGATGGTGAGGTGACACTGGAGCGTTCTAATTAAAAAGCAGAACAGACTGGGTTAATAGAGTCTCCCCTGTGAATGGACATGTGTATAGGCGGTCTTTGTGACCAGCAGGCTCTCTCCATCTCAACCATTGCATGAGGCTAACTTGCTTGCTCATGCTTCTTCTGACCCTATGACTTTTCTGTTTGACAGTCTAATGGATCAGCTTCAAGAGGAAGCAGTGGGAGATATTCATAGACCCACTGGCAGTAATATCCTTTTTCTGGGGTATAGGAAGCATGGATTCCTCCTAAGGCAGATGGGGGCCTACAACCCAGACCTCCTATGCTTTCTGCAAATGCTCTACCCATGTTGCTACTTCAGCCACTCCTCTTGAGTTGCCTTGGTCTTCTGTCTCCATATATTAGTATCTATAAAAACATACTTAGCTTGGCTAAAATGTACATGTTGTTAGTGGGGGAAGCAGAATTTGAAGCAGACGCAGGTAACTTAGCACAGATGAAAAATCTCTGTTTGGACCAACAGAAGGACGTGTGCCACCTGGCTAACTGAGGATCAGTTTTTACTACTGAGTTGCATGCATGCTCTCAGCATCAGATGGTCATTAAGTGGGGTCTAGCTCCATTAAAGTAATCAGGGATTTTAGCAAAATTGATGCACTTCCTACACCAACTGGAATCATAACAGAGCTTACATGCAGCACTTGGGTGACTCGTCTGGATCACTTCCGAGCACACACAGCAGCCTAGCGATAGGCACTGTAGACCAAAATGAAGGTGCCTGATGAATCCAAATAATTAAATGGTTTTGAATCATTTCATTTTCTGATGGGGACAGGTGACTAAATTCAGCTTCATCCATTTGGGACACTTACAGGTCCCGCTCTGACAAACTCCCTCTCTGACCGTAAATCAGCAGGATTCTGAGCACGTGAAGCCTGGCAAATAAGAAAAATAATCCCGTGGACTGGTCCATTCACTCAGGGATCTGTCTTTAGCTGTTGAACATCTCATGCACCAGAAGAAAGTTAAGGAAAAAACCAAGCCTAAATATATATTACCAGTTGTGTAGTGAAAAAAAAAGAAATCCTTCCTGACCCTTACAAGTAGCTGACTGACAGCCTGATGCATGGGATTTGATTTAAATCACTGTCTTCAAGCAGAGCTCCAAGTATTCAGAACATGTGAAAAGCATTCGTCCATTTATTCCTGGACTGAGTTGACATAAAACAGAAACCTAAAACTATTCTTTTTCCCTCTACAAGAGATTCTGCACAAAACAGTGAAGGGTAAGATCTCATTGTGACTGCCTGGATACAATTTGTGGCTGGGAAAATGAGAGAGGTCTGTATTCTATAGGGCTGCCAATATAAGTGAAACCATAAAAAACCCAGTAGCCAATCTACAGAAAGTTATAACAGCTTAAATGAACAACTGATCCCTCAAACTTTGCAACAGAGCATATTTAGCAAAGATTTTTCTCAAAACTAATGCTCCTTCCTATCTTCACTGGCAAGGGCAGATCCATCAAAATGGAATATTTATTTCTTGACAGCTCATCTGTTCCTTCTATGCTGAGAACAAAGAAATAGAAATACTGCAAATTGGTGTGATGTGAGCAGGATCATTGCTAAGTAAGATGTTTTTCAAAGTTTCCCAGGAGGTATCACTAGTTTTGTAGGTCTACCCGGAATTCAATCACTGTTGCTTGCCAGCTGCTGCTGGGACCTTCCAGTTGCCTCTATTCTTCTGGACACAACACGTAGAGGGAACAGTTGTTGCTTCTGATATAACTCTGAAGGACAGGCATACAAGCTGGAAAGGCTGGCAGGCTTTCTTTTGTCCTTTAAACTGGACCGAACTTATTTTACACTGACTTGGCTGATTAAGACTGAGGTTATTAGAGGACATGGCTATTGAAAGATAAGGCAGAATGCAGCCCCTCTGCCTAGGTTGTCACTCGTTGATTTATGTAAAGTGGCTGTTCCCCTTCAATCCTGGTATAGGGCTGGCATAAACCATTGAACTTGATTTGGTAGGGCATATTGTGACAGAATGTATTTATATATCTTGGATGACCAAGTGTAGAGGTCTACACTTCATATCTAGGGGGCCCGTCTACACATTCATTAATATGCTTTTCTTAATGTGCATTAAATTTAGCACCTCCAATGTGAGGTACTAAATAAATGTGCATTAGGCTGCATTAGGCTACTGTGCATTAAACCCCATTTTACTGCGTATTAAAGCAGCACTTAAAAAAAAAACCCAGTGATACCATGTTAATGTGGAGTAAAAATAGGCTACGGCACATTAAGAGTTACAAAAAAAAATGCACTTTCACTACTGCACATTAGAGCAGCCTAATGCACATTTATTTAATACCTCACATTGGAGGTGCTAAATTTAATGCACATTTATAAGTCCAAGACCTTGCTGCCTCATCAGATATGGTATGGTAGATGTACCCACAGTATACTAGGGGGGTTGACCAGATACTATATCTGATGAGGCAGCAAGGTCTTGGACTTCCACCCTGAAGAAATAACAATTAAGCATAAATAAGGACATATTTAAGGTCTTAAATGGATAAACAGAGCCAAAGGGAGTGGAGAATCAGGCCCAGGGTAGTTACCATGGACTAAGCCTGTTTATGTGCTGTGCAACTATGGAAGGAAGATATTCCTCAGTATGGGTATCAGAATTAGGTCGGTCCCAAAGGGGCCACCACCTCCTACTGTCTGACTACTGAAAAGATACTTTGCAGAACAGAGAAAGTTTAGGAAATATTCCTTTCATATGTTAAAGCAAAAGAAAAAAAAGGTAGATAGATCATTAGATAATGGGAAAGCTTCTGTAGTTTACACATGTAAAAAAAAAAAAGATGTAGCCTTAGAACTATATAGTGGCTTTTTGTGTGTGTAAAGGCAGAATTTGCATATGGTTAATACAGGAAAGTTTAAGCTCATTGTATTTCAAAGAGAGAGAGAGAGAGAGAGAGAGAGAGAGAAAGAGATACTTTGCTTTTCCTTTCTTTCTGTGTAGAAATAAAAAGAGCACATAGCCCAAAACATAATGGATCCAAAAGATCTCTACAAAGAATCTGGAGATTTGCCTGAATAATTTGATAATGGACAGACTAACATATGTTACTGCATTGCAGGTGAGGCCTTCAGATGAAGGCTATTTCCAGACAGGATTTGATTTAAAGAATAAAACTACTTTCCCCAACTGAAATGAGGGCACACATAAGAAGACATAAAGGAAACATGATAGAGTTACTTGTGACACAAATAAATACCAGACTGAGAGACCAAGTGTAGGGGGCATCATGATTATGTGTGTCACAACAGAGACAAGTGGTCCGAGCAGTGAGTTGAAATGCTGTGGGATAATAAACCATTTCAAGAGACACAATGGGTGTCAAATATTTAATTTAGTATAAGGGGAGTTGGATGTCCCAACAGAATGATAAGGAAGAAAGAATACTTTCATTTTTGGTCATTAGTTGATAAAAATAAGAGCAAGGATAAGAGTAAATCACAGATGCCAAACACCTCTGTTAGGTGCTCTGTCAGGACCCTATTATGCTCAATACCTTACAAATGGATCAACTAACACAATCCCTGACCCAAAGACTGTATCAATGTGAGATTCTGGAGGTGTGAGGGATCACCTGCATAGATTTTGTTGTAGGACCCAGGGCTCTGGTGAGAACTGTGCAGTGATTTAGAGTAAACAGTAGGTTTCCCACCCCCCCAACAAGCATTGCCAATCAAAGAGATATGGTTTGCAATACTGAAGCTCTAACAAAGTCCACTCACCTCTAGTCTTTGTCAAGTTGCTTGGCTTCCCATTCTCAAAACTGATGATTAATTGTGGGTATCTTCATTTTCAGATACCTGATTTTACATTGAAGGTACAGTTTGCAAGGACTGTGGGGAGTGCAGATTCAGAACTTTAGGGCGAAAGAAGTACTGGGCTCTGATCCTTACTTTCAAGACTGCATTTAACACTAGAAAGTCAGTGGTTAAAAATCAGAGACATCTTTGGCAGCCGGAAGTGGAACTGAATGCCATCTCCTTCCCAGAGGTTCCCTCTTGCTTGCGCTCCTTCTGTATCTGTTGCTCAGGTATTCTTGGTTGCATAGTAGGCCAGTTTCAATACAAGGGCTGGAGGGTGTCTCACCAAGACTTCTATAGCCTGGTGTTAGGACATTCATCTACAAAGTGGGAGGTATGGTTTGAATCTCCTCTGACCAAGGAAGGCTTTTAACCAACTCTTTCATTTCTTAGATGAGAGCCTCAACTGCTTAGTACTTATGCACATTACAGTCAGTCTTCCTTACCCTCCTCCCTTGCCTGTTTTTCAAGTATTGATAGTGGCTGTGGGTACTATGCTTCATATTGAACCTGATGGCAGTGGGTGCCAGGTGTGCTCTAAGTATGCCTACCGGGTCTGGACTCTTTGGGAACCTAGATTTTCTGATTAGAGCAGGCATAGAAGCCTAATTCTATCTATTTATGGAATCTTTTCTGGCCAAAATTTAGGTGCCAAGGTGTTTTACAGCTGCTATAGTAGGGTCAGCTATGATCACTTCTTTGTAACATAGATGCCTAAACTGTAAGTCCTGCATAGGTTCTTAGTTTCCTGATTTGGATGTCCTTCTAAGTAACCTATCTTCTTAGGATCCTAATTCTCATTGGAAGTCACCAATCTCTAGGCTTCTATATAATTTAGATGCTTTTTAAATGTTGCCTTTGGAGTCCACTCCTCCGCTGTTTACAGTAGTTTCTCTACATA
>NW_017728918.1:4284530-4288532 GCF_001723895.1 Crocodylus porosus | reverse complement strand
AGGATGGAGAGTCTACAACTTCTGAGTAACCTGTTCCAGTGCTTTCCTACCCTTCTAGTGAGAAAATGCTTCCTAATATCTAACCTAAACTACCCTTGCTTCAACTTCAGTCCATTGCTCCTTGTTCTGTCATCTGCTACCACTGAGAACAGTCCAGCTCCATTCTTTTCTGAACTCCCTTTCAGGGAGCTGAAGGCTGCTATTAAATACCCTTCTTTTTTGTAGACTAAATATTTCAAGTTCCCTCAGCCTCTCCTCACAAGTCATGTGCCCCAGCCTCCGAAACATTTTTGTTGCCCTCTGCTGGACTCTGTACAATTTATCCATATACTTTCTGCAGTGGGGGGGCCCAAAACTACTGCACTCTAGACTACTGCCCTGGGTGAGCAGCCAACTGTGGTGAACGAACAGGTTAGGGACTATTTAGAAAAGCTAGACATATATAAATTCATGGGCCAGATAGGATAAATCTGAGGGTGCTGAGTGAGTTGGTTGGTGTGATTGCAGAGCCACTGCCCATCATCTTGGAAAACTTGGTGATCAGGAGAGTTCCTGGATTATTGGAAAAGGGCAAATACAGTTCCCATATTTAAGAGAGGGGAAAAAGTGGATCCAGGAAACTACAGATCTGTCAGCCTCACCTCAGTCCCCAGAATAGCCATGTAGCAAATCCTCAAGGAATCCATTTCTAAGCACTTGGAGGAGAAGGAAGTGATTAAAAACAGTCAGCATGGATTCACCAAGGGCAAGTCATGCCTGACAAACTTGCCTTTTATGATGGGATGACTGGCTCTGTGGATGCATGGAAACCACTGGATGTGGTGTTCCTTGATTTTAGCAGGGCTTTTGATACAGTCTCCCACAACATTCTCAGAGGCAAGCTAAGGAAGCATGGGCTGGATCAATGGACTATAAAGTGGATAGAAAATTGGTTGGCGCATCAGGCTTAGAGGGTAGTAGTCAACGGCTCAATGTTTAGCTGGTAGGAGTATCAAGTGGAGTGCCCCAGGGATCAGTCCTGGGGCTGGTTTTGTTCAATGTCTTTATTACTGACCTGGAAGATGGCACAGAGTTCACTCTTAGCAAATTTGTGGATAACACCAAGCGGGGGGGAGTAGTAGATACACTGGAGGGTGGGGCTAGGATTCTGAGTGGCATAGACAAATTGGAGGATTGGGCCAAAAGGAATTTCATGAGCTTCAACAAGTAAAAGTGCAAAGTCCTGCACTTAGGACAGAACAACCCCATGCACTAGTACAGGCTGTGGGCAGACTGGATGGGCAGCAGCTTTGCAAAAAAGGACCTATAGTTTATAGTGCACAATAAGCTGAATATAAGCCAGCAGTGTGCCCTTGTTGCTAAGGTAGCTAATGGCATACTGGGATGCATTGGTACATATGTTGCCAGCAGGTGAAGTGAAGTGATTATTCTGCTCTATTTATCTTGGCTGAGGCCACATCTGGAGTAATGTGTTCAGTTTTGGGTCCCCCATCACAGAAAGGATGTGGACAAATTGGAGAGAGGCCAATGAAAAGGGTGAGGGGGCTAGGAGACATGACTTATGAAAAGAGGTGAAGGAACTCGGTTTATTTAGTCTAGAGAAGAGGAGACTGAGCGGGGACTTAATAGCAGCCTTCAACTACCTGAAGGTGGGTTTGAAAGAGGATGGAGCTGAACTGTTGTCAGTGGTGGCAGATGACAAAACAAGGAGCAATCATCTCAAGTTGCAGCAAAGGAAGTTTAGGTTAGATATTAGGAAGAATTTTCTCACTAGGAGGGTAGTAAAACACTGGAACAGGTTACCCAGAGAGGTTGGGGAATCTCCATCCTTGGAGGTTTTCAAAACCTGGATAGACAAAGCTTTGGCTGGGATCAACTAGTTGAGGATGGTCCTGCTTATTTTTACTACATAAAGTTCACTTGATACCAAATCAGATGAGGGGCCATGTCAATTCTTGGGGGTCTCTGGTAAAAGAAATCTTTGGGACAACAATGCTCTGATGGAAAACACATAGGAGACACCAAACAACAACTGTGCACCAGAATGAATGTGCACCAGAAATCTATCAAAGACAAGAATACCCAATTACCTGTGGGGGGCACATTTTTCACAAGAAAACTACCCTTTTTCCAATCTCTCGGTTCTAATCCTCAAAGGAAATTTACAAAATGCTTTTCACAGATGAGCCTATGAACTTCGATTCATCAGTCTCCTGGATACAAAAAATCATGGATTTAATATAGACATTGGCTTTATGACACTTTATAACCTGCCTGACGTTTGACTCCCCAGGTACCCCTCCACTATATAACTGCTACATTCATCCCTCTTTTCCCTGCTTCCCCCCCCGCCCCCGCAGCCTGTCTCTCACCCACTGACTCCTCAACTCCTCAGTTTACATCTTCATTAACTGTCTGTCTTGCATGCATACCAGCCCAGCCTCTGGCTTCTTTGCTATTCATTCCATAAGCAGTATGGTCAAAAATAGCTCTAACCTCTTTCAAACCTTTATATATATCACTAATATGGAATTTATTGAACTAGTTCATAGACTTTTCCCTGCACTCTGAGCCATCTTGTCTAGTATGTAGTAAAATTCTTGAGACAAGGATTGTCCACTTCTTTGTATTTGTGCATTGCCTATCATCATCACCACAGGTCCATACCTTGAAGGGTGGGTTCAGACTGGGCATCAGCAAGTACAGGTTTATTTACTTTAACAGAGTTGCATGAACTTACAGTGAATCCGAATGTACTTTTATAGATCTTTATTCTTATCTACACTATGACCATTCTACCTCACTCTAGGGGCACATCTACACATACATTTGATCTAGGATCAATTTACTCATGAGTAAACTACTTTCAAGTAAACACTCCTGGGCAGGTGTCTACACATGCAGGTAAGTGGAAGCAGGTCAGAGGCAGGTGCCCAACCCTGTGTCCTGATCTGCTGCCAGCTTCCTCTTGAGCCCTTGCAGCTCTTTCCAAGTTCTCTGTCCCTGATCAAAGACCTGAGGCTAGAAGGTCCTTGTTGCCAGGGCAGGGGGACATTGTCCCCCACACCAGAAGTAGGCAGGCCCTGGGGGCAAGGTGTAATATCCCAGCCCTAGTAACAAGGAGCTACTGGCCTTGGCTCCTTGATCAGGAGCAGGGAACTTGGAAACAGCTGCAGGGGAGCAGGGTGGGGGGACCAGCCCCCTGTCCCAATCTGCTGGTGAGGCAACTACAGCAGATCAGGGCAGGAGACTGGGACCTACTCCACCCCTGTAGCTCTTTCCAAGCCCTGCACCTCAATCACCCGATCAGGGCACAGGGTTGGGACTGTGGCAGGGAGCCACCTTTGTTTCTCCCCCAAATCTCTGTGCTGTGACAATTTGATTAGGATTGGCCCAGCAGAGGAGACACACCTTTACCCAATCTCTTTAGGTAACCTGAGCTGGCTACATTCCTGAGGGAGGGGGGAACCTGCTCCCTCTGCCTACGTGACTGGTATCAGCTACCTGGGTAAAGGGTTTCTACCTGGTAGGCTAGAGTCTGCCCAGCAACTAGTGATGTATTTCAAATTGATTGGCTGACAGCCAACAGGTGCTGGCCTCCATTGGACCAGGTGAATGAGGTCACGGGGGCTATATAAGTTAAGAGTGCCCAGGAGGAGGGGGCACCAGCCATGTGGGGTACTCAGACTTAGAGAAGAGCTTTACCATCTGAAACTGGCTCTCTCCCCCATAACTCATGACTGAGGAATGGCCTGCCTCCAGAGGGAATCTCCAACAGCCTCGGGATGATGCTTGTGAGTAAGCTACTCGAGCTCTGATTAGATATATAGCTGGCAGTAACTCAGATGTGTGATCAAAAGGCTACCTCAGCCAGATGGTTTTGCTCTATGGGATTTCTATGATATTGCTTTATCTAGTACCCTATTTTTATCTAGTACCCTATCTAGTACCCTACAACTGTAATCAATAAAGTTCTCTTTTGTGACCAGTGTAGGAGACTTA
>NW_017728918.1:4268831-4282850 GCF_001723895.1 Crocodylus porosus | reverse complement strand
GTATGTACACTATGGATACCTTCTCCCAAGGTGCAGCTCCCTGTATTTGTCTACGTTGAACCCCATCCTATTCTCATCTGCCCACTTTTGTAGTCTGTCTAAATCTATTTGCAGCCTCTCTCTTCCTTCAAGTGTGTCCACCTCACCCCACATCTTAGTGTCATCAGCAAACTTGGACAGCATGCTTTCAACCCCCTCGTCCAAGTCGCTGATGAAGATGTTAAACAGTGCGAGCCCGAGAATCGAGCCCTGGGGTACCCCACTGCTGACATCTCACCAGGTTGAGTACAACCCATCCACCACTACTCTCTGGGTGTGCTCCATCAGCCAGTTCTTTACCCATCCAACTGTGCAGTCATCAATGCCACGGTTGCTTAATTTATTGAAGAGGATGGGGTGAGAGACAGTGTCAAAGGCCTTCTTAAAGTCTAGAAAGACTACGTCCACGGCAACACCATCATCCAAGGATTTAATCACCTGGTCATAAAAGGCAACCAGGTTGGTCAGGCAGGACTTGCCTTTGATGAACCCATGCTGATTGCCCCTGAGCATGACCTCCCCTGTAGGCCCCCCACAGATGTGTTCCTTGATGATGCTCTCCAAGATCTTCCCGAGCACTGAGGTGAGGTTTACAGGCAGATAGTTACTTGGGTCCTCCTTCCTCCCTTTCTTGGAAATTGGGACCACATTAGCCAGTTTCTAATCCCGCAGTACCTGGCCAGATGATCATGAATGCTCATACAGCCAAGCTAAGGGCTCCATGATGACCCCGGCAGCTCCCTCAACACCCTTTGGTGGAGGGCATCTGAACCTGCAGATTTAAAAATGTCTAGCCCTTCCAGAAGATTCCTAACTACATCTGTACTGACTGAAGGCCTGACAGAGCTATCCCCCAGATTGTCCCTACCTCTGGTAGGTGGGATATCCCGGTCCCTGTTCAAGAAAACAGAGGCAAAAAAACTGTTAAAAATATCAGGTTTCTTGTCTGGCATAGCCACAAGATTACTGTTTGCATCCTGCAGGGGCCCTACATTGCCTGGTGCCCTCTTCTTGCTCCCAGTGTACTTGAAAAAGGACTTTTTGTTGTCCTTAACCCTGGACACTAGCCTGAGCTCCATTTCTGGTTTGGCCTTTCTAATAGCCCTCCTACACTTCTGGGCTGAGGAGGAGTACTCCTCTTTGGTAATAGTTGCTCCCTTCCCCTGGTTGTATGCCCCACTTTTAGTCCTCAAGCATTGCTGAATGCCCTTGCTGAGCCAAGGGGGTTTCTGAGCACTCTTACCCCCCTTGCTTCTCTCAGGGACTGTTATGCTTTGGGCCTGGAGGTTCACCCCCTAAGGTATGACCATATGCTACTGTGCAGTAAAGCTTCTCATGTAGATGTACCTTAGATGTATCAAAATAAGTTATTATGGTATAATCTACAGGTGTAATTTTTGATAATGTAATTTATGCCACTTGAGTAGTGCAACCTGTCTTTATAAAAAAAGAATCAGCTCATTAGATATGTTCTATCCAATCTGATTTGCCAATCCTTCTAAGACAAATGTACAGGCTCTGTTGATGGTAGGAGATCTGCTGATGTGATGTAAATTGGCTTTAGCAAAAATTTTGATACTGTATCCCAGGACAGTCATTAACAAGTTATAGAAATACCAAACAGAGGAAAGCACTGTGAGATGAATACAAAACTGGCTGGATCATCTTATTCAGTAAGTAAACATCAATGGCCTAGTGTCTAGTTGGAAGGAGTCATGAAATAAGGTTCTCCAGGGGTCTCTTCTGAGGCTCATATTGTTCAACATCTTTGTTAATGATTTAGAGGATGGGACTGAGTGCACTCTTAGCAAATTTGCAGATGACAACAAGTTGGGGGGCCCTGCGCACACTTTGGAGGGTAGAGTTTGGATCCAGAATGACCTGCACAGACTGGAAAAAAGGATCTGCAGACAATCTGATCAAACTAAACAATGGTAAGGCAAAGTCCTGCACTTGTAATAAGAAAATTTCATACACAAATACAGACTGGAAAATAACTGGCTAGAATGCAGTACTGCAGAGAAGGACCTATGGACCATAACCTGAGTATGAGCCAACAGTGAACTCTTGTTGCAAAAAACCCCAACAGTATACTAAATGATATCAACCGGATTGTTATTTGCAAATCAATGGAAGTGATTCTTCTACTCTATTCAGCACTGATAAGACCTTGCCTGGAATTCTGTGTCCAGCTTTGGGACCCACACTTCAAGACAAATTTGTACATATTGGAAAGAGGCTACCACAGAGTGACAAAAAGGATTAGGAGCCTGAGAAGCAGGACTTGCTGAACCAGGTGACCTCAGGAGGTCTCTTCCAGCTCTTATTTCCTATGATCATATACTCCTTAGTTTAAGTAGTTTCTGAAGCTTTGAACTTAATAATCTCAGATCAGGACCCAGGGCAATCCATCTCCTGAGGCTGCAAAGAAGCCCAGCTGGTCCTAGTTGGGCAACCAGGGGAACAAGTTCCCTGTGGCCATAGGGTGGACATAGGCAAAAGGCTCCACCCAGTCCAGTTTTAAAAGGTAGGCACAGCCTGCAGTACTCTACCCAGCCAGACTCTGGTACTTGCTCCTGATCCCTGGGTACTCACTTGACTTGCTTTCTTGAACTCTGGCTCTGACTCCTGGCATATCCTGACTTTGACTTTCACTCCTAGCTCCCTAAAAACCCGGTCACTGGACCTCACTGGAATATCAGGTGACCTTCCCTTACCATCCACCCCCCAGTCTGTAATAGTGAGTGATTTGCTTCAGTGTGTGTCATATTTATTACATTTGACACAACCCCTTTGGCCACAATCCCTTTGGTATAATAGGAATTTGCTGAAAGTTTAGGACAGGAACGTGATACTTCATGAAATATAGTGATATCCCCTTCTACCTCAACAAATGCCCCCAGCCAATAAATGTTTGTCAAAGTCAAAAACAAAGCCCCATCCCAAGTAGAGGTTTCATCCCCAAGAGAGAAGACTTGGTGGCTTTCCGCTGTCCTCTATAGATTTAGTTATTATTGTTGATTTTTCATGAAGCTTGCTCAGATGCCACAATGTTTTCAAACAATGTAAAATCCTACCATTGACAGATTGGCCTGTCTTGCATATTAATGTGCTAGACTTGGTTGTTTTTTTTTTCAAATCATGTCCTGCAGCACCCTGTGTTTCTGTAATAGGTCATGGGGGGTTCTGCTGCAAAGATCCTGGGGGCAAAGGTAAAGTTGCCCGGGAGGTAATGTGCCACCATTGCCCAGCCAGGTTGCCTGGCTCCATGCCAGTCTTTAGGAAAAGGGTAGGGGCTCCACGACAGAAAAAGTGATATGAAACAGTTGTGACTCTGGGGAGTTTGAAAATTACTGTGTGAGCAGTTTGTCTATAATTCTGTCTAACCTCCGGTGGATGCAAAGGGTGATTTTTGATAATAACCTGCATGCATGTCTTAGCACCAATTTCTGATACTTTGGCTCTACAAATAGTCCCACTGAAGGGTATAGAATACAGAGCTGCTCAATGTGGGCAACTGCCTCAGAGCCTGTCCTTCAAATTTTATCTAGCATTGTCATTTTTAAAATCCCTGATTTTCCAGCTTCTTCTGCTAAGGCCCATTGAAACCAAGGGGAGATTTTCCATTGACTTCAATGGGCTTTGGATCAGGAATTTAGAGAACAGTGTAGCTCGAAACAGCAGATCTTTTCTTTTCTTCAATATTAGGATAATGAAAAATCGAACTAGTAAATGATAAAAACCTATTATAACTTTTCCAACTCAACTGGCATCAGGAAAATGTAAAAATGCATTTATGCTTTGCAACTAATGAAACAAAGTGAAGAAATGTAAAACCTATGAAGAGAGACATATGCACATTAATTTCCTTTATATCTTAGTGCAGCAAATTATCGATGTAAGATGGATGCCTATACAATATAAAAATGACATCCTCCAGCATACAATGGGGATAGTTTAAGCTACCTTAAATCACTCAACCTGCAATACATCTGAAATGTTAATTAAGCAACTTTTTTATCCTCACCTCTGCTCTGCTGGCTTTAGTGAAAGCTTGTCTGCCAGGGAAACTCTCTACAGGTACCTCCAATTCTGTTTGAAGTTGGTGATCTGGGCTTGGCTCATAACATTCACAGTAGATTTACCTGAAAGATCAATAAAAGCTTGTTCAAAGCTAGATTGGCTTCATAGAGCCCAGGATTTTATTAATTTATATAAACTTCCTAAAACTTTTGCTATAAAGAAAAAAGGGAAAACTTGAAAATATTCACATTGTGCAGCAGGGTAATGAAAATGGCATTGAAAAGTTTTGGAATGAGTTTCTTTTTTTAATTTTTTTTTTTTTTGGAATGACTTTCACTTTTGAAACAAACAATATGCACTTTGGGATGGAAAACTGCTGCACGCATAGGCACAAGTTCCAAAAGTGACTGAAGATTTTAGATACCTCTAACTACAAGAAGTGTTGAAAACACAACCTTTGAAAATCAGGCTCCATTAAGGTGTCTTGAGCTGGGCATTTAAAAACAGAGGCACTCAGAATAATTTGTCACATCTGAAAACCCTTCTTGGGGTTATTTCCATGGCTGGACTCTTATATTGTCTATTATCCTTGGAGGGTGAAAGGCATGGTTAAACGAAGTATGTGTGTGGCAAATGCTGATTTCTTTTTTTTAACCGTGCATAGTTGTAGAGTATAAAATCAGAACTTAAAAACCAATCAAGCTGCCTGCGAGACTTTGATCTTTAAAATGCTGGAATTATCTTTAATCAGAGGAGATTTATAAATAGTAGCTGAATTAAAGGTGGAATTACCATCAGGCTTTATTCATTTAAAGTTTCACGTCTCTTCTCACTAACAAAAAATAGCGTCTCATGCACCTCCTGTTTATTCTTCAAGAGGGATTTATAATAGATAACCTTCTTACTTCAAAATTGCTTTAATCTTCCAGATTTTCAGCAGCATTGGTGTTACTGCTTTTGTGAGCTTAGAGATCCTTTTCAGTAAAGGAGTAGTAGAGAGCAGGGTAGATTTGCACCTTATAGACTAACCAAAGTCTGTAAGAGATTCTCTTTGAGAACCTGGGCACAACATAGATTTATATTAGTGTAATTTCCATTGGTTTTGTACACTGATATAAATTATTCTTTATCCAAGGGTAGCTGCATACAGTAGGTACTTTGCAGTGTGTCACCACTACATGGTGCAACTTATACCAGTGCAGCTATAGTCCTACTTTTTCCCAGCGTAGTTTGACAGTGAACTACAGTGTACAGCTGTACATCATGTGTCATTCCTTTTTACACTGATATATAAAGATCAATTACACCTGTATAAGCATGTCATGTACCCAGGACCTAAGCACAAGAAAGAGTAGGTTAAGGCTAAATGGCATAGAGAAAAATCATTGATATATATTTTTTGATGATTTATACATAACAGCAGCTAGCTAGGAACATCTGTAAGCAGCTGCTCAGTAACCAGGTTGATGGACAACCTTATAAAAAGACATGAATACATAGGTAGGCAGGTAGATAGGTAGGTAGAGCAAAATTATCAATCAAACGTATCTAAAGATTTGAAATTCGGCTTCAATTTATTTGCCGTGAATAGTCCAGAGAAATGTTTGTCAGAATAATCACGTTGATGAGAATGTTGCAAACTGTTCACATAAAGACGTGGGTTCACACAATCAGAGCAAAGAAGCACCACCAATGAATGTGCATGCCTAATCAGAACTAACCAGCACAATTTGATTTATGAATATTCAGAACGTAGAATACCAGAATTTTCTAGAAACTCAGGATTATTTGCAGAATATCCTCTAAATAACACCACATGATGAATCAATGAGATTAAAGAGCTATCATCACAGGGAACAATGACTCTATTCTGTGAGGAATTTTAACTTCCAGCCTTTTTTGTTTCTGGAAATTAAAAATTTTATGCAAAGTTTGTTTCTCTCAAAGTTTTCTAATATTTGATGAATTCAAATAGCAGAAACGTTTGTGTTTGGGGGTTTCATAAAGAAATACTGGATAATAGCTGTGCAACTTTTCACAATGAATGAAAAGTTTTGTGGAATATGAAATTTGTTCTGTAGTACTAATCAACTATAATGGCTTCTAATGAATAAGTGAACAGTCCTGATTCCATCCTATAGAGGGCATTGAAATAAATGAGATTCTTCACATGATTTAATATGAACTTGTTCTTAAGTGCTTAGGATAGGGTTTATCACATATTGTCCTCCAAGCTTTTTTTAGATTTAACTACAGTATTTGCCATCAAAGGAAAGAAGGAACAGAATGAAAGCTCTTTGAAGAAAGCCACATTATATCATTACATATTCGTTTTGTCCCTTTATGATATCTCGTTGGGAAATTATTAGGTTTATCTAAGTAACAGTGTAAGGGTGCAATTAAATTAGAGAGTTAGCAAGTGTGTCTACATGTGCTCTGACTATGCAGTTGTTACTGTGAAGTCATTTAGTACTTGTGTGACAGAGGGCAAACTCCCAGGCCCAGTTACAACTCTGGCCTGCCCACTTCTCTTTGGGCAAACCATCCGCCTTCCTCATGTGCTATGCCTTGTTGTTAAATTCATAAAAAAAAAAAAGGTACTAGGCGGGAGGCTGCACTTTGAGCACCCTGATACCAAAGGGTGGTTCTTACATGACTCTGACCTTCCCTTATCATGTCCCATGCCTACCACATGATCTCTTAGAGTTGATCTATGCTGTGGCTCATGGCCAGGCCAAACTCAGTCCTTGTTAGACCTCTTGCACACTGTTCCATTCACCCCTATGGACTCAGGTGCTGCTCTCTAGGCATGCCTGCCCCACCTCCCCCTGCTCTCACAATGATCCATCAGATGGTGGGGGATAGGGTTTTAAGGCACCCCTACCTACCTTTCACCAGAAAGGTAACTGGCCTCCCATTTCTTGGGGACTGTCCTGCCACAGACAGCCCTTCTAGACCACCCTTCCCCAGAAGGGTGCAGTTTCAAGTCATACCCAGGACCAGGATCCTCCTGCCACCCCATCGTTCCTGCCCTTACCTCCAAGGTGTTCTGTGAGCAGCAGCTCAGATGGGTATTCTTGCTCCAGCTGCCAGCAGCAGACTGCTGTTCCAGCCCTGTGGGCCTGGATTTAAAATGGCTACCTCGTCAGAGCTGTCTTACACATGCTGGCTGCCTGCTCCTAGCCCTTAAAGTGACAGGCATGCAAAAGGTGTCACAACTTGTTTTAGCAAATATGAAATGACTCTGCAGTAACTGGTGTTATTGGTGTCAGCATCACAGTTCATGCTCACTGATGCTATGTTGCTGTAGCAATGTGCTACTTTCCTGTTCCTTGTCCCTACAGTGACCTAATGTCTCATGTAGACACACCCAGTAGGTGCTAATTCTAAGGGATTTTAAGTTTAACTAGTGCTAGTGATCAGTCAAACATTTGGGGTTAGCATGCACTGCTCAGTCCTACTGCTACAGGGTCAGCAAAAGGACAAAGCTAGGTGCTTCAAGTCTTTTTCATGTGTACCTTGCTCACCAGCTCTCTAATCACAGTATAGGCAAAGTAGAAAGGGGGAAGAGGCCTCTCTTATTACTTGGATTACTTTGTCAACCCCCCAGTCAGTCCCTCCACACCTGTACCACACCCCTAGATCCCAATTGGCCCCCATTGCCACCATGATTGCTCTTCTGACACCCCAATCAGCTTGAGATCAGAGGCAGAACCAGGGGAGTCCCCTCCCTGCCTGCTCCTGGGCTTTCTGTAGCCTGGACCACCTCCACACTGCCAGATCCAGCCCACATGAGCACCAGCAGCTGCCCACCTCTCCTGCCCATCCTTCAGTTGTGAAGCCCAGGGGGGCTGGATCTGGATACCCGGGGTCAGCATGATCTGCAGGGCCCCCAGAAGCAGGGTGGAGGAACACCCCAGTGGTGCCCCTGATACTGCTCTTGAGCTGATTGGTGTAGCAGGGCAATGATGTGAGTGTAAAGAGGACAATGAAGGGGTAACTGGGGTGTCGGGGAGCAATCTGGGTGTGGAAGGGGTGATTTGGGGGTTGGTGGGCAATCTTGGGGGGCAGAGAGGGCAGCAACCCAGAAGCTCACCACCCACATGGTCCCTCCTCCTCCCTGCCCCCTCCCTCTTCTCTCCAATCCTGCTGTCCCTCACCCTTTCTCCATGCCTCTTTCCCCTCAACACCTCTGGCTGTCTTTCACCCCTTTTCTCTCTCTCCCTCCTTGCTTACTGCATCCCCACCCACCTCTTGCTGGGCTGTTTCCAGGTGTCAGTCCAGGACTGTAGAGTCCTGGATAATAGCTAGTCTACATAATAGCAGTGCCTCCTGGAACACTAAAAAGGACTGCAAGTTGGAGGTTTTATTTCAGGTGAACACCCAAAAGGTAACTTAACTTGAGCTAGGTAGCACAGCTCAGACATAATCTTTGCCCAAGTGGCATAACTTTAAGATGCCTAGAGACATGTAGTGTTTGTTAGCAGGTATTAATGCATGATCATTCAAGTTTTAAGTGCTGTTAACATAGTCTAATTACAATGTGTAATCTCACCTCAAATCATTTGGCTGGTGAAATCAGCAGCAATATGGACAGTGTCAAATGACTAGACTTTATTCTTACAATTAACACGTGGCATACATACCCAGAAACGTTGGGGGAAAAGGGTGTCCTTAACATGCAATATTTCCTTTTCTCTTGCAGAGTTAGGGATAAAGCACAGAAGTCCTTACAGACTTCTTAAATGCCGGAGGCTGCTAGTGAGAGAGAAACAGTGGAAACATTCTTGGTCATAGCCTATTCATTCTCCCTTTCATTGTCCACACTGGCACTGTGTCACACAGGGTACTGGGCAAGATGGAGCTATGGTCTAACCTGATAAACAGCAGTTCTGGTGTTCTTATGTTCTAATGTTCTAAAATGCTTACTAATAGGGAAAGGAACCACAATGTATTTTGTGAGAATACAGTAATATATGATTTTGTATATTAAAATGAAAAATAACTGAAGCATCCAGTCCCACACTACCTTAAGTAGCAATCTTTTTCTTTAGTCCCCCACCTACCAATGGTAATGTACAATGGAAAAAGGTCCTTTCAGACATTGTTACCCCCATATTCCTTTTATACCAACCACCCTTAGTTTTTGGTTGGTGGTTAGGGAAATCCCAAAGCCTAGAAGAGCCATCTGCAAGGCCCTTCTCTGGCTCTTGGAAGTATTGCTTCTTAGCTTCTATACAGCCCTACCACCTCTTACTTCAATGTTGTCTCCAGATCATCCTTCACAATATTTCCACTTCTGAGCTGCCTGTCTGGACACCACCATTCCATTCCTTCCAGTTCATCCCTAAGGCATAGCCACCTAACTCAGTTATAGTGATTTCAGCTCTGTGGTTGCTATATGGCAGGGGTGAGCAAAATATAGTCCATGGGAAGGCTGTGGCCCACCAGACAATTTCATCCAGCCCAGGCTGGCACCCACCAATTAAGTGTATCATGCCTGGCCCACAGCTGCCCCCGCTACACTCACGTGGGGCATGAGCCCTGTCTGCTCTTGCTGGGGTAGCATGCTATGCTCTGACCCTCATGTGGGGAAGAGTCCAGGCCCTGGCCAGTGCACAGCTTCTGGGTGTGGCCACTGCTGCCATTGCTGGAAGAACAGCTTGGCTCCCCTAGCTTTCCCCTCATGTCTCTGCTATAGCACTCCAGACAAAAGGGGGCATGGAGAAGCTGCAGCTTCTCTGTGCAAATGAGGAGGCTGGGGCCCATGCCCAGCAGGACCGTGGAGCCGGGGTTGGCTTGGTCCCATTGCATGGGGCTCTCTTAAGCTCACATGCAGCTCTCAGGCCTCACATGGTGCTGGAGGGAAGCCCTTTGCAATGGAGCTGGCAGCCTTTGCTGCTCCCAGATACCACAGGAAGCTCCCCAGATTCCACTGAAAGTGGCAGGGAGCCCCATGTGATGGAGTCAGGTTGGCTTAGACTCACTTTCTGCTTCCTGGTGGACTCCCAGGATCTGCATGTGGCACCATGGAGTAAGGCCAGGCTGCTGACTACAACTCGCTGAGCTCCATCCTTGTGCTGCATGGATTTGGCCAGGCCTCAGGAGCTGCATGTGAGCCATAGGGTGCCCCATTCAATGGAGGCAGGCTGCCTTCACCCCACTCCCTGCCTCCATGTGCAGGTCCTGGAAGTGGGCAAGTCATGTGCCACTGTGGGGCTCTCGTTGCATAGGTCATGACCACCCCAAGGATCTGCCAGTTGCTGTACACCATGGGGGGGGGGCATGTGCATCATGGGAGAGGCATGTGAGAAAGGGGCATACCCCCCACACCTACACCCTCCATCACCACCCCCACACCTACAACCATCCCCACCCCAATGCCACATGCACCCAAATTCCCCCATAACCCCACACCCTTCCTCCAAACACACACCCACATCATCTCCCATACCACAGCCACACACCTCCACAATCCCCACATACACCCCACCTACATCCTCCCACAACCATGCCCCTCCACATACATATCCACCGCTCAACCGCACACCATGCTTTCCCATACACATACAAAAGTAAGACTTCATTTTGAGCTATTCTGCAATCACTTCTATATACTGCACAAACATATGTAAATCAAGACAAATTTTTTGTTTGTAATTAATTTAAAATATGTTATAGTAAATGTTTGATTTTTAGCATATGATTTGTGTTTTTTTCCCAGTTCCAAGGTGGCAACACCCCCTTCCCACTCCCAAAAGGAGTACTTCTGGTGGCACAGGTCAGGGGCTAGGGGGTGCGACTTTGACCAGGGGGCAGGGCTACCCTTGTGGCCCTTGAAAGCTCACCAAATCTCACTAAGTGGCCCTCCAGCCAAAATAATTAATAATTGCCAACTCCTGCTGTAGGGGGATTTTCACTGCAGGTCATTCACCTTGTTGCTGCCCTCTGCATCTGCAGTGAAGCTCTCCCAACCTTTCTCATCATAATGCTGTAAGAAGGTTCTGAGGCTCCCCCATTCAGAACACCTATAATCATTCAATTGTCATCAGTTCATAGGACTACAGAAAAGTACACAGGGCACCAAATATGAATTTATTCCAGCACAGTATAAGCCCCTTCAACCTCTAATATGTTCTTTTGAGCCAAAATAAATCTCATGATCAGGGATCTTGGTTTTCTCTGATAAAAAAATCCCCAAATTTCTGATAAAAACCCCCAAATCCATATTTTTCCATGTTTAAAATGATTTGCCACTAATATATAGAAAAATGTGGATTGTGAGTTTTTATTTCTTAATTGAAAAAAGTGGTATTTTTTTAAATCAGAGCAAACCAAGGTCTCTGCTTGGGAAGTTGGGATTTAAGGTATTCCTATTCTCATAATCTTCATCATCATCACCATCACCACCCAACTTTCCTCAAGAAACAGCAAGTATTAATTCAATTCCTGACCTGCATGAACAAAAATGGCATCGTTCAATCCACTAAGCATTTTGCAAACTGGCTCCTATTGGATTAATTGCTGACTTGGTTAGATACTCGTACTTGTACTCCCCACCTGCAAGTGACAAGACCTGTAGTTCTTCATGGGGATTTAATGCACCATTACAGGGAATAATAAGATGTTAAAAAAGGAAAGAGATTCAGAACATCATCTGCGAATATATGAAGAAAGGCTTTTGCATTCTAACTGTTCATTCTTCTGAAGGTGGAGTTCTGGAAAAATAAGTATTCCCATTGCCCCTTTGCAAGGAGAGGTCTAGCTAAGGCACAGTAAGCGGGAGTTTAATGTTTCTTGTTTTCCCTTTTATTTCTGGTACCTGGGATTGCTGTATTTGTACCTGCAAAGTAAAACAAAGCAAGCCATAGATGCAATTTCTGCACAAGAGAGAGCAGTGTGAATTGATATCCAAGGAAAGGCTACAGATACAGGCCCCCTCAAGACAACATAGAGCTGTATGACTACTGTGTTTTAATAATGATGCTAGTCAGTCAAACTTCTCTCTCTTAAAAAATCACTATGAGGTCCTGACTCCCAACTCCTTCACAAGAATAGACATCTTTACTTCTTTTCTTACTACAACATTTGACTATTAATATGATTACTGATTGTTTAAGCACACTCAGCAATGGAATTGAGAAGATAAGAAGTGACCAGAAAGTTTTCAGGTGATGATTTATTTGCTAAAAATGCAGATTTGGCTGAAACTATTTGTGAATTCAGAGTAAATTCATCACAGCATTTCAGCCAATAAATAAATAAAAAACCGTGACATAATAGTTTTGAAAACTGAAACTAAAAAGCTTGTTTTAATGTTTTTTTTCTCAATGAAATGTTTGTTTATATTAATAACAATCATTTGGGAATTTTCCTTTTTTTTATTTTAAAAATCCCTCAAACCTAAAACATAGTATGCAATATTCGGGAAAACCAAATCCTTTTTTTTCCTGGTTTCACTGAAAGCACTTGAGTTCAAGTTGACCCAAACCAAGAAATCAATGCTTTCCACATGCCAGAAATGACATTACAGACATGCGTGCCTGCATTGTATTAATTATTTCTGTGGATGGGGGGGTTATATCAAACTTTAAAAAACGTAATAAATGCTTTCAAGTCAAAGCTCTTTGCTGTGTTCCTTACCTCATCAATGTAGCTGCATTATTTCATGAAACATGAATGAAGGGTTCATTAATTACCATAATTTTGTTTCTGTAAGACTGAAGTCATGTACAAATTTGCAATATATCTCACTAAAGGCTGGGTCAGATTCTTAGGGCATTTGTACATGTGCTGAAGGACGTGGCACTGGGTGCTTTAATTCGTGAGCCAAGCTAATTCAAAGCGCCTGTGCATTATGTGTATCGACATCCCCATCAATTCCTGTGTTAAAAAAACGGCAGTGGGGTGCTTTGAACTAAAGCTCATCAAAATGTTTTATTTCAAAGTGTCCTGCCACCATTTTTTCAGTGCGGCGATGTGCTAGGAAGCTGATACACATGATGTGGGAGGATGCTGGGGCGCATCAATTTCTGTGCTCCAGCAGACTTGATTAATCGATTAAGCTTTTGGATTAATCGAGTCTGCTCCAACGTTCTGGATTTCCAGCAGACTGGAGCAGGCTTTGCACATATGTGTAGGAGCCCTTAGACAGTCCTAAAACAGTCTTTCTTTGCTCATCACTTGAAATATGTTACCTCCTTGTCTGAATCCTTTCCCCGACTCCCTTCCTTCAACTTCATCCTAACTTTCTGCACCCTCCCAGTCCTGCTAACCTTGGCTTCCTATACTTTGGCTTTTTACTTAAACAACTCCCTGTTTTTCCACACTTCTCCTTGCACAATGAAAAATCTTCACAACCTGACCCATGAGACCAATATCCTCTTCTGAGGACCAACCTACCTTGTAATGACAACAAGTGTTCAGTCAGTTAACGACAATTGGTTTCCTACCATTTAATTTATCATTGCAATGCCTGCTTTGAGTTCTACTGCAAAAAAATACAAGTTACTGTGTTTATATTCAAATGCATCCCTTCCCTGAAATTAAATGACCCTCTTTGCCCTCAAAATGTTTAGAGTGCCAGGGTGCCTTTGTGTCAGAGTGATTTTTCGGTAGGTATGCCTCTACACTAGTACTAGTTCAAATCCTTCCTTCTCATAAGTGCTTATACTCTTCAAATAGCTGTATTCTTGTATGATATCCCAGTGCAGTTATTTTTTTATCCCTTTAAAACCTGTTTAGCTCTTTTCACTTTTCCTGGTAAAAATCCATTGGCATCTTTTTATTCTCTTATAGTTTCTAGGGTCGGAAGGGACCTGAGCAGATCATCTAGTCCGACCCCCTGCCATGGCAGAAAAGAATACTGGGGTCAAACAACCCCAGCAAGGTGTTCACCCAACTTCGTCTTAAAAACCCACAGGGTAGGAGCCAGCACCACTTCTCTTGGAAGTTGGT
>NW_017728918.1:4237996-4267536 GCF_001723895.1 Crocodylus porosus | reverse complement strand
CTAGGATCGAGGTAAGACTAACTGGCCTATAGTTTCCTGGATCTTCCTTCCTCCCCTTTTTGAAGATGGGGACCATGTTGGCCCTCTTCCAGTCCTCTGGGGCCACATGAGAGCACCACAAGTGCTCATAAAGCCGTGCCGGGGTCCTGCAATGACCTCGGCCAATTCCTTTAGGACTCTAGGGTGGAGATCATCCGAGCCGGCTGACTTGAACATGTCCAGCCCCTCCAGAAGCCCCCTAACTAGTTCCACACTAATCTTTGGCCCAGGTGTGCCTCCCCTGAGGCCTGAGGGGGGTTCAGCAGGGAGGTGGCTGTTCTGGTCCCTACTTAGGAAGACAGAGGCAAAGAAATTTTTAAACATGTTAGCTTTGCCATCTGGTGTGATGACCAAATTTCCCAGCGCATCCTGCAAGGGCCCCACGTTACCCAGCACCTTCTTTTTGCCCTCTATGTATTTAAAAAAGGACTTCTTATTGTCCTTAATCTGAGAAGCTAGTCCTAATTCCATCTTTGCCTTCGCCTTCCTAACTGCCCCTCTACAACCCCGAGCGACTGCAGAATAGTCATCCCTGGTGATGACCCCTTCTTTCCATTGGGTATACGCCTCCTTTTTAGCAAGGAGACATTCCTGGATGCTTTTAGCGAGCCATGGAGGCTTGTGTGCTGTCCTGCTTCCTTTGATCCTTGTTTGAGATTACCTTCCTTTGGGCCTGGAGGATTGCCTCCTTAAGGAGCAACCACTCTCCTTGGACATATGGCTCTCCTCCCCTCTGGGACCTCAGCACATCCCCAACTATCCTCCTTAGCTCGTTGAAGTTTGCCCTCCTAAAGTCTAGGGCTGCTACCTTACTGCATGCCTTTGCCACCTTGCGCTGGATGGTGAATCCCAGCAGGCGATGATCACTGTTGCCCAGGTGGTCGAGCACCTGCAGCCCCCTCACCAGGTCATCACCCATGGCCAGCACTATGTCCAACAAGGCATCCCCCCAGTGTGGCTGTGCACCTCCTGGGTTAGATGGAGGTCCTGCACTCTGTCTAAGAACCTGTGTGAGTGGTCAGACCCGGCTGACTGCTCCTCCCAGCAGATATCCGGGAAGTTCAGGTCCCCCATGACTACCACATCTTTAGCCTTCACTACCTCTCTGAGCTGACCTAATAATTCCTGGTCAAGCTCTTCCCCCTGGTTGGGAGGTCTGTAGTAGACCCCCACCATTAAGTCCCTTTCCCCTCGACTGCCTTGTACTCTAACCCAAAGCACCTCAGAGTGCCCTTCCTCTGACTCCTTGCTAATTCTCCTTTTCCTTCTCTGGACTCTATTCCTCCAAGTTGCCTAAATCTTCCAGAGGTACTCTAAAATTAACAGAATTGTCGTGTATACTTAACAATGTTTCTGTTTGATGTATAAAACACCAGATACCTACTGGGCAGTATTTTTTTCCTGACTTGGTGTCTGCTGAGGCTAATTTTTTTAGCTTTGGTACACAGGAACAGGAAGGGTAAATCTGTCACTGTTGATAGGAAGTGGCTTTTGGAAAGTAAAGTTTGATCCACAATGTGACTGAAGGATCACTCAGAAAGAAAGATTTTTTTCTGTATATCAAAATATAAGAATTGCCAGATTTATCCACTGCTCACTTGATAGCAACAAAAATGAGATCTTTTCTCTGTCACTCACTAGCAAACCTAGCTATCAGTTACTACTGAATCCAAAAGGCTCATATGTTGAATGTTTAACATTGATGGAGGGAAAAAATTGAAAGTTTTCCTACTGTTAATGAGACAGAGATGTCTGTAAACAATAAGATGCCTTATAGCTATTTTCAAACAGGAATCAAAGCTGTAATTAGACATAAAGCACTGTCAATGATAGAGCCTTTAATGTAACATATCTCAGTTTCTCTTTCTCTCTGTATCAAATATCTTCACATAGACAAAAGGGGAGAGTGACTGAAAAGAGCAGCAGAGGAAAGCTTTGAATTGAAGGCTTACTTCCTATTACCTTATGGTGTCACACACATCCTGCAGCACTGGCAGCAAAACATCCTTGATGGGACCTTTGCCATGATCTTCAGGACAGAGAGAATGATGATTGTAATAAGTGGAGTCCTTTGAATCTGAGTCATGTGGACCCCCTTTTATGGGTGTATGGGGCTCCATATTAAATTCAACGGTAGCTATGTGGAAAAACACCCTGTGAGATATGGGCGACTGATGCCACCTTAGTCAGCAACTGGGCGGGGTCCCCCCTCCAGGCAATCTTGCCAACCAGAGGGGGGAGGGGTCCCCCCACGGCTGATAGCGCTGGCCAGGAAGTGGCCACAGCGCTCCCATCCCCTGCCCATCACCTAAGCAGGGAGTGCGGCCTGTTGGGGATGTACCAGCACTCTCAGGGGGTGCACGTACACCACCGTGCAACCCCTATGCATTGCCACTGCTGTGAGAGGTGAAGCTTGAGGCATAAACCTGGAGAAAATGGCATTGTGACATTTCAGCACACTAGGGGGTTCTGGGACTCAGATGAGAGCATGCCCCAGGGTGTGAAGCTTGCTATTAATTTGACCAACGGGAAGAAGTGGCATCCCAGGGTTCTTTGTAGCACTGCCTCCCACAATGCAATGAGGGATGCTGGCTGTAACACACGGTGGGACATTTGAATAATGGTACCCAGAGGGCACATCTACACAAAGTGCTTACTACACAGTAGTCTAATAACGATGTGCAGTAGCGTGCCAGTCAAAAACCGTGCTAATAGGCTACTGCTCAATGTTATTAGGCTATTGCACAGTGCCATAAAAATTGTGCACTGGTGCTACTGCACAGGAACTGTAGTTACTGTGCATTTAGTTAGTACTTCATTAAGCAAGTACTAAACTAAATATGCAGTAACTACTGTGCATTAATGAATATGTAGACACACCCAGAAGCCTTCAACTTATGGTTTGATGTTTTGAAGCCATTCAGTTAAAAAAAAAAAAGTCACTACTCTAGCAACTCTTCCCAGGAGAGCAAATTCAAATCTTGCTGAAGCAGGACCAGTGCCAAAGGAATAAAATGGATAATTCTGTCCCACAACACTTACTGGACATGTGATTAGCATAGTGGGAGCCAACCTTTTTGCAGGTGCATCCTCCCCAAGTGCCCTTCTGTTCCCCTTTCTCTGCCCAGTTTGCTGCTCTACTCTCTGCATCTTGATCTATCTGCTGCTCTGTAACCTCTCCCCGCCTCTCTTTCACAGAACCTGTCCATGCCATTTGAGGCACACATGCTGCAGGTTGGCCACCCTTGTGTTAGGTTATTACTTCGGTGAAAAGGGGTAAGAAAAATCTTTCTAATTCCTGCCATATGTTGCAGCCAGCATGGACAAAGGTCAGCTACTTACTTACTCAGCCAACCTGCAGAAGGAAGTCCAAGAGTAGGTGGGAAGCTTGTGGAAGTGGCAAAGAATAGAAGGAGCTTTCATTTCACCTTCCTCACTTGCTGGCCAGAATAACTGAGCTGTCACTTGGTACACGGTAGTGCTATATTGGAGGTATGGGCTAGAAGAACTTTGTACATGAAAACAAACACGCTGAAACTAGGACCACTTTGGGAGTGGACTACGAGTCAGAAGCATGCTGCAGAAGGTAGGTCCACACTGACTTCCTGTTTTGGAGGCTGCCTATCCACTCCTAGTTTTCATGTTGCAAACCAGAAACTGGAGCAGTGAGGACATCCCAGGGGAACCCAACACTGCCATTCTTGTGCTATCAGTATCTCATCATTATGTCTGCATGTGAAGTGAAGTGCATTGGTGGGGCTTCATTTTATAAATCAGGCTCAAGAGCAACATGGATCCAGTATAGACATGCCCAGACTTACACTGTCTTCCTGAGTTATTCCTGAGGTGGTGCAACTTCTCCATTAATCCCTAGTCAGAAGGGCGGTGCCTGAAGCCATACATGAGAACTAAGGGGAGATTGCGTTAAAACATTAAGGAGGATTGTCAATGCCTATCATACATAACACAACCTCAGCCTTGAAGTAGCAACAGTTCTTAAGTGGTCCAAGGACATTTTCCATTTGCCTATGCCAAATCAGAAGTGAAAATCAGTTGTGGTGTGCTTTGAAAAACAAGTGTGAAAAAAAAAGACTCCCCAGGAGCTGAACAAGCTTAGATGTGCATATATTGCCCAATTCTTCCACCCCTTTCTCCAGCTTTATAGCAGTGTAATTCATCGGCAGATACAAAACACAGTTATTTTGTCTGTGAAATCGGTGTAGTATCTCCTTTAGATTGAAGAAGGAAGAGAATGAATCAGAGGGCCATATTCTGTTCTCAGTAGAAATGGAATAAAGGCACTGAAGCCCACAGACTTGTTCCATTCATGCAGGAGGAAATGACAAAATTTGATAAGGGTATTCTGACCCTAACAAAGACTGCTCACATTTTGTTATTAACTTCAGTAAGACCAGAATTTCAACCCTGGTTTATAGCCACCTTATACATGGGTATTCTTTGCTACTTGATTCACTCACTGAACTTTTGACATATCATTTCAGGCCCAGAATATTTGTACCCTGTACTGTATTTGTCCAGTAACTTAAAAATAACTTAAAGGTATTCTCTCTTGTTCTCTTTCTCTCTTCTTCTCTCTTTCGGTCACATAGGCATATATCACAGTAGGAACTTGTATGAAGAAAGCATCGACATACCTGACTATCAACGATTTTAATAATGGGAATGCTGCACCATGTTCAGCTGAGCTCAGTTTAAATAAACATGAACATATTTAGATACTAACCCTGGATCTTCTTAACAAGATTAGGCTGGAAGATCAAATACATTGCTACCTTCTTCTGCCTTCTTTTTTATTCTTGGTTGAGTTAGAAATAAGATGAGAGTAGATAGGCCTTGGCTTTTCAATAATTGTCTCTCTTGGATTTTGGAACCTTTCTAGACTTCCGAGTTGGGTCATAGGAGATACATGAGAGGCATGGTTTTTGTTTTGTTTTCACACTTTCCCACCCAGGACAGGGCAGCACCATATTAACAGGTCCAAAATCCAAGGAGCCCTTTGTGAACTACCATTCCCTGAGCAGAAGTTTGCTTTGAAATCCTCAAGGAGTTCTACCCAAAATCTCATATCAGAGAATAACTCCTTGCATTGCATTCCCATCACGAATATAGGCCCAGGTCTTTCAATGAGCTCTGTCAAGAAAAACCCTTGGCAGTTACTCAACAGGGTTCTAGACAGCATGGTGGTCCAGACTTCACAGGTTTACAGCAGATTAGGAGCTGGAAGGGACCTCGGGAGATCATCGGGTCCAGTCCCCCTGCTCTGGGGAGGAAAGACTGCTGGGGTCAAATAACCCCAACAAGGTGTGCATCCAGTCTCCTTTTGAAGATATCAAGGGTACGTGCCTGCACCACCCCTGCTGGGAGGATATTCCAGACTCCAGTCACACAAATGTTGATGACATTTTTCCTTATATCCAGTCCAAAACCTCCTTCCAGGAGTTGATGACCATTGCGCCTAGTTTTCCCTGGGGTGCTCTGGTGAATAGTCACTTGCCTAGCCCCTGATGCTCTCCCCTGATATATCTGCAAGCTGCCACCAAATCCCCATGAGGTCTTTTCTCTTCCAGGCTGAACAGTCCCATATCTGTTAGCCTTTTCTCATATGGCTTGCTCTTCAGGCCTCTAATCATATGAGTGGCTCTTCTCTAAACTCTGCCAAGCTTCTCCACATCCTTCTTGAAGTGCGGCACCCAGAACTGGATGCAGTTCTCCAGTTGCAGTCTCACCAATGCTGAGTACAGTAGCAGAACAATTTCCTTAGTTTTGCTTGAGCTGCATCGGTTCATGTAGGTCAAAGTATTGTTTGTTCTGCAAAGTGTAGCATTCCACTGGTGGCTCATATTCATTTTATGGCCAATTATGACCCACAAGTCCCGTTCAAAAGTGGTGCTAGCTAATGTAGCATCACCTAGCCTATAAATTTGCTGCAAATTTTTCCTCCACAGACAAAGCACTTTACATTTCTCAATACTTTACCCTTCATTGCCTTTCATTTTATTGGAGGTAGTTCCCTGGTCCCCATCACCATATTATCAATGCATCTACCAACCTTTGACGTATTCCTCCTTACAATCTGGGCCAAAATGGTATAAGTTGAGGTGCCTTACTTTGCTCCTTAGGCATCAATGTAAGCTTGGCTCCATATTTGGGTTGATCTAGTTTGGGTAGTCATTAAGACTGAAGAAGTCAAAGGTAAGTAGATGTGATGTTAGCCATGTTGTTCTCTTGTGTGCTATTGTTTTCAAAACTGGTATATCTTTATCACAAAAAACCAGGTGCCACTTAAGCTTGGGAGAAGACTTACGGCCTCACAACCTTGATATGAAGAAGAGTTATAAATACAGTTCTTTTTTTATGGGGGAAATCAAGTCACAGTGAGGTTAAATGGCATGCCCAAGGTCATACTGAAAGCTGTGGTGGAACAAAAGGTACACCCACACCTTCCAAGCCTTAGATAACTAACCTAAAGCCTGGACCCTCTTTCTCTCTGTGTGGAAGCAGGGTTTAATTTTGCAATTCTCTGAGCAATAATCTGCATAGTGTGTAGGCTAATTTATTCTTTCTGAAAGGTTTTGGTGTTTTTTTTTTCTTCAGCTCTTCATTCCCTTCTTCTTAGTAAAAAGTTTAAAAACTCATTTAAGCAATATTAAAAGCCTTTGCATTTCAATGCCTACACAGTCTTCAATCCCCACACCTCACAAAGGTACCTGTAATGATCCAACTGATAAAGGGCTGTTCTGTAGTCAGAATGAATCAGCTTATCGTTTCCCCTTCATGGTAGTGCCGGTCAACTTCCTTCCAATTAATTATTGCCCAAGGAGCTTGCACCATTGTGCTCTGAAAAGTCCTCCAGAACAACAGAGTTCTCTGTGAAGTAACATAACATGCACATTGCACTCTGTTTTGATTGATTGATGAACCCCATTGCAGTGTATATAATCGTGTGCTAAATGTTACATATGCCCTTAGTGGGTAATTTCAGGAAATTATTTAAATGCACTTCTTTTAAAAGGTTTGGTAATGTAAGTCAAAGAGACACTTAACAGACCCAGTGCTGATTAGTGTGGGTGACCACAGTATACTGGAGTCTTTGATATCGCTTGGCTTTTTCTTGGTTTCCCTGAGGCCCTTTGGACAAAGCAAGAAAGATGGCTGAGACACCCTTGGCCTTCTGGGAAGCTCAGTGACATTTAAAGGCTGCTGGGGCCTATTCCGCTAATATCTAAACTAATTAAAGTCAAATCATAATTGTAGTAGCTTGTGCACTGGAATTCTAATAAGCCTAGGAGCAGTGCACGCCGAATGTTGCTATGCTAAAAGCTGCCTTCACTGTGTCAGAATTGCATTTTCCCATACAGAGAATTGTCCCCACTATTTCACTTAATCTTATCATCACCCTTCTGATCGAAGACATGCCAATCTAAATGTAAGACAAAGACTTCCTCGTATGGATCTCTCCATGTACATACTTGGATTCATTTTTCCTATCTCAGGGATGTTGGGGGTGGGGATGAAGGGCCTACATGCAGAATCTTTATTCATATTAACACATTGTGATGTCTTTGTTCACACTAAATAACTTTTCACCCCTTCCAAAAGCCCTAGGAATGCTAGCAGGACCCCTGGGAGAGCAAAGCTCTAGTCCCTTTCGCAGAAGAATGCTGCAGTGACTAGGGCATAAGGGCAACAGTCACAACACCTGGGCATTACATGTGAACTTGGCAAGCGACTTCTGGCCAGAACCTGAACGTTAATTAGGTTTCTACCTCATTCATTTCAGTGGTGGACACTCTGGGGGAGGGCTGGAGCCACTGAAGGTTAATACATAAGTGCGCCCTTTGGTGTTGCCTTTCAACAGTGGCCAAGGTGAGATGGAAGGTCTTTCTTTTTCTTTTTTGTTAGGGTTTTGGGGATTTGTGGTGTGTTTGGGGGGGTACGGGTGTGGAGGGGGGTTTGGTAGGGAGGAGAAGAGGAGAAGTCCCAGCCCTTCTGTAGGAGAGGCTGAAGGTGCTGGGATCTCCCCTGCAGTTGGGGCAGGGTGTTGAATGGGTCTGTGGGGAGAGAGTTGGTGGGGTGAGGTTTCCTGTGTCTGGATATGAGTGGTGTTTGGGAGGCCTGGCTGGGATTGTATTTAATTAAATATATAATTAAATATATATAAATAAATGCATACCTGCATAACTCTGGGTATTTGAGATGATTGTTCCTAAGGGTGTTCCCTGCAGAAACTCCTCTGTCTCTATACATGAGAGGTGAACCTCACTGTAAAATGGGGAAACTTCACATGAGTGATGTGAAAATAAGTCTATTAAAGGTTATGAGTGTTTGGGGGCTGGACTCGAAGATCCTCTGAGGTCCCTTCCAACATGTCTATGTTCAAATACTGTGATAAAAGGAGCCAAATAAGTGTGCCAATCACACAGAATCTGGACTATAAGCAGTCCAAATGGCTTCAGGGAATGACTTCTAAGAATAAATACCCATCCAATGTAAGAACTATACAATCATACCCTTAATATATATATTTTTTTCTTTATTAAATTATATGTTTTCAGACAAGGAGCTAGAAACATGAGGACTTTCTGCAAAGCATAAAGAGATCTACACCATGGAAATGGTTTCAAGTTCAAGATTCAACTCTATAACCCAATATATATTTCAAGAGTAACTGAATATCCATATAGCACCAAGGAGTGGAAATAAGGAATGAGAAAGCTCCTTCAGTGTGATCCACAGAAGACTGGAGATAGTTGAATCAAATTAGGAAGAGTAACATATAAGTGAATGGAGCAAAATAGCAGGCTCAAGGTACTGGAGAAAACTGCAGGGACATACTGCAGTGCTGAGGTCAGATGTAGAGAGGCAGGCACTTTTTTTCCCTTGTTCCTCACCATTGTGTTGGGTCAGTTAAGTTCTCTGAGCTCCAGACCAGGACTATAAAAGGAACTGATTGTTCCTCATATAGAGACAGAGGACTTCCTGCAGGGCACGTTCCTGGGAATAGCCAAGCTCAGGAGAAATTTTGGGGCTACAGTTTCTATTTCGGTGTCACTATTTAAGTTAACAATAAAGCAGATTGCAGGAAGATGGACCATATCCAGTGTGCATATACTTTGCTTGGGCTTGGAGGATTTCAGGTAATTTACTGTTCCCTTAAAGATGGGATTTGCAAAAACACTCAGCTTTGACTTCCTGTTTTGTTCTCGGTTTTGTTTTTCTGACTGATGTCAATGGAGTTGCAGCACTGATTTCAGCAGCAGCAGAGTTAGGAGAATGCAAATTATTTTTTTTCAATCCTATTAGAGAATGCCCCTATCAAGCACATCCTTATATAAGGTTCTTCTCTGAACCTGGCAAGTCTTTAAAAAAAAAAACAGAAACAAAAACAGCAACTACCGATTCAATGCTGCCATAGCTGGTTGTACAGTGAAATAGAAGATTTCAGCAGAATCAGTCAAGTATTCTTCACTGGTAAGAAATATGATTTCAGGAATATGGCATTGATGTGTTAGTTACTAATAAAAATCTGTTTCTCCAGAGCCAACAAAATATCCCCACCTTCCCCTGACGTTATGGTAATGCCGAAGTTTTAACTAAGTCAAAATATTGTGTCAGTGCTCCAAGTATTCTCTGTGGGTTAAATCCTATTCCATCAGTTTAAAACCAGTGTTTGGGGAGATCAGAAAGAGTCATGTACATATTTTTTTCATTCTGCTTTTCCAGACAAACCAAATATATGCACTTTTATGGATGGGAATGTTATTGAAATAATATGACTTTGCTAACATTACATTTTGAATTTATCTTTATTAGGTTGCATTTTAATTTCATTCAGTGTATCCTCATTAAGCAACTGTTTGCTCCCTCAGGCATTTTTTTGAGCTAACTTTTAATCTACCTATTGGTTCTCAAGGCTGTAAAAGTTAAAGCCTATTTGAATTTTTATATAGAAATCTGCTAGATTTTCTAACATATAGATCTGCAGGCATTTTTGAGCATGATTATACCTACCTTTGCTGGATACAGCCTTTTTTCGTTATCCCATCCAATAAATACCCACAAAAGAAATTAAATAACACATATTTGCATCAATGTTTGTTGAAGCCAAGATGTTTTTCTTTCCTCCCCAAGAAAATAGATATCCTGAAATTCTGTTTTATTAAAAATTACTGGTAGTGGAATACTTGTCTATCTAATCAGACAGCTAAGATCCTGCCACTGTATCATTCAAACGCTGGACAATAATTCAAAGTAGCAGCAAGTGTGCCCAAAGGAGCTGTATTTGCTCTGTCTCCACACATCACTCTCTCTATCTCTTCTTTTTTCCCCCTCATTTCCTATCGATTATGTCTTCTGAATATTGCATAATCTCTTTAAGATGACTAAAGTGATCTAGATGAGGTCATCTGAAGTGAGAGTGTCAATGACAGTGATTTTGTGGTAGACTATGGCTTTGCTGGGGCATGTACTACCAATGGGATTTACATCGGTTAAGCAAGACTTCCAAAAGTTAGCCTTGTCTCTCTTATGATAGAACCTAGAAGCCTTAAAAAAAGATGGAGTTTTCCCCAAACTAGACAGTCCTTGCCCCAAAAGTTTCACAATGTAAATGGAAAAAAGATAGTAAAAAGTTGGAAGGGCTCAGAGACTTAACAAAGGTTACAAAGTAGGTTACTGGTTAAGATGAGTTTATATTTCAAGTCTTACATCTTCCCTTCAGGTTCTGTCTTTCTGATTTTGTATGTATATCCAACCCTGGGCCCTTGTCCTACAATTTGATTCAAGTTGAATGTGTCCTACATAGACACAGATGTCTACCTGTACAGAGAAACGTACAGGTTCATGGTTTAATGTGTGAAAGGAGCCAGGAGCTGTTTAGAGTTACCTGGACAATAAAAATAAGTTGGTGTTCAAGTGATGCTCCTATAGCCCAACATTTGTTGTTTTGAAGGGTTTGATCTATCTTCCAAAAAAATAAAAATAAAACTTTGCATAAAGTAGTTCAGGAAACAGAACTTGACCAAACAGGCTGCTCAAGGAAGACATAGATCTGAAGGTATTTGCAAATTAAAGACCACAGTTGCTTTAGACACACACAAAGCTCATCAACACAGTAGGAGAATGGCAAAAAGGAAATCTTGGGCGTTTATAAATGTGGTCCAGGAGTCGCACTAATGAAAAGCACCCAGAGCGTCATGTGTATCAGCATCCCCACGCTGAAAAATGCCAGTGGGGCACTTTGAACACAAGCTCATCGAATGATGCATGTGATGCTGGAGTCTGCTGGAGCATGGTAATTACCATGGCCCAGCAGACTGGATTAATCGAATATGCTCTGATGTGCTGTAATTGAAGTGTGGAGGAGCAGCCTCCCTGCACGTGTATAGGAGTCCCTCCTGGCTGATTACATTTCTCTTAGTCATTCCCTGTTTGGTTTCTAAATACATATAGACCAGTATGTAGCCCTTTTCTCTTGTGTGGCATTTTACCGATTTTAATGTTTTTCGTTTTCATTTTTTACTATCATGGGAAAAGACAACAGGACTGGACCCTAAGCATGCTAGTGAAGCAGAATGGTCAGACTCCAGAAAGCAAATGCTAAGCAAAAGGAGAAACCACTTAAAAAAACTTATCAATTTGTTGTCTATTTGAACTGGAATTAAACACTTCTAAAAATATGTTTCGTGTCAAATTACAAGTCATCCCAAAAGCTTCAGCACCATCTTTATAACAGACCGGGTGGTTATAAGACCTGAAGAAATGGTAAACATCACTAGCAGAAAGCTGCTCATGAAGGGTACAGAGAGCTGACAATTTATATTACTTACGTAGGGATATACTAAGGTGTGGGAGGAGTGTACAGAATGATATAGGGCCTCATCCACCTTCACCTTGGATTTTGATGCATGCACAGCTTCAAGAGAAGGCTGAGGGGGGACCTGGTGATTGTCTATAAACTCACTAGGGGGGACCAGAAGGGTTTGGGGGAGACACTGTTTCCCCTCGCGCCTCCTGGCATGACAAGGAACAATGGACACAAGTTATTAGAGAGTAGATTTAGATTAGACATCCACAAGAACTACTTCACAGTTAGGGTGGCTAGGAGCTGGAACCAACGTCCTAGCAAAACGGTGCTGGCTCCTACCCTGGGGATCTTTAAGAAGAAGCTTGATGACTACCTGGCTGGACTCATTTGTGTCCAGTCTTTTCTCCCACCCAGGTGGGGGGTCGGACTTGAAGATCTACAAGGTCCCTTCGACCCGACTTCTATGATTATGATAAGATGCTTGTGAATGTGGAAGAATTTCCACAATATTTTGGGAAAGAGGGGAAACAATATAGCATAGACAACAATGCAAATAGCCAACCTGAAGTCCAAGTTTCATCTTCCCAGCTGGTGGAATGACTGTTTATTATACCTAGCTGCTGATGAGAACACAGGTTTATCTGTATACTCCAAGATGAGCTCATTGATACTCAGTCCCTCCCTAGATAACAAATTACCATTGAAGTAGATTTAACTACAGCATTTCTTTTACTAATTTTACATGGAGCACAAGGATCATGGGGGGAAGGACTGATGCTTGATGGAACTTTGGTCCATGAGGACTCTCTGAAAAAGAGCTTGCCCATCATGGAAAAAAAAATCATTTTGTGATATCTAACATTTTCTGTCAATGAAAAATTGAAACCTCAAACAATGTTGCAAACTGAAAAGCCAAAGGAATTTGGAGAGGTTACACAGTGGATTTGTATAGGATGGTTTGGATACAGATGATCCTGCCTCAGGCAGGGGTTGGACTAGATGACCTATGGAGGTCTCTTCATGCCCTACTTCTCTATGCTTCTTTGAAGCATTTTTTTTTCAAAGTGTTTCATAGAATCAAAATCCTTTTCAAAGTAATTTTCAAAATAATTTCAGCATTTTTCATTACAATTTCAGCTATTATTAATACATGCTCATTGAAGAAAGCCACTGGATGCCCTTTAAGTTTCTCTACATCCTTCTTAAAATAATGTCCCTCAAAATAAACAAGGCTGCAGAGCTATGGCTTGGATAACATTGTGTTAAACAGTACAAGCAGAATGCAATTTCCTTTTGTGAGCCTGAAAGGCAGTTTTCTAGCTGAGTAATTGGCCCTTTTGGCATTTATGCACAGGTAATGATTTTATAACCCCGATGGTGTGGACACTAATGCACGTGTTTAGCCTAAGAGTGGGTGGCAGGCTACACAAGGCTTGGGTAGCTATGTGCACATATCCACTCTGAATGTATGCTTGTGTCTGAAAGTCATGGAAATATAAACACACTGCAGGGGTAATACCATTGAAATGTGTGCCTCAGCGCCTATGCAGCTAGAAACTTGCCATGTGGAGAGATAAAGGGAGACAGGATTCTGTCTCACAAGATCAAGCTGAATAGTTCAGTACTGATGACTCTTACTGTTCATGGTGTCTTTCACTCTGTAAAAACCCTAAGCTCCACAATACCACTCCAGGAGACATGGTTTTTCACCGTATTTTTCTAACGGTCCATTTTATTATAAAATTACTAATATGACACACTATTAACAACCATACTCCCAGTGGTGGAGTATATAACAAAGCTATAACATGTCCCAGATCCCTATTGTATTTGATGCAATTAGTAGAGCATCAAGAAGATTACCTAGTCGATGTCAAAGTACATCAAGCTTGTGGAAATGCAGCTAACCTGACTTTGGGAACTGATAAACCTACTGTTAATAACAGGCAGCGGTGAGTAACCATTCTACCATTGGGTCACTCACCAGTGTAATCATAACAGTACCATGTTAGCTGTCAAAGAAACACAAGAACTTACCACTGTAAAGAAGAGCCTCAAATCCATCCATGTAAGTGTATCAGGAGAGAAGGCAAGTATGCCAGGGCGGGAGATTTTTTTTTTAAGTCTTTAGTAATACAACATGAATGAAACCTCCAGAAGGAAAATCAAAAAAGAGCTGACTAATCTAAGGAGCAAGTTCAAATGATCATTTTAATTAATACAGTTCAAAATGCATAGTTCTCAAGAGGCTCCTTCTCCATTTCCATGTGAGAATGTCCAAGATACGAACATTGTGGAAATCTGCATAATGTTGAAGTTCTGGAAAGTGGAGAGCATTATGTCCATGAAAATGCCACACTGTAGTGAAAGCCAAGCTTAATGTTTAGCATTACCTAGCAATCTGCAAAAAACAAAAAAATTCGCTACTGCTCCTTATTCTGTCTTTCAAATTTTGATTTGAGATGAGATGGAAGTTACATCTCTGAGGTCTTATGCCATCGAGTTCAGTGATTGGTTGCGACTATTTCATGTGGGGAGAGGTTGGGAGAATTTATTTGCTTTACTTTCAATCCTAATGCATCTGCAACTTTACTAGGTCATTTACTAGTGCTGAAGCTGGTTGACCTGGGGATTTGTAACGTACTATTAATGTGTATTCAGTAGTGGAGTCATATGTGGTAAAGTTCCCGGGGAACTATAGGCCAGTTAGTCTTACCTCGACCCTAGGTAAGCTTTTTGAGAGAACTATTCTGGCACATGTCCGCCAGGGGCCAGCAGGGGAGATCATGCTTAGGGGCAACCAACATGGGTTCATTAGAGGCAGGTCCTGTCAGACCAAGCTGGTGGCCTTCTACGACCAGGTCACCAAATCCTAGATGCAGGGGTAGCAGTGGACATAGTCTACCTGGACTTTTGGAAGGCCTTTGACACTGTCTCTCACCCTGTTCTCATTAAGAAACTGGGGGGCTGTGGTGTCAACACCCACACAGTCAAATCGGTCACCAACTGACTGGAGGGCCGCACCCAGAGAGTGGTGATGGACCGGTCATTTTTGACCTGGAGGGATGTGGGCAGGGGGGTCCCCCAGGGCTTGGACTCAGGCCCACACTGTTCAACTGCTTCATCAGTGACTTAGACAAGGGGGTAAAAAGCACCCTGTTCAAATTTGCTGATGACACTAAGATGTGGGAGTATGTAGGGATGCAAGAAGGGAGGAATAGGCTGCAATTGGACCTAGACAGGTTATAAGGGTGAGTGGATGAGAATAGGATGGGATGCAACACCGACAAGTGCAAGGTGCTGCACCTGGGGAGGAAGAACCAGCACCATACCTACAGGCTGGGGAACTCCCTTCTCGGCAGTGCAGAGGCAGAAAAGGATCTTGGAGTCATCACTGATGCCAAGATGAACATGGGCCGGCAGTGTGGGGATGCAGTCAGGAAGGCCAACCGCACCTTGTCATGCATCCACAGATGCATCTCGAGCAGGTCCAGGGAGGTGATCTTCCCCCTCTATGCGGCACTGGTCAGGCCGCAGCTGGAGTACTGCGTCCAGTTCTGGGCACCGCACATCAAGAGGGATGGGGACAACATGGAGAGGGTCCCAAGGAGGGCCACCCGCATGGTCAGGGTGCAGCAGGGCAGGCCCTACGAGGAGAGGCTACGGGACCTGAACCTGTTCAGCCTCCACAAGAGAAGGCTGAGGGGGGATCTAGTGGCCTGTTACAAACTAGTCAGAGGGGACCAGCAGGCACTGGGGGAGTCCCTGTTCCCCTGAGTACTGCCAGGAGTGACCAGGAATAACAGTCACAAGCTGGCAGAGGGGTGATTCAGATTAGACATCAGGAGGCGCGACTTCACGGTCAGGGCGGCTAGGGTCTGGAACAAACTTCCAAGCAAAGCGGTGCTGGCTCCTGCCCTGGGGGTCTTTAGACAAGACTAGACAAACACCTTGCTGGGATCGTTTGACCCCAGTAGTCTTTCCTGTCATGGCAGGGGGTCAGACTTGATGCTCTGCTGAGGTCCCTTCCGACCCTACTAACTATGAAACTGAAACTATGAAAGGGTCGATAGAGCTGTGCGGTGTATGTTTCATGAAGCCACTAAAGTCTGTGCCATCCGACTATGTGACCCTATGTAGATGCTGAAAAGGACCAAAGGGATCACTGATGATTCTTAATGCCACAAATGAGGGATCTCAGGGTGAAGGTGCATTTTCTCATCACTGCTGATTAGCTCTGTCTCTCTTCCCATAGCCTGTCCTCTCCACAAATATGGGTGAAGATTTCATGAGATCAGGCTGTCTCACAAAAGAATCAGGTTCTTTGTGTTTAAAGTCAGTGAGGAAACACCACTAGATTGGCCTCACTTGTATTATTTTAACACTCCTTTTTCAGGCCCTTCTTGACAATGAGAAATGTGAAGGAATCCAAAAAAATGCTTTTAACTAGCCATTTTTTTTTAACTAATACATAATTTTTAAAGCATGTTTTCCATCCTGGTTTGTGTCTGATTCATTTGATCCCAACAATTTAATTTATCTCCAAATAACTGCATCTCGCATTACCCACATTGATCCCCACTGCCCCAACTCTTACCACTTCCTTAATGAATGCCCTGCTTTGTGTATGCGCCCAAGGAGGCACTTGGGAACCTTGAAGAATTGTCTTACAAAAGCTTAGGTGCAATTCAAGATCCTACTGGGAACCTACCTGCATCTTTGGATGCCTAAATACCTTTGTAAATCCTTGATTACGTAATGTCAGTCAAGTGAGTAACAGCAAACAGACCTTTGCTTAAGTACTCTTCTGCCTCAAGGTATGGGGAAGGGACCACCAGTTTCGATTGCACTGTTCATATTACAAGGTTGAAACAATTTAGTTCAGGATGTAGTGTATGTATATATATATATATTATACCCTGAACCAAATTGTATTCATTTAGATTCAGAAATTCCCTCCACTGTGTTTCAGATGGTTTGTTTTGAATTTAATCAAAGTGACAATTTTCATTATTTCATCCTTGTAGTATGAACAGTGCAATCAATACTGATACTATACATACATACATACATAGATCTCTTTAATAATAATATAATATAATATATTAGAAGTATTGATCAGTATCAATAATAATATAAGATCAGTATTGATATATATACATGTATATATGGATGTGTGTGTGTGTATATATATATAGTGTGTGTGTGTGTGTGTATGGGAGGGGTTCTGCATTGGAAAACCTGTGTTGTCTTTAACATCGGCACTTTTTTGACAATATGTTCATTAGATGGGGAATGTTTCACATTTTCCCATTTAAAAGCTACACCATTTCTTACAAGCACACACCAACAAATGTCAGTTTTTACAAACAGAAATTGACAGCATCCCGTACCGTTATCCTGGGATCCTCCTTCTCAGAATTATAATAATTCTTTTGCATTTGCTGACATTAAGTAAACAAATGCTCCTGGATTCTTCTTTTCAAACTTTCCTTTCTTAATATGGCTCTGATGGAAAATAAAATACTGATTAACTATTCCAAAACCATTTTGATCATATTCAAAAACCCAAGTGGTGCATGAAGAACTATCTTTAAGTTTTATATTTTAAAAATAATTGGATCTTTCTAATCCTAGGTGTCTCTATCCCATGTGCTAGCTAGCAGAACTAAATAAATAACCCTCTTTTGAATTTGCATCTTAATTTTCTTTTAATGCTTTGCAATATAGGTTTTGTACAGAGAAGACTTCTCTTTTTTTATAAACAGATGTCACTCTAGCTGTCATTTCAAAGATCTGCAAGTAAATTTCTGAAACTCTGGGAGAAATGTTAAAAGTGACATGAAGTGAGGCAAATGATTTGACTATTGTTTCAAGTGTTTTTTCATTTAGATGCACAAGAAAAAAAAAACACGGAGGAAAATGTTCAGTAATAAAAATGCTTACCATTTCTGGAGCACTATAAGTCTCCAAAGTGCCTGTGCAAACGTTAATTAATGCAAATAATGTCCACAAGTTTTCAATTCTAATATTAACCTTACAAAAGTGAATGCATCTGTGTGCGTGGATGCCAACTCCTCTCAGTGGATCCACGCACTCAGAATATACCATCATTTGTCTGCCCTCTAATAACACACAGGAGTGATGTCTGTCATGCATTGCAGTAAACACATTAAGTAAACACAATAGGACCCCCAAATGTTTGCTCAAGTACTGTAATTAATTGTGACTTGCTGTAGCAGAGTTTTCTCTGAATTAAACAGAAAGATCCATGCCCTTTCCTCCCCCTGCTGTAGCTCTCTGTGCAGTGGGAAAAGATTTAAACTAAAGACTTCCCTTCTGGCCCTGCCAAGGTGCATTTTTTCCTCATAGACTTGACTTGCAGTAGAAGTTGATGTGAGAGTTTGTCATGGCTGTTTTGACAGTCTGGTCATCCTAATCCAGGGATCTGGTCCCTGTGGTTTGTCAATTATCCTACTAACCCTACAGCGAGAGGAACACTCAAGGCACTGAACTGTCATCCAATAACCAAGAAATAATGTCAGCAGCCAGTGAGCAGGGAGTGAGAGAGATGGGGATGCTTTTGACAACAGAGGAGTGTGGATCATTTCAGCATTTATTTTATTTATAGACATTCATAACAAATTAATTATATCTCACTGCAACGTGGCACTAAACTTCCTGGATCCAGAGCGGCATACATATGCAAGGTGAAGAGTGTGGGCTAGTGCTAAGAAGGCAGCACTTTGAATCCAGGGTAGAAGGGTTTATTCCCAGCCTCCTCTGTTCACCTCCACTGACCTTGTACTTGTTCCTTAACCTGTCTGTACTTCAATTCCCTCCTGGGTAAAATGAGGATAACACTACAAAGCTCATATCAATTAATGCTTGCAAGAAGCTTGGCGATCATTGGGCAGATGGCAGAATAGAAGTGCAAATTATGCAAAGGCTCTATAGTAATGAAAAGTGACTGTATCGGGAGGCAGGGAGGACGGGAAGATCACGGCAGAAAGACGAGAGCAGGGCAAACATAGATAATTGACATCAGACTGAATGTGAGGGTCTGAGTCAAACATTAGGTACTCCAGTATAATCTGGCATAATCCTACAGCATCACTGGCGTCGCTGGGATGTTAAGGAATTCAAACTCTGGGCCAGATCTTCAATGGCTGTAAATCTCCCTTGTTGCATGGAAATCAATGGATCTGTGCTGATTCACATTAGATAAGCATTTGAACCTTCAGCACCAAGTATCTTTCCTTTTCCTTGTGACTATAGGACTTTCAACAGATAAGAGTCTGATTTCTTCCCCCCACTCCTACTGGTTTTATTTACAGCTATGCTTCACCATGTTCAAAGGACAGAATGTACACAACTAATAATATCATAAAAATAAATTGGATCTCAAGGCTTTCTTTATTTTTAAATGAGTATAAACACAGCTAGCAGGACTGGGTGATGAATTCAAGGACTGGTGATAGGGTCTAGGACCTTTCCCCTTAAGGCTATTTGTTCAAATGTGTAACAGAATCAGCAGAGACTGGAGCATGTTGTTTGTTACCACTTGATAGCATTGCAGTGGAACATATAAAATGAGATGGTTGACTCCATCCATTCCCTAGCAGCCATGTGCCCACATCAGGATAACTTCCATAGCAACCAGCACTAGTCTAATTGGCTTCCTTATTTCCAGACTTGGCAGAGAGACCTCTTAAATTTGGAACATAGCCATGAAAAAAAAATGAAAAGACATACTAGCTGCAGGTCAGCAACAACTCTTTCTTTATTGTGGTCTTGCCTTATGATATCTCACCCTTAAGATGGCTGCTGCCAAATCATAGGTTTTAAGGCAGTCTGTTAAGGTAGACTATGGGTGCATCTACATGTCAGTCTACAGTGACGTAGTCATGCACTACATTGGCGTATAGCACTCAGTGAGGATGTAGCAATCATGTGGGTCTATACATGATCAGCAGGGATGTTGCTGTAGCAGCGCACTCTGCCATTATAGCACACCATTGCGGTGAGATAGCAATGAAATCTAACTACATGCTGCAAGTACAGCACAGTACACAGTTACGGTGCTGTGCTTTAATACTTCCAAAAGTACTGAACTGTTGGGATCAAAGGAAGTACTAAAGCACAGCACTGTAGCAACATCACTGTACCATGTCACAAAGACACACCCTATGGCTACTACACCGAGACCTTCAAAATGTCAATACATAACAAGACCAGACCAAAGACTGAAGTGACATGCTGGTTGTTAAAGCCCAGGGCAGGGTAGCATAGGTGGGGGAATCTCTGTGGCTACATGAGCTTGGGATCTATTTAATGTTTGTATATTATCCCAATGCCATCATAAAAACCACCAACATTTAATGGACCATGAAGGTCATATCGTAGCCATATGGTCCACTAGAAATCTGAGAAGCAGGGATTTTTGTGGGTGATATCTTTCATTGGATCAACTGTACAGTATTTTTCCGGAAGCAGGTTCAGGTCCACTGTATTGTCTCAAGGTATGTTTCCAGGTTAATATCTCAAAGTTTGGTAGCACAAATAAGTATGTCCTGTTAAAGTTTATCCCTTTTGGAATACATTAGGTGAAGAAGATGGCTTCTCAGTTTCTCTGATGTTCTCCTGCATAGCTGTGTAGCATATTTGTACTTGGGTGTTTTAGCTAGAGGGTTTCAGATGATGAGTCTCCTGGGAATGAAGTTATATTTCTTCCACAAGCTTTGGAAGAAGATGCCTCTGTGTAGTCAGCTCCTATTTTATTTAGTTGTGTATTTTCTATTGTAAGAAGCAAATTTTGATGTCTTTTATGTTTTGCAAGGGTAGAAGTATGATGCAGTCATGATGGGCCAAGAAATACGTGAGACACAAAGATTTTAAGATCTCCCTGAACACGTCTACATGTGCATTTATGCTGGCTTAAATTTACTGTGTGGCAAGTTACTGCGCCGTAAGCGGGAATAGGTCAGCATCTACACGTGCAAGCTTTAAAGCACATTAAAGCTGTGTGTGGACTGACTTGGGACTAAAGTTAGTCTCAAGTCAGTCCACAATCACAGAGTTAGTGCACAGTAAGGCATCCACCTGTGTGTTACTGTGTAGTAACTAACTGGGCATAAATTTGATACCCTCATGATGCAAGGTATCCAATTTTTGCTTGAGTCGGCATAAGTCGTTATATTTACTGCACAGTACAGGTGTGCACATGTAGGTGCGTGGTCATATTGTACTGTAATTTCAGTTACTGCACAATAAACGCGCACATGCAGACACACCCCCTGCTCATCAGAAAACTTCTTTCCAAACATCCCACCAAAACAATATTGAAACACATGCATCATAATGCTAGCAAGTGTAGAAGCCTAGGAAAAGAGATACGCTTAGCAGTATACCTTGATCAGCACATACAAGCATAGATATATTAAGGGGGAAATGATTGTCAGAAACCAGGATACATGAAATAGTTCACCCAGGTGTAGCCTACGTTGCTGTTGCCTCATGCACATCATCCCATCCACATTCTTTTTGTCTCTTATGAAGGTCCAAAATGCATGGAGCTATAAACTCTAACCAACACCTTGGAGCCAGTGCAGAATACAGAGAACATGAGTAACATGATGATATTGAAATGCCACATAAACATGGAGATGCTTTCTAAACCAGGTATTATTTCTGCTGTGGCTCCCTATGTAAAATTAATCATATCTCTGCACTAATTCAAAATGTCAGCAATAAAGAAGACCTGAACTCTACTGTTAAAACTACTGCTATTACTCTCCAGAGCAGTAGGTCTTTTCCTGATCTTTTCTTTTGTCCAGGAATGTCAACAATTCATCAAGCCCTAATGAAGGCTATGTTAGAAATGAGGCTTAATGTCAGAGGCATGTTGTGGTACAAAGGTAAGGGCAATGTAACAGGGTGGGCACACTACTAAGAATTGGTGAAGCCATGTAGGAACTGCATCTGTCATTGCTAGTAAATACCATTTAGGGAAATTGCATTGGCTGGATTTGATCGTCCTGGATGAGTCTAAAAATCTGGCCTCCCTCAGACACTGTTGTGATCTAACTTTTAAGAGAGAGTTAGCTATGTGTAGCATTTCTCAGATGTCTCAGTGTATCTATTATGTCTGCATGCCCCCAAATGAGCTGAAGTGCTGGATTTTAATTCTAAACAAAACAGGTTAAAGTCACTATGATTTTGTTAGTCCAGCAATGTTGTAGCACAGTGGTTTTCAATCTGTGGTCCATGGACCTCTGGGGGTCCACAGACTATGTCTAAGGGGTCCATGAAAGATGACTATAATGAATTAAAAGCATGTAAATACCCACGCTTACAATCCAAAGGGGTCCACATCTCCAATTGAAATTTTTTAGGGGTCACAAAAGAAAAAAGGTTGAAAACCACTTTTCTTAGAGTATAGAGTTGTAACCGCTAAATTGTAACTTCTTGTTCAAGACTGTCCAATTTCCAAGCATCCAGGGGCCTCATGCCCACCAGGCTGTACTGGTAGGGATCATACCCAGATAGGGGGCCTGGGCCTCTGAGACCACACATGTTCCCTACCCCACTACGCTGTACACCCGGGACCTTGTACTCCCGATGTCCCCCAGCTGCAACGCCTCACCCCAAGCTCCCTGGTTGTGGACTCCCCTGCTACACTGTGTCTCACAGGTGCCCAGGCTACTGGGTCCCCCAGAACTGCAGGCTGAACCACATTATCCTGACCTACTCCCTGGAGTGGGGAAGAGAAAGCTGGAGGAGAAAGGGAACCTGGAGCTCCTGATTGCTTCTGCATGCAAGGAGTGACAGCTGGATGGGATCCCAGGGGCCACAATTTAACCCTTCATGGGCCTCATGAGATCCACAGGCCATCAACTGGACACCCTAGCTTATATGGATACTGATAAATGAGTTATGTTGATCTGTACCCACAGTGTGCCTTTAGTCAAGTGACTGAAGTCAAAAAAGAAGCCTACAGCAGGGCCAGCCATAGTCCCTACTCAGTGCCCTGGCCACAGAACCATTCTTCTTTTGCATCACTGATTCAGGACCAAATGTAGCAGAGTTGGGGTTGTTGTAGTCAGGACTGACCAGAAAGTATGTGAGAAGCAAGGGATTTTTTTAGTGATTTTTTTTTTTTAATTAGACCAACAGTATAGTTGGGAGAGATGGCAGCCAGGTTGTTAGGCAGAACATGCCCTTCCTGTGGTGTCACCTTGTAACTGAGAGCTTGTCTAACATGTCTCCCAACTATAGTGTTGCAATAAAATATATCACCAGAAAGAATGCCCTCTGCCCCCCAACAAAAACCATTGCTTCGTGACAAAATAACACCCAACAGTGGGCTTCAGGTCATTGTCTTCCTTGGAAATACATTCACATTTAAGTGAGAGAGGAGAAGAGGCATTTGCCTGTTTTTTTGGTTTGGTTTGGTGTGGTTTTTTAATGAGGACTGAAGGTGCTCGGATAGATTTGAAATTCTCCTGGGAAGTGAATTAATGGTCAGACCATAAGAGAGCCCAGTGAAGGGTACCTGATCGATGCAGCCCAACCTAGGATTTGCCCCATGTATACGATTATATATCGATATTATTACAGAACTCTCATTCCATAAAAAGTGGGTCCTTTAAACAATTTACAAGAAAGTTAGATTATCAATGAGAAACTTTAAACCTCTAAGACTGCTACTTGACAATTTGTCACTCAACTTCAGCAAAACTATAGGGGAAAAGCACAATGAATTAATGAATAGCAACAAATCCCCATGACAACATGTTACTTCATTAAAATTTTATCAGCATTCTTCCTTAGGAAAGCATGCCTTCTGTTCTATGTTGAGTTTCTTCTGCAGTGTTTTACAGACAATTCACAGCATTCTGGTGCTTCAAAATTAGTTCCTGTGGAGAGCGAGCTACACATCGACTCTAGACTGTGTCACACACTGGTCTCCTGGGTGTCATGATGAAGTTTTGCGTACATTTTTTGTGTGTATCTTATGCCTTAAACATTAATCAACCATTTCCCAATTGCTTTCTTTGAGAATAGGTTAATTAGCTGCAAATGCATCTCTGTGTTAATTCTCAGCAAATGCATTTAAACTGCATTTCATAAATATTTTCCTAGCAACCAAGCAATAGCATTAAAAAGAAAATGTTTTCTCTGCTTCTGCTGGTGCTGTGCTCTGTTCTGGTTGCTTTCACAGAGATTCATAAAACATCGCCATACCAGTTGGTATCTTTTCAGTCTTGCATTAATAACAACAATAATAATAGCCTACTAGATATCATGGATGTGTCAATACAAGGCTCAAATTTGCTACTACAAAATAATTCATCTGAATCAGAAGTTCAATAGCATTCTCATTTAGAAATCCAAATTGTTTTAAGGAAAACAGTAGAGCATGTACCAGAAAGAAAGGCGTATTTCCTCTTAGAAATCAACCTCACCACCAGGAAACCGCTCTACCTTTGTCCATGGGAATTCTGCATAGGTTGTTGTTATTAATTCATTTATTATTTACATTAAAGTAAGGCTAACTGGCACTGGAGATAAGGATCCAAGAGCTAGATGTTGTACAGAAGCATAGTAAGAGGTAATCCCTTGCTCCGTAAAACTTTATAATCCAAACATACCAAGGAGACAAAGGGCTCGGAAAGGAAGTATAAATTATCACCCTTAATTTACAAATGAGAACAGAAGCAAAGAGAAATGACACGCCAGGTATAAATTGATGTTTTAGGTGCCTAAATGGGACCTTTTTCCCTGTATAGCAATGCTTTAAATTTACAACCGTGATGTGCATTCTGAATGCTCTTTCCACAACATGGGTGTTATAAGTGCTCTCAACATGATACTAGCTCACTAACTGATCTCTTAACATTTTCTTCTCATTTCACTGTTATCGTTGTCTCCAGAACAAGCCATAATATTGTGCAGAGGAAGATTGATATCCAAAAGAAATAGCCACAGTCACCTCCTCAAGTCAGACAGAATGTGCTCCTGGCCACAGCTAGTGACCAACCATCTGCAAATAGTATTATCCAGGGTAACTACATGCCATCTATACTTATGGATTGATATAATCTCTTCCAGTTCTTCTAGTCGTTGGTCTAAACTACCACCATCCCTGCTCTTATCTGTGTAGAAACTCATCTCCTTTTTAACCACTAACAGACACCAACTTATCTGTATATAGATAACCAACTCAACACATACCAAGACAAGGCTAAGCAAAATATGTCCCCACGTTAGACCTGGCCCAACAATTCATTGTATGCAGCCCACAGCTGCCCCCACAGGGGGCTGAATCCTTCCTGCTCCTGCCAGGGGCAGCCCATGCCACGCTTCTGCCTGCACCTACCCTGCACCTGTAATGGCATTGCCCCAGCCCTGGCCCCTCCCACCCAGTCTGCTGCCCACACATGACTGCTCATCACACCCGGGAGGCGGAATAGGTGGAAGGTGGCCAGAAGCTGGAGCCCCGTGCACTGGAGCAGGAGCTGCCCAGCTTCAGCTTCCCCCTGCCTGGCTGGACACGTGGTACCCCATGCTACCTGGTGCCCCGAGCAGTGCAGCAGCGGCAGGAAAAGGAAAAGGAGGAACAACTGGAGGTGGGGTGAGCTGAGAAGTATCAGGATGGCAGCCGCAGCCCTGCCAAAAAGCTGTGTACACTGGCCAGGGCTGCAGCCGGGGTTGATGCTGGGGCCTAGGGCAGTGTTGCCATGGGTGTGGGGTGGTAACACAGTGCAGGCTGCCCCAGGTAGGCACAGGTGGGGCTTAGCCTCATATGAAGCCTTGTGGGGGCAGCTGCAGGCTGGATGTTGGGCGGGGTAGGGGTGGACCACACTTGGACTGCACTGCCTGGGTGAGCTCTGCTACATTTGCCCCTTGCCCCTCCTCATCCCTCTCCAACTCCTTGCCAGCTCCTGGGCCCTAGTGTGTGACCAGCACCCCCCCCACCTCCTCCTACACACACCCCACAGTCCCCTACATACCCACCTGCCCACATACACAATTTACCAGGGTAAAACTTCATTTTTAGCTGTGTAAAATATATATACTACCCCAAAAAAATAAAATCAGAATTTTTTTTTAATAAAATCAAAATATATTGTATAGTAGATGTTTGTTTTTTGTATCAACAGTTCACCATACCCATTTTTAAGTGGCCCACCAGCCAAAATAATTGCCCAGCCCTGCACCAAGCAACCTCAGTATATTATTTCTCTAAACACTGTTACCCCTTTAATTCACTTCATCTCTATCTCATCTTTCTTTGTACATATGAGTCATGATCCTTCAATGCTTTAAGCCTGATATAGCCATTTGAACCCATGGGAAGTGTGTTTAAAAACATTGCCACTTTGTTCCACTCCATTCTGCAGCAGATAAATAAGTAGCAATTGCAAGGTATGTGAACAGTCAGCCCTCATATGTATGACAAGTGTAATATGTAAAAAGTAGGAGAGTTAATGACACAAATAAATCATACTGAAATGCTTACTGTGGATTTTCCTAATTAACTCAGCAGTGGCCACTTCTACATGAGATGCTGACTGTTAGAGTTGTGCGAAGCTTTGGTTGCCGATTCGATTCGGCGGAGATTCGGCCTGATTCGGTGGCTGAATCTCCAAATCAAATTGAATTAGGGGACCCTTTAATCTCTCTGAATTGAACTGGAACCCTCCAAATCAGTTTGGAGAGATTCAGAGAGATTTGATGATTTGGACATAGATACAGCTTTAAATGTTTTTTCTACATACCTCAAGGTACCAGGTGGCTTGTCAACACTGAGATGATGGGGTGAATGCAGCATCCCACAGGAATGCAGGGAGGTCCCCACTGTGCTCAGTGGCAGACCCAAAAGTAGACCAGAAGCACTTTCAGTCCACTTTTGGGTCAGCTGCGGAGCACATGGGGGACCCAGCACCCTGACTTGACAACTGGTGCCTCCTGGGTCTGGGGGGGAGCCTGGGGTCCACTCTCAGCTGATTGCCAAGCTGGGGGGACATCCAGGGGTCTACCGCTGAGCACACGGGGAGGCCCCCCCAGGCTCCTGTGGGACACTCCATTTACCCCACCATCACAGCATTCACAAACTGCACCTGGTACCTCAAAATATGTAGAAAAAAGCATTTAAAGCTGAGTCTATGGCCAAATGTTCAGATTTGGATTCTGCCAAATCGAATCAGGACAGTGATCTGAATCAACAAATTGAATCACTGTCCCCAATTCAGGCTGAATCTGAATTGAATATGGCCTATTTTGCACACCCCTACTGACTGTGCAGTAGTTTTTTACTATTGTGCAGTAGCATCATGTGGCAGGAGGCATCACATGACGCTTCTGCACAGTAGTAATGAGCCACTGCACAGTCAGTGTCACCTAAAAGTCATTCAGTGATGCTACTGCTCAGTAACTCTGGTTTATACAAGTACTAAATGACTGCTCAGTAACAACTGTGTATTCAGCATCTTGTGTAGACTCAGCCAGTAGAACATTATTGTCTTTATGACTTATTAGGCTGGAGTAAACTAACTAACTCCACCATAAGTTAGTACTACCAGACGCAGGTACTATCCTATGGTGTAGTTATTTACACTGCCACAATGCATGTGTAAATGGTGACTGGAGCTACCCCACACTGTTGCACCCTCGTGCCCCAGCCCTCCCCTCCACAGCATATGGGGAGGGAGCAGCTCCAGGTTGGCAGGCTGACCATCTTCCCCGGCTCCCTGCCAGCTGGGGCTGTGCCTTCCCAGCCCCATGGACTGTGGGCCCAGGCGCATGTGTAAATGCTATGCCCAGGAGCAATAAATTCCATCATGCACTGTGCTAGAGATTGCTGAGGTGCATTAATTGCACATGTAGATGCACCCACTGTTTTAGAATATATCATCCTCTGAACAGACATGCAGCCAGATCCTACTCCAGCTATTGGATTCTTAAATGGATTTAAGTTTTTAAATGCAATCCTAATCTATCCTGATTAAGGCCCTGAAAAAAAATCTGCTTTTATATCTTGCTGTTGTTTTATCTTTATGGCTGGTCAATAGCAGAGATCCTAGTTTTCTCTGATAGAAAGAATAAAAACAACAACCCAAGTTTCAGATTAAAAAAATATAGCCCATAATCCTCATTTTTCTGTGATTAAAATGAAACACAACTAGTTCTATAGCTATATCTATATAGTGGTGTTTCATTTTAATCACGGAAATATGTGGAGTTTGGGTTCATTTTTTTAATCCAAAAATTAGGGAGTTTTTTTTTTAAATCAGAGAAAACCAGGATCCTTGGTCATAAGCAGCAAAGAGGAGTAGGACTCACCCACCTTTTATATTAGCTGTTTGTCAGGGACTAAATGAGGGTGAAATAGGATCAGACTTAGGTGTCTAAATCCATTTACACACCTAATAGGCCCACGGTGTCTTCTTTTGTGTTTTAAAAGTGTCTGTCATTCCCTGAACACAGTTTCAGCACAATAGCAATAAGTTAGAATTGTTAAAGTCTAACCATCATTATCTAGGACCAAAGCCTAATGCAGCGCATATAATTCCTTGAGCAACCTGAGAAAATTTTCTCTTTAGAAAGTTCCTTTCTTCTGTTCTTTTCTTTTCCCTTCGTCTCCCCCTTCAGAAGACTTCAGTAACTTGTGAATTAGAAACCAAGGGGAGGGAGCTTTGAGCAGGATTCAAATAAAGCCATCCTCAGGAGCATGCAGTGCTATTTAAGTTCCTTCTGAACTCTGCCTGCCTGTCTCTGTCCTGTAGTCTTTGTGAGGCAGCTTTTGTTAAAGGCGAGTCATGCCAATCAAACTCTGCAGGTGGCCTTTTTAGTTCCAGGTGTTGACAACAGGTATTTACTTTTGTCTTCCATATTCCAAGCCACAAAGGGAAGGGGTGAATACAGCATCCACTTGCAAGATGGATCACATTTCTGGATCAGGATTTTACATGCCCGCATCTCCTTTTTTTTTTTTTTTTTTTTTGCATTTCCAGTCTGAATGTATCTAATGAAAGTGTGGTTTATGTTTTGGGAACCTTACCATTAATTCTACTACTTAGAAAAAATCTGGTCCTTCAGGGTGAACCACATCAAATAACATTCTTTTAAGAAAATATTGCTTTTTCTTCAAGCTGAAAGTAATTTACAGCACCAGGATCATATTTTAGGAAGAAAAATGTGATGGGTCAGATCATCAGCTAGTTAGATCAGCATGCAAGGCCACATTTGGAGTAGTCTGTCCTGTTTTGCCCCACCCCACCCCCGCCTCCCCACACACACTACAGAAAGGATGTGGACAAATTGGAGACAGTCCAGTGAAGGGCAACAAAAATTCTTATGGGGCATGTGAGGAGAGCCTAAGGGAACAGAGCTTATTTAGCATGGAGAAGAGAAGACTCATGGGGGATTTAATGGCAGCCTTCAACTACCTGCAGGGGGGTTGAAAAGAGGATGGGGCTAGTCTCTTTTCAGTGGTGGCAAATGACAGAACAAGGAGCAATGGTGTCCAGTTGCAGCACAGGAAGTTTAGTCCCTGAGAGAAGCAAGGGGGGTAAGAGTGCTCAGAAACCCCCTTGGCTCAGCAAGGGCATTCAGCAATGCCTGAGGACTAAAAGGGGGGCGTACAACCAATGGAAGGGAGGAGTTATCA
>NW_017728918.1:4227069-4237551 GCF_001723895.1 Crocodylus porosus | reverse complement strand
AGGGAGAGAGAGGCTGCAAATAGATTTAGACAGACTACAAAAGTGGGCAGATGAGAATAGGATGTGGTTCAATGTAGACAAATGCAGGGTACTGCACCTTGGGAGAAGGAATCCACAGCATACACAGGCTGGGGAGTTCTCCTCTCGAAAGCACAGAGGCGGAACGGGATCTTGGAGTCAATATTGATGAACATGAGCCACCAATGTCAGACCAAAGCCAGACAACAGCCAGCAAGGCCAGCCATACCTTGTCATGCATCCAAAGATGCATCTCAAGCTGGTCCAGAGAGGTGATCCTCCCCCTCTATGTGACTTTGGTCAGGCCACAGTTGGAGAGGGTTCAGAGGAGGGCCACCCACTTGGTGAGAGGGCAGCAGGACAGGCCCTATGAGGAGAGGCTGAGGGACCTAAACCTGTTCAGCCTCAGCAAGCGGAGGTGACCTGGTAGCTGCCTACAAACTCATCAGGGGAGCCCTTTTCTCCTCAGCACCACCTGAGTTGATGAGGAACAATGGTAATAAGCTGATGGAGGATAGGATTAGGTTAGAGATCAGAAGGTGATATTTTAGTTAGGATGGCCAAAATCTGGAACCAGCTTCCCAGGGAAGTGGTCCTCACCCCTACCTTGGGCAAATTCAAGAGGAGGTTGGATGATCACCTGTCTGGGGTCTTGTGAACCCAGCATTCACTCCTGCCTGTGGCAGGGGGTCAGGTTAGATGATCTGTTCGGGTCCCTAGCTACTAGGAAACTATGAAACTAGGTTAGATAGTCGAAAGAATTTTCTCACTAGGAGGGTAGTAAAATACTGGAAGAGGTTGCCCAAAGAGGTGGTGGAGTCTCCATCCTTGGAGGATTTTAAGACCCAGCTTGACAAAGCCTCAGCTGGGATGATCTAGTTGGGGATGGTCCTACTCTGAGCAAGAGGTTAGACTAGGTCTGACCTCCTGAGGTCCCTTCCAACTATAATTTTCTATGATTCAACAACTCCATGAGTTTACATAAGAAATGAATCTTGCCTGTTGTATCAACTTTAAACAGTTCCATTATCCCAGTATTCATATTACTTTCTCTGACAAACAGATATAGGCATGTAGGTCAAAAAATGCATTTGTTAATTGATATTAAGGAAAGTTTCTTCCTAACCATATGTGAGGCAAAGATTTGTTAGGGAGATACCTTTCATTGGACCAACTGTATAGTTGGGATAGAGATGGTGGCCACCCCCACATCCCTCCTCCCCCTGCTGAGGCCTCTCCACCAACCAGTGCTAAGGGTCAGGGCCTCACAAAAGGCAACAAGACAAGGTGGTGACCACCCTCTTGTCCCTTCTCCTCCCAGCAGGGCCTCTCCACCAATCAGCAGTAAGGAGCGGGGCCACCAGAGTACATCCAGGAAATATTCACAGAACTTGCTATTTATGCCGCAACTACCCCATAAAAATTGTTGAGTTTCTCCATGATTTAAGTAGACCCTACCAACTGGTAATCACTGATGGTGAATCAAAGAAGACAGGGTAGGACCACTTCTGCTCGGGAGACCTGACTCTAGGAAGCAGTCCATCAAGAGGAAAGGAATAATGCAGAGCATGATGAAGAGCATCAAAGGTCTCCTGAGCCCAGGAAGATTATGGCAAGCCTGTTTGTGTAGCTATTGGCACACAAAGGAATGATGTAGCTGGCATCATATCTGGACATCCTTGCTTGACTCCCCAGAAGAAATGACTGGTGACCCTTTTATAAGTGGGTGCAATGAGGATAGCCTTTGGCATAACCCCCTGACACAGCTCGAATTCATGCCCCAGGAGCTGTAGGGAGATGCTGAGACAGCACTACTGCTGTGCTCCAATGGAAAGAAAGAGATGAGGGTTAAACAAATGGTTGGAAGACTGGAAGCAAATGGAAGAACACCACCTCCCCAGTCTACCTACATGGAAGTGGAAGTAGCCAGTAGAGTGATTGAGGGGAGTAACCTGGGGCATTGCTTGTGTAAGGTGGGGGGGGGGGGAAAGCAAAAATAGCTGCCACTGCAGCAGTGGCTGTTCATGCTGCTGTGATCAGACCACTGCAGCCAGTGCTTCCCCTGGCACCACACAGCTACCCCAAGCACGGAGCTGTCTGGCTATACCTCTGGGAGCAGCAGCTCTAGTAAATGAGTTTTCTTCTCTGTGCTACATCCTATTATGCTCACAACCCATACAGGGTGCAAGGCATTGTAATCCATTCCTGAAGTCTCATTTTCTCCCTGCCAGAGCACAAAGTCAATTCCCCTAATATTTAATACTATGCTTGTGACTGCAGTCTCTGAGCCCCCTATGTTTGTGTGCCCAGTCATAAGATTTTCATATATAAAGATTTGTATTGTATAGACCCCTTTCATTTGTGCATATGATTTGACTGAAAAGCTGTATGCAGACACTATACTGAAGTACACCAGCAAGCTTATTTGCCTTCATGTAATGCTCCTATGCTGAAGAACTATAGAGGAAAAGAAATCATTGAAATGGTGGGATATACTCTGAAAAGCTTCCTCTAAAATGGAAAACCATTTTCGCTTTTTGCATTTTGTTCTCAAAGAGAGGTCTTTTATCGACTTCAGCTCAGCACCTTGGAGAGAAAGATGATATCTTGCAAAAGGCTTTTAAACCCAGAGGTTGGCTGTTTCTTCCTCCTCCCTCCCCTAGAATTTGTAAACATTTTTTCCCTCTGTGAGTAATGCACATAGTTGTGGGAACTTCCAACCATTTTATAAGAAAAATGTTCTAAGTATTTCAAATCGAAACCACTTATTTTTGGTTTTTTTTTGGCAATGTATCCAGATGGAGAAGAAATGCAGCACACAAAGATGTTTTTTTTTTTTTAATGAGGTCACTTTCCCGACAATAAGGGCACTTCAGAAGATTTGTATTCTGCATGTGTTCATGGAGGAGTAGGAATGATCAATGTCTTTTTTTTGTTTTCCTTTTTGTACTATTCTTCCTGTTCTCTTTTGTTATTTTTTTTTCATATTTAAGGTGAACTCTACACTTGATTTTAAAAGGAAAGAAAAATCATCTACATTGACAAAGTTCATGAAGGGAAAACAGGCCCACTTTTATTCACCCAGGTCTGATTCTGTTAACCAGCCATCAACACTGATTAGAAAGATTAACCAAGCACCGAGTACTACTCCATGCACCAGTTTTGGCCTTGATCTTACCCACACTTGGGCAGATGTATGATCTGATTAATTTTATTCACTCCTGTAGGTAACATTATGATGATCGATATCTATTTTCAGGACTGAGACTGTGAAAATTTGTTCTAATAAGAAAGGAGGTGAGAGAGAGAGAACTGTTATTGTTTTTCATACTAAGGAGAGTCACTCAGGTCTATTTAACTTTTCTTGAGAAGCAAATGCCCAAACTGTAATGCGGTGTTAATTCTAGAGGCCCGGATTCTTTTCCATCTATTAGGTGCCTATGTGCAATTATATTCCACCCTATTGAACCCCAGGAAAATCCATGCATGCATCTAATTCTGTCACATTTGTCCCACCTTTTGCATTAACAGTTTTTCAGGGATTCAAGTAGGGTAGAATAGGGCCCCAATCAGGTGCTTAAATCCACTTAGGCACCCAATAAGTGGTATAGCACCTGACCCCTACTATGGGTATAAGCACTACAAGCATAGCTGCACTAATGATACTGCACATCAATAGGGTTTTTCAGGTATTGAAAAAAAGGCAAGTGCATAATCAAGCAGGTTTTTAGTTTGTTTTGTTTTGTTTTTTAATTAGGGCCTAATTAAGACTACAGCATGGATTGGCCCCTGATTCAAGAAAGGGCGTAAGCCTAATTAGAATTAACAAACCATATAAACATTACTTGAATCCTCTTGCTAAATATGAGGGGATTGTTTGTGTGCTACTAAATGCTTTGTAAATTAAGGCCACAGCCTTTTTCCTAAGCTGAGACTGCTTCATTCTTCGGACAGATAGGCAGATATAGGTGTTATACATCATCATAACATCCTTGCTTAGGGGATGACTCATTTCCTTCCCTACATCCCTTTAAGGTAGACATAACAACCCTTTAACGTAATTTTGATGCTGATTTCATTACAGAGTTTAAAGGGAGATCAATGTAAATGTATGATATCAGCTCTCTCATATAAAAGTCTTTTATATAAGCAGGTGGTTTTGGACCTTGCCTCCAGCAATACCTTTTGATCATTTAGGAGGCTACTGATGTACCCCAGGCAACTTTCGTAAAACAGTTATTTGTACTCATTTAATGGTATACCTTTAAACATCCCTTTAATCTATTTGCAGCTGTAATAGGTTCACAGTATGGAAACATTTTACAAGATTGGATTTACTTTTTCATAATTAAGCTTCTTCAAGAGAATAGCTCTCTCCCTCTCCCTTTCTTGCTTGAGTATGGTAAGCATGTGCATATAGGCAGACACAAACCAACTTCTGCACACAGCTGTAGCCCTATTTTTGTTAACTGACTTTTTCGCTAAGTAATGTCATCACAACATTTACAGGGCTCCCTAGTGAACAGAGCGGGCCCTGTTGTGATGTTATTTAATTGCAAAAGATAAATGATAAAGTTGTCAGGGTGACTACCCTGTGTGCATGCACAAATAAGGGGGAATCAGTCCGTCGGGCAGAGTGCAAGGGCGGGATGGAATCACGAATGCATTCGGCAACATCGCTGTGAGCAGAAGCTTCTTTTTGAAAGGCTGGGTGGTCCAGTGGGTGGGGCTCTTGGTTGGAGTTTAGGGAAAAAAATTAGTGCTAATTCCAGATTCTTTCACTAACTTGCTGTGCTCCCTTCAGAAAAATCACGTGTTGGTTGGTCCTTTACCCTTACTCATAGATTTCAAGGCTGGAAGGGACCACTGTGATCACCTAGACTGACTGCCTGCAAAGCAAGACAACATGTCACTGAATAATCCTTGTGTCACATTCAGTGACTTCACTGTCATTCAGTATTGCTATTAAAAGGATAGCCAGGCCACGATTGTATGCCACCACGAAGCTGTCTAAATGAAACTTACTCTGCTTTTATGAATCTCAGTTACTAACTGTTATCTTCTTCCACTCCACAGTAGCCATAAAACAGTTAAGACTTATTCCTTACATCTCAACTTCCACCTAAGCTCTACTGCAATCCAGTTCTACTGTTAGAAGCAAATAAACTCCGTGTAAATTCTCATGTCCTTCGATATGGTGATGGTGACATTGGAGGTGTCTACCTTTTGTTCATGGCCACATTATTTGCCCAGGTAGCACAGGATTTGAGACCAAATCCTATTTCACTTCAACTACCTCACTGGCATGGGTGTACCCCACTCAGCAGGCGTTCGAACCTAATCATCTGCTCTTCAACTGCTCTCCATCAGGCCGTTGGCCAGATCTGACCCAAGACCTTTTCCAGCTATCTTCTTGAAGCTGGCCCACTAGGCATTTACGCTGTATGCAAGTCTATGTGGAAAAGTATAAGGCAGTGGGTGCGTGGGTTGGTGAGGGCTACTTCCCTTAATAGGAAGATCTTTCAATTCTGGCCTGTTCCTTGTTCCTGATGGGGCAGAAACCTTCCTAGTGTTGTTTATCCAATGAATATTAAGTGCAAGGTGCAACTGGACAGCTTCAAGAAGACAGCTGAAGAGGCATCTGCCTGTCATCCCCTTCTCCTTTTTTTAACCGGTGAAATCAATGCTGTATGTCTGGTAGAAACCTCCCCTCTTAGTACGTTGGATCCTGAGATGAAAGGCATGCCTTAGGTTGCCCACTGAAAAAAATGGAAGAGCTATGTCTCTTGGTGGGTGGGATATGATCACACTCCTGAAGTGAGGCTCCTGCTTTCTGAGCTATCCACAGAAATGATTCAGATGTGTTAGAGCTAGGATCGAATCTTGACCCCAGTCTTTGCCTAATATATTGAGACTGAACAGTTCAAGGCAAGGATCGTGTCTTTGTAAATTTTTGTAGATCACCTAACACAGTTGTTCCTGGTCTCAGTTTGAGGATTCCAGGCAATGCTATAATACATCATTTTCATCATCACATTATAATGTTTGCAATTTGTTCATTTTCTACATATTGGAACCACTCATTAACGTCTTTCCATTCTCATTATAAATAGAGTTTTACTATATTCACAATTTGCTGTAAACACAGTATGTTACATGCATATTTATTATTGAGGTGGTTAAGTTCTATGGAGTAAATTCTGTTATTATCAAAAACCCGACAAAGGCTTTAAATTATATGCGCACAGCTTACAATTTTCCCTAGGATAATGTGCAAAGCTTCGTTATAATTACATAAGTGATTAACTTGGTCCAAGATTTGCAAAGTGTTAAAAACAGATTGTAGCACTTCAGTTACTTAAATCAGAGATGGAACACTTAATTTCTCATCTCTCTTCAAGTGATTTCCGTTCCACCTTGGTTTGTCTTCTGAATCAAAATAGTAAATACTGAATTCACGTCAAATGTGAAGGAGCAGTCTATGAAGTTTAATGACACAAATTTAAATGCACGTTTCATGTGTATAACTCTATAATATGATTAGCAATAAATGTGGAAAACCAATCCATTTTTATTAATATCTTTAATTGCTTCCAGAAGGTTTGGGTATTTTATTTTGTCAAACCAGCCATAGAGAGGCAATTAGATATCAATTCCCACATTCACAGTGTTTATGGTTTGTTGATAGCAGCCATCATAAAACAATAAAAAACACCTTCATAATGATATTCAGGGGAGCCAGGTGCTCTGTATGTTTATAAAATATACAATTGTAAAGTGTTGCGGTGTGGGATATACCAGAACACAAAAGATTATATCCACCTAAGTGTTTCTGCTGATCCTTCATTTGGGGAAGCTATTTCCTATCCAAAACTGCTGTGCCATGTGGGTTTTGGTGGCTATGTTGAATTCTGTTTAAACATGTCAATTGTGTGAAGCCTTTTTGTATCTAAAATCTACAAAACTGAGATGTAGGCCTTCTAAGGTTCTCTTGTGTCAATGAATGCAGCCCCAGCTCCCAGAGGATGCATCTACACATGAAGTTACCATGATGCAATAAACTCTAATGCAGTCCAGCTTCTCCTGGGCACAACATTTATACATGTGCTCAGGATTGCAGCAATTCCAGCCTGGGCAGAGTAGCCACAAACTGGCAAGGCACCTGGGGGGTCAGCCCCAGTATCCAGGTGGAGGTATTGGAGAGTGGAGGGGCTGGATGGGGCATGAGGGAGCCATAGTGTGGGGCTAGCCAGTAGGCAGCCCTTGCACTGAAGCAGCCTTGTGCCCCAGCCAGTCCTGATCCCCGTCTACACGTGCACTGTGGTAGTGTAAACTACTCCACCATAGGATAGTCCTAGACAGTACTATCCTATAGTGGAGTTAATTCATTTACTGTGCCCTTATACTGTGTAGATAGTGACTTTTTACTGCAGAGCTAATTAGTAGGGCTGTGTGAAGCTTCGGCAGAGATTTGGCCCAACTGCTGGCTGAACCTCCAAATCCGAATCAAATCAGGAGACCCTTTAATATCTCTGAATCAAATAGGAACCTCTGAATCGATTCAGAGTGATTTGGAGAGATTCGATGATTCAGACATAGACACTAGGGCTGTACGAAGCTTTAGGTGGTGATTCGATTCAGAGGATATTCAGCGCAATTCAGTGGCCAAATCTCCAAATCTGAATTGAATCAGGGGACCAATAAAAAGGTCCAAATCGATTTGAAGCTCTCCAAATCTCCGCAAAAGATACATAGTTTGTGCTATTCAGTTTCTTTCTATTTCCATTATCATGGTCCTCAAAGTTATCTAGTTCTTCCTTAATGATCATAGAATAATAGAAAATTAGGGTTGGGAGGGTCATCTAGTCCAACCCCCTGCTCAAAGCAGGACCATCCCCAACTAGATCATCCCAGCCAAGGTTTTGTCTAGCTGGTTATTAAAAATCTCCAAGAGTGGAGAGTCTACCACCTCTTTGGGAAACCTGTGCCAGTGTTTTACTACCCTTCTAATGAGAAAATTCTTCCTAAACCTTGCTGCAACTTGAGACTATTGCTCCTTGTTCTGTCATTTGTCACCATTGAGAGCAGTCTAGCTCCATCCTCTTGGGATCTACCTTTCAGGTAGTTAAAGGCTGATATTAAATCCCCCCTCAGTCTTCTCTTGTGGAGACTAAATAAACCCTTAAGTTCTCCTCATAAGTCATGTGCTTATAACCTTCTAACCATTTTTGTTGCCCTCCACTGGACTCTATCCAACTTCTCCATGCCCTTTCAATAGTCATCTTATCACAGAAGGCAATCAGGTTTGTCAGCTATGAGTTGTCCTTGTTGAATCCATGCTGACTGTTCCTGGTCACCTTCTCCTCCAAGTGCTTAGAAATGGATTCCTTGAGGACCTGGTCCATGATTATTCCAGGAACTGAGGTGAGGCTGATTGGTCTGTAGTTCCCTGGATCGTCCTTCTTCCCTTTCTTAAAGATGGGCATTATGTTGCTCTTTTCCAATCATCCAGGACCTCTCCCAATCCTGACAAGTTTTCAGAGATAATGGCCAGTGGCTCTGCAATCACATCAATCAACTTCCTCACAACCCTTGGGTGCATCTGGCCCCGTGGACTTGTATATGTCTAGCTTTTCTAAATAATCCCTAACCTGTTCTTTTACTGCTGAGGGCTGCTCACCTCCTCCGGTGCAGTAGTCTGAGATCTGACCTTGCCTGTGAAGACCAAGGTAAAAAATGGCATTGAGTACTTCAGCCTTTTCCTCATCATCTGTCAGGAGGTTGCCTCCTACATTCAGTAAGGGACCCACGCTTTCCCTGACCTTCCTTTTGTTGTTGGCATACTTGTAGAAACCCTCCTTTTTCCCCTTCACATCCTTTGCTAGTTGCAACTCCGATTGCACTTTGGCCTTCCTGATTTCATCCCTCTATGCCCAAGCAATATTCTTATACTGCTCCTATAGCCTGGCAGGGTCCCAGTGCGGCTGTGATGCTCCTTGGTGGCTCTGCAACTATGCCCCTCTCTGCCTCTATGGTGGCTTCCCTTGTCTCACCTGTCATGCCTTGATGTAATAATAGGATTTAAAAGGGAGGTTACCCACAAGCTTTAGCATGGGCCCCAGTCCAACTGAACTTGGGCTCTCCAGCACCCTAGTTGTCTCAGCTACACTACTCCCAGACCCCTCTCTGGGCCTTTCTTGACTGTGTCACTTCAGGACTATAGCAGTAAGGGTTCATTGTGTGGCTCCATTTCTCCCCTATGCCATGCCCCAATCCTCACAGGTGCTGCTCTATCATTACCCCTGTTGGGGCTTCAGCCCCCTCGGCCGTTCTCCCCCTCCATTCTCTTAGCTAGGCCTTCTAGCCTGTGCCCAGTGTATTAGATCTGGTCATGAGGCACCAGCTCTGGTCTAGCCCTCTCTGGCATGAGTCTCCTGGCCCCTATCTGGCTGTGCCCCTCTCATTCTCCCCTGCTCCAGGATCAACACTCACTCAGGCCTTGAGCCTGCCCCTAGCAGTGAAATTCCTGTATTAATATTCTTGTGCTTACCTAATACTTTCTTATATGGCACTGCATTAAATGCTTTACCAAAGGCCAAGATGATCACACCCAGTGCACTTAAATCTGTCTGTTACTTGGAAAGAAGAAAAAACTTCCTTTATTTCTCTTGTCTGTTTAGATTTCCCACTAATTAGAATAGGGAATGTTTTCTTAGGTCAGGGGTGGGCAATTATTTCAGCTGGAAGCTGCTTAATGAGTTTTGGTGAGCAGTCGAAGGCTGCAAGGGTATCCCCGCCACTTGACAGGTGCCCTGCCCCATTGTTGCCATCTTGGGACCAGACATTTCACTCCCAACCCCTGAACTTTGCCACCAGACCTGGGCTGACCACGCTTCTGCCACCCCGCTTGGCAAAGACCCCAGTGCTTTCTGCTCTGTGCTCCCACCTGGCCAGACCTCACACTTCCACTCAGCTGTAGCTTCCCTCCACCCCCACTTCCCTACCTGTTGCCTGGCACACTGCAGCAGTGACAGGAGAAGGGGCTGCTGGAGGTTGGGGAGCGGTTGCCCAGGTGGCTGCAGCAGCAGTCTCGACTGGAAACTGTATGCATTGGGCAGGGCCAGGGCCAGGGATCTCCTGTGCAAGAGGATGGGAGCACACTGTCTTGCCCCAATAGGAGAGGGTGGCCCACTCAATGGGTGCCTGCTGGCAGGCTGTATTTGGCCTGTGGGCCATATTTTGCCTGTCCATCTTTTAGGGCCTTGTTACACATTATGCTGTGGGCTGCACAAATGTTGATCAATCAACTCAGTGCTAGCTTAGAGTCTAAAGCAAGCATACCTTTAATCTAGGAACCTGCTCTGACTGGCCTACCTGCACAGCTGTGATTTGTTACTAAAGGGTTGGTGAGCAGCAAGATCTCTTCACTCATACTTCTCTATGTTGTTAGAAATATTGTTAGAA
>NW_017728918.1:4224420-4226814 GCF_001723895.1 Crocodylus porosus | reverse complement strand
GTACCTGCTGCAGATTTCCTCAGTGGGCGGAGCAATTTGAGATTTTCTGTCTCTGCTCTGACCCTATTTGCAAATACACCTTTTGTGCTGCTAATAGTGTGTGCCTGAGAATTATTTGCGAGCCTCCAAAAGAAACGAACCGCAATATTTTGCAAGAATGTTTTGCCTATTCTTTACCTTCACCTTCTGGGAAGGGAGGCAGGTGGCAAGGTCCTGGGAGACAGGCTAATGTACTCAGCAGTGGGCTACTCAGAGAGGCTGCTACCTGCCTGGCTCCTGGCTCTGACGGCAGAACTGCACTGCCAAAAGTCTGCAAGCAGGGAGCCTCAGGATCAGGCTGTTCTGAGGGGAGGGAGGGAGCTTTTCTGGGGGAGGATCCTGGGCAAAGCAAAGCAAGTGGTGCAGGGGTGGGGGGAGTTTCCCCAAGCCAGGAGGGAGAACCACGATTGAAACTGCTTGGGTGCCCACACCATGCCTAATGCATGGCAGATTCCAGAGCCTGGCTCCCATGTAAAACCCAAACTTCAGAGAGCAAGAGGTGGAAGGACGCAGAAACACTGCCGGATGCTGGGGCTTGCATCTGCCTCCTTTCCCAGCCCTTTCTCTCCCCCCATCCTTTCCTGGCTGAGCCTTGAGGTTACCCTGTCTGCAAACACCTTCACCAAGCCTGCTCCCTCTGCCTCTGCTTCTACCTGTCCCCAGGCTGCATCAGTGCTTTTATAAGGAGCCAAAGACAATGCTGGCTCCACAAACATGCATCATTGGGCCCCGCATACTGACTCGTGCCCCATCCAAGCTCCCTTTCTAATCTGTAGTGATAAGCATGCTTGATGGGCTGCCCAGCACTGGTTCTCAGCTACCTTTCCATCTCAGAGACAACTCTGATCTTCCAGTCCCATGTTCAGCTCTTAACATGATTCCTAGTGGTGAGACTTTGCTGCTGGGGACTGCTTCCCTGATGCTCATTTATTTGGAGCTGACCTGGACCTGTCATAGCCCAAAGGGAGATCTGACATTAACCTAAAGGCCCATTGCCTTGGGAGGCAGGGAAGAAAACAGAAGTAGTGGCAGCATAATGCCTTGCTTATTTCTCCTTTTTTCAGCTCCTTTCCTGTCCTTCACCAGAAGAATTACACCAACTACCTCCAGCACAGGATGAAAAAGCCCATCAGATAGAAAATAATAATAGCAGAAGCAGCCAGGGGTGTGAGTTCCCACAGAACAGGAGGGTCTGGGAGGGGACACTGCACCCTGGGATGCTGGAGGACTTCAACTTGGGTGGAATAGTTGCAGTGCGTTAGCCACACCTGAATGAAACAGGAGCAAGGTTGTGCAGATTAGAGATAATCCTGTCCTGGAGTAGTATAATTTAAGTGCTTTAAGTCACTTAAAAGTGCTAACATGCAGCCAGGTCAGGGGTTAAGAAAACCAGAAGCTGCCTAAAATTACTGTGTAACAAAGCCCTTACTTTATGTACATCTTGGCTGTGGTTTCCAGATGCCAGTGAAATAGCACAGTAGTAAACTTGGGGGTCAATTCTGGGTGAATGACTCTACAATAAATAAGATCACTATTATCATTGTTTAGTCTTAAACAGAGGGAGCCCTTTTAAGATTAGCATAATGCAAACATGTTTGGTTGATTCTTGCATCACTTAACAGTACAGATATTCCAGATGAGACTGTTCAAAGGCCAGTTTATGTTCAGCACTTTTGAAAGATTTAACCAATAGGCCTGTGAGAATAGGCAACTATTCAATTCAGATTCAGCTGATTCAGATTAGGCCGATTCAATTCAGCGATTTGAATTGCTTTTCTGATTTGATTCGGCCAAATCGATTCAGAAAAGATTCAGGGCTGATTCAGAGAGATTTGGAGATTCGGCCATAGGGTATAATGGGGAATCAATGAAATATTTATAACTTTGTTTTTTGGATGATTTCCATGAAACTTTCACAGGTCGTAGCTGCTGCCGAGGGAATGAAGTGTGCCAAGTTTCAAGGTGATAGATGAAGGGGTTTTGGGGAAATTGCACCTCAAAGTCCTGAAAGCAAAACTCATGTCACGTATGTGTGTTAAGCCACAGAGGGGTGAAATCTGCATGGATGGTAGCTCTTGCTGAGGCCACAAATCCTGCCATGCTGCCAAGTTTTAGGGAGATAGGTGCAGGGGTTTCTGGGAAACTGCACCACAGGCTGCTAACAAGGGAAACTCGTGTCACGTGTGTTAAGACACAGTGGGGTGAAAAGTGCAGGGATTGTAGCTCTTGCTGAAGCCACAAAGCCTTCCAAGTTGTAAGGAAATTCATAGATTCATAGATCCATAGATGCTAGGGTCGGAAGGGACCTCAATAGATCATCGAGTCCGACCCCCTGCATAAGCAGGAAAGAGTGCT
>NW_017728918.1:4220725-4224409 GCF_001723895.1 Crocodylus porosus | reverse complement strand
GGTGACACTGTGTGTGGTAAAGCACAGGGGGGTGAAAACTGCAGGCCTGCTAAGCCAGCACTGTTATGGGAATCATGTGTAGTAACTACTTCTTGGGTGACCAGGGGAATTGAACTGAACACCCTGAGAGCAAAAACAGCATCACCTGCTACAGCTTGTGTTAATGCTTCACAACTGTGGGCCTAGAGCACAGGGGGCAAGTCTGTACATGCATTTAGTCATCACTAGATTTACTGTGCAGTAAATAATTTTGGCTAGGCATTTGCACGTGCAGAGACCTTCTAGGAACTTTGCCTCCAGGTCCCTCCATACCAGCCATGTTGCCCCATGGCCACTGCGGGGAGGTCTAGGCTCCAGCCCCAGCTGCTAGCACCTGGCAGCCATGTTTGAAGCCACCCCAGCTGCTAACACTTGGCAGCCATATTTAAAACTGAGCCCCATTCTGTGCTGTCCTGGAAGCCAGTTCCTATGCTCAGAGGAACAGCGTGGCACTCACAGAAGCAGCACCTTGCAGCTGTGTTCACACCCTCTCTGGATCCCTGTGCTATGGCTGCCCCAGGCCCTGGCAGCAAGGAACAGGGTCCCACCATCCTGTTGGCTGCCTCAGTTACCCTGCTGGCCCACTGAATTCACCATCACTTGGCCCATGGCCATCTCACCCCACCCACCTCCCCCACACCCAGCGACTACCTGTTTCCTCACTACATGCCTTTCCAGGGCTCCCACGTCCATTTAGCTGCTGCCACCAGTAACACCAATGAGGGGATTCAGGAGGCCATCACTGGGGTCACCATGGCCCTCCTGGGCCTCCAGCCCCAACGCCTCTGGGCCTGTCATGCCAGCCAGCACTGATGCAGTAGAATGGGGACTACAAGCAGTGGCTGGATGCCTTTCAGATGATCAGGGCCACCTTCATGGACCTACTCCACCAGCTGTGGCTTCACCTGGAGCACCAGGACACTAGCATGTGCCTGGCCCTGCCACTGCTCAAGCTTGCCATGCCCACCAGCCTTCGGTATGTAGGGCACTTTTTCAGGTGTGTAGCACCCTCCAGGATGTGCTGGTGGACCCCATCCTCTGCATCCATGACCCCCAGGTGATGGTGGCAGGTTTCTGTACACTAGGGTTCACCCAGTAAGTATATTGGAACCCTGGACGGTACCCACATCCCAGTGACCTGCCCTCTGCACAGAGAATTCCCCTAGTATAGCTACAGCTGGTTTCACTCTGTGCTCCTGAAAGCTGTTGAAGACCACTGGGGCATGTTCATGCATGTGACTGCCACCTAGGCGGAAAGCACACAAGGTGCCTGCATGTTTCAAAACTCTGGACTGGCCGTGCTAGTGGGGAGCAGGTGCTTTGCACTGAGAGCAGTGGACCTGCAACTGGGCACCATCGTCATCCCAACCCTGCTCATCAAGTACCCTGCATACCTGATCCTGGCTCCTGACCAGTCCTGGCCACCTGGACACCCACCAGGCCTACTTTAATTATTACCTGGGCCAGAGATGAGCCCTGGTGAAGTGTGCCTTCGGCCACCTCAAGGGCCACTGGCGCTTCCTCACTGCCCTCCTTGAAGAGGCCAAGAACAACCTCCCTTGGGTCATCATCACAACCTGTGTGCTGCACAATATCTGTGAGTCCAAGGGAGAGTTGTTCCACAAGGCCCGGGCACAGGAAACATGGTGGGTAGAGGCAGCCTGGCAGTTGGAGCATGAGCTGCAGAGGCGGTGGCAGTGGCAGCACCAGATCCTCCCTGGAACAGCCCCAGGCAAGCCACACATCCACCAGCAGGGGCAGGGCACTGGGTGCAGAAAACTCTGGCAGATCACCTTCTGGAGCACCCCCCCCGCTGAATTCTAGTCTACCTAGTCTGTTGCCCACAGACCACCTACCCCCTGCCCTCCCCCAGCACCAGTCTCATGCCAGACAGAGATCCAAACAAGAAATATTTATTCCCTTAACAGTTCACACCTCCCATCCTCCTCCATCCCTTCCCAACACATGGAGCCCCTCCACCAACCTCCCTACCTACCAACAATAAAACCTCTCTTCCTAGTTTGAAAACTATGTACAGTCTGTCCTTTTATTTCCCAGGGTGGGGGCACCTAGGGGGCAAAGCTTAGAGGAAAGCAACCAGCAACGTGGCCTTCTTCCAGGCCCAGGCAGGGGCCTTCTGTGGGGTGGTAGGTGTCTGCCATGGGGCCTGTGGGAATAGGGCCAGGGGTTGGGCAGCAACAAGCACACACAAGACCACCAAACTAGGTGGATGTCTAGGGTCTGGTGGTCATTTTTCCATGGCCTCCATGGCCTGGCCCCAAGGACCTGGATGCACTTCTGCTCCAGGGCTAGGAGCTTGGCCTGGTGCTCTCAGTCTGCCTGGTCCTGCGCCTCCTCCCAGGTAATGTCCCTCTGCTGCCACCTCTCCTGGCATGTGAGGTTCTCCTCCCAGGCCAGGTCCTCTTGGTGCCAGGCCCACCCATCCACCACCCCCTCCTCAGCCACTGCCAGTAGCTGCTGGAGGAGGAGGGTCCTGTCTTGTGTGCATGTCACAGGGCGGGGACCCAGGAGCAGCCGTGATCTCCCCTGGCGCCCCCTACCGAGCCAAGTGGGTGTCCATGCACCCTCGTTATCTTGCCCGCCACGACTTTGATAGTGAAAGTATTGTAAGGGAGGCTGCCTTTTACCCCCTTGAGCGCAGTATCCCTTGGCATACTCCTGCAGGTACCCTTTCTACCGCTGATTCTGTGTACTCCCGTTGCAGGGCTACGCATGGCTCCTACCACCCCTTATACCATGCCTCAAGCCTCTCGGATGTCCCAGACGTTGTTAGGTCTAACTATCCTTGTTACGCTCGCCCTTCCGAGCCCTCACCCTCTCGGGGGCTCCTCTCCGCTCTCTTGGGGCTTCTCAGTGCTCTCGCCCCCTCCTGGGGCTTCCACCCCCACCCAGCCTGTGCCTTTATACGAATTGCCATCCCTGGGCTTGCCTTTGCCTTTATGCAATTCCCCACCCACACTAGGGCCTTGCTCGTGATTCCCTGTAATCGAGGCTCAGGCAGTCTCGGCCTTACCTGGCCCCCAGACCCCTTCCTCGGGTCCTACGCCCACTGGGCTTCTCCCAATTGGGGCTCAGGTGGCCTCAGCCTTACCTGGCCCCCAGACCCGATTCCTGGGTCTTACGCCCCACTGGGGCCTTTCACCTGCACCCACACTGGGCTTCTCCCAATACTGCCCCACTGGGGCCGGGGTCAGGGCACCCCCAAAATGCAGCACTCCCTCCAGTGCTAGGAACCTTCCCCACTGCTGGGGAGCTCCCCTGAGGCCTCCTCCACCCCTACAGCCTCACCCGGCCCTCCGGTGTAACAACAAACAAAAACCATCAGCCAATTGGCCCCAACTCAAACTCTAGCCTCCTGGCTTAAAACGTAAACCCAAAGCCCTCTGGTGCGTAAACAGGCGCTTGAGTTAGCGCGGAGTTCGCGCAGGGGAGGGCGTGGGAGGGCACGAGACCCTGCCTGCGACCCCCCCCAGCCATAGCTAGCCCCAGCCGTAGCCAGCCTACCAGAGGCATGACACGGATGGGCATGCGCTGCACCCCGAGGGTCCCCACGGGCTCTGCGGCCCCTCCACTGGGCGCCTCAGAGACGGCCACCCAGACGGAGCCCATGGTTCCGGGCTCCAC
>NW_017728918.1:4219357-4220714 GCF_001723895.1 Crocodylus porosus | reverse complement strand
ATGCTTATATTGCTGGGATCCTATGATCCCAGCTGACTTCCTGCCCTTTGGGCAGGGGGCTGGACTCGATGATCTCCCAAGGTCCCTTCCAGCCCTAATGTCTATGAAATCTATGAAAACATCATTATTTCCATCCCTGCCAGGGCTCCTCTGCCTGGTATTCTTACCCTATGACCTGCTCCGGTTATCAGTCCTCCCACCTCTGCCTACTCCCAGCAGAGCTCTCTCCTTCACAACTGCCAGAGGAGAACTACACCTTGGCCCCAGCCTAGGCTGTTTATAAAGGCCAGGCCCTGCCGCTTTCTGGTCAGCTGACCTCTGGGGTTGTCCTGGCAACCCACACCTGTCCTTCTTTAGGAGCAGGGCACTTCACTGCCCTGCAACAGTGCATCTCTGGCACAGCCAGCACATCCAGAGAGCCCTGGTGCTTCATGATGGCATCCTCAACCCAGCATCTACACTGGGATATGTGGCCTCTCCCCCACATCCAGATGCTGGGCCTGCACAGGCAGGAGACAGAAGCCTTTTGTGAGAGTTTGTAACATTCCAGTGATAAGATGCTCTGCACCAGGGGCTGTGCACTGCCCAGCCTCATACCGAGAGCTAGCCACACATGGGTGCCCAGGGACCATGGCTAGTTGGCCAGGCAGGCCCAGGTCAGGGCACAGGCAGCCACCAGCTGATCCCCCATCCCTACAGGCTCCCCTGGGGCTGGTGGCCTTCTGAGGCAGCCTGCCTCCCGTGCTCTATTCCCAGGGTGGAACAGGCCAAGCTCCTGGCAACACCTGTTGCAACAGCTCCAAACCCTCCTCTCCCTGTGCAGGCCAACCACTCTGCTGTAGTGCCGGCCAGACCATGGTGCCTGGGCACAGGGTGCACAGGACTCCAGATAACAGGCATGAGGATCTGGCTGCACCCCCACCCTCCCTACTCTTTAGGGACCAGGGTCAGTCTAGCCCTGCAGCTGGAGAGGCTCCCAGCCACTATCCCTGGGACTGGCTTCAGGCTGGCCTCCTAGTGACTGGGAAGACAAGGCAGCAAACTTGCCCCCGGGTCACAACTACATGTGATTTACTATGCAGTTACTAATCACTATTAAATGTGCTACATGTTTTTGCAGGTAGCAAATGTAGTTATAATTAAGGGAATTTACTGCACAGTAAGAATGCACACGTGTAGGCGTGTGTGCTTATTGCATGTAAATTAGGCAACGATGCATGCACCCAGTTTCATAGTTTCATAGTTTCATAGTTTCTAGGGTCAGAAGGGACCTGAGCATATCATCTAGTCCGACCTCCTGCCATGGCAGGAAAGAATACTGGGGTCAAACGACTCCAGCAAGATGTTCATCTAACCT
>NW_017728918.1:4183138-4218127 GCF_001723895.1 Crocodylus porosus | reverse complement strand
TGAACACGTCCAATCCCTCCAGAAGCTCCCTAACTAAATCCTCACTAACCCGTGGCCCAGGTGTGCCTCCCCCAGGGCCCAAGGGGGGCCCAGCAGGGAGGTGGCTGTTCTGGTCCCTACTTAGGAAGATGGAGGCAAAGAAATCACTGATGAAGATGTTGAACAGTGCGGGCTCAAGGACCCTGTTCAAATTTGCTGATGACTCTAAGATGTGGGGGGACGTGGGCACACTGGAAGGAAGCAACAGGCTATAATCAGACCTGGACAGGTTGCAAGGGTGGGCGGATGAGAAGGATGGGTTTCAATAAATGAGGGTTCTTTTAATTTATATACTAAGTGAAAGTGGCACAGAGGGGACCTTTAACAAACAGTCACAGGCACTGTGACTAATATACATGCACATCTAATGATAAGTAGCTGAGGATCATAGCTTCTTTGTTGTACTGGTTTTGGGCACAGCATTAGGAACTAGGGTATCCATGATATGTTTCTATCCTTGTATCAACCACTTGGCCTTCTACATGCTTCAGTTATTTGACCTGTATTATAGGAATAATAATACTAATCTCATATCAGTGTCGTACTATTAAGTCTATGAATATTTGTAAAAGAATCCTCAAATTAGTAATTAGAAACTTGATCCTCCCATTGTTATATGTGATGCTACAGAAGTGAAAAGTCCCATTATTATTGTTTTACAAACAATAATAAAGAGCAATATTTACAGCTATTGTTTGCACGATTGAAAAGCACAGTTGATTATGCCTTCAACTGTTTCTGGTTAATTCATTCACTTTGACAAAATATATAGGGGGAGTCAAAACTCGGCTATGCAGCGAGGATGGAAAAGACGTAAATTTACAAACAAGTAATCAGATGCCACCTTCTGGTCTCTAGAGAGGAAACGAAAATCAATAGTTTTCTACAAACAAATAATGGTCATTATGCAGTGTTTGTATCCATATTAGCCATGTACAGGTGTTATCACTCACCGTCAAAGATTCTGCCCAATAATTGAAAACAGTGAATAAAACAGGATTCCAAAGAGCAATAGATAAATACATAAATATGCAGGTAAATAAATGGGGGTGGTAGAGGCAAGACAAGAAATAAGTTTAAGGAGAATCTGATCTTGGAAAGGAACAATAGATTTTCCACAGCCCCCAAGGAGGTTCCAATGCTCAGGACACACTCCAAGGACTGGTTCAGGTTCTTATCTAATCTCTTGAATAAACTCAACACTATATTTTTATTCACATTCCTGGCTGGGGAAATGGCCCGTAAATCAGAAATGAAAAAGCCGATCAGAACATTTTAGGATCTCAAAAATGGTTTGAGCTCTAAACGTGGGTGCTGGCAATGGGAGTTCTCATTTTAGACCGATTTGACTCACTGGTATGATTCCATGCTACAAAAAGCAATTCGAAACAGAAAGGTAAACCCCATCTTCTAAAATAAAAAACCTGACTGTATAATTAAAGGTGAATATTTTTTAAAGAGACTCCATTGCAATTAACCCTGGCTGTAAAACAGCCTATGTTAGATGTTAAAATGCTACTAAAATAATTTACATAAACAAAAAAAGATAATGAATCAATGCTCACTCTTCATATAACTGAATTAATGAGTCGTTCTTTTATATAGAATTAGGGGAAGTATCTTAGCAAACCTTTAAGATCAAACTTGACAGGTTTGGTTGTGTACTGTATTGAATATGTATTCATGTTCCTAATTGGGGAAAATAATTAAAATGCTTTGGATTTTGCTACCATCAGTACTCACACTGAAAAATCAATGGAGCTATTCATGGCAGCAGTTAAGTACTGAACCATGAAGAACTGTATAATTTTTAAACTGTATGATTTAATATATACTACTATTTATCTTTTTCCAAATGTAAGAACCTTCACTTTTTGTAATCCAGAATGGTTCTGCCTTAAATATGTTGGGTTTCAGGTTATAAAAAGAACACTTTTAACTTCACTTCTGCAAGTTATTTTTCAGAGTTGGCTAACATTTTTCAGATAGTAGCTGCCAGTTTAGGTTTCAACAGATGGAAATAGGAAAAAAACATCTGCTTTTTCATTTTTATTTACTTAATAAAAACAAATTGAATGTGTTGATTTTGGATATTTTTAACTGGATGCCAATTCCCATCAAAATACAGCTCAACACAGACTATGAGAAAACTGTAAACTATTATGTAATAAATACATCATTCACCGATTTCTATGATAATGAAAAGGAGTCAATAAATGTGCGTGAAGTGACATAATTGCTAAAATAACTCTTTATCATTATAGCATAGTCTCTTGGTTTTCAAGAAGTTTCAAATATATTTTAAAGGATAACGTCCATTTTTCACTGGTTGGTGTAGCTGTTGAACTTTTCTTTGAAAAAACAAAAAGTAGTAGTAGTACAATGAAAAAACTTAATTAAACATGTTAATTAAACTTAATTAGATAAAGCTTTTGATTGAAATGCATTCTTTTTCAGGTCATCTTCAGATTGCATTGCATTTGAAACCTTGTCTAAGTCCATCCCAACCAGACAGTTGGTCCAGTAAAAGATACTACCCACAGAAATCCTTGCTTTTCACATATTTCCTGGACCATCACAGCAACAACATGACTTTAACACCTAATTAAAACTGCAGATTTAAATGAAGATTTCCAGCTCGCTGATTTAAATTAGGATTAAGATTGGTGATTTGAAACGGAGTGATTTACATCAATTCTGACTAGAATTAAGCCAAAGTTCAGCAAAGCACGCACTTAATTGCATTTCGTTTCGGTAGAATTGCTTACATGCTGGCTTTTGAAATATCTTTGGGACTTTGTTGGCCTGTGTCCTCCAATATGCAGTATCAGTAGGAGCAACTGGAATAAAGCCCCATGCACATTTTCAATGTATATACAAATATATTAGTGAGCAGAAGATGACATTTTGTTCCCTTGTGATGAAGGGCACTTAGGCCCATTTTAGCACCCCATCTTTATTCAGCAAAACATTCAAGCACATACTTAACTGCAAATTAAGCACACAGCATATGCTTAAAACCAAGTATGTGCCTCAGTTCTCTCCTGAATCAAGGTCTTTGTGGGCATATCATTTTATTTGAAACAAAGAGTCGCCACTTACAGAATCAAGAGTTCCTGATTCAAACTGAGCCTGGGCAAAATCCTTAAAAGATGACAATCCTTAATGTTAGCCCTAACAGGGCGTGTCTACATGAAATGCTAAATGTGCAGTAGGCTAATTCTACTGCGCATTAGTGCGTAACAGCAAAAGCCATGCTAATGCGCTAATGTGTAGTACGCACCCGCATCACTTGAAAGACATGCACCAGTGCTACCACACAGTAGCATCAATTACTGGACATTTAGTACCTGTTATTACAGGTACTAACTTAATGTGCAGTAATTGTGCAATGTTAATGCATGTGTAGACATGCCCCTAGGCTACAAAGAAACTTCCAAAATTATTATCGAAAAGTTAGCGTTATGCCGGGGTGGGCGAAATGCGGCCCACAGGCTGGATGTGGCCTGCCAGGCCATTTTATCTGGCCCGCGGGGCCCCTAAGAAATTTAGAAAATTAATATTTATCTGCCCCAGCTGCCTATCATGCAGCCCTTGATGGCCTACCAACTCAGTAAGCGGCCCTCCGCCCAAAATAATTGCCTGCCTCTGTGCTATAGGATCAGAAGGACCCTCAAGGAGCATCTAGTCCAGCACACTGCATAGCAGGAAGATGCACTGTTCCTAAAGCATCCATCCCAGGCCAATATCTACCCAGTTTCTTTGAAAATCTCCAGTGAAGGAGATTCCACAGCTTCCCTGGGTAGCTTGTTCCATTATCCTACTGCTATAATTTGAAATACTCCCCCGCCCCACCATAGATTGAATCTAAACCTTTTTTGCTGCTGTTTAAAACAATTGCCTTGTGTTTTGCATCTTCTAAGATGTGCCTTGGATTTATGGATGTGAATTCCTTCAGTAACTGCTACTTTCTGAAGGGTGACTATTATTTCCATAGTTGCAGATTGTGCAGAGGTTCCACATATGACCAGATGTTCCTGTGACTTTCTTAGGCAAAACGAAGGGTGGTTCTGAGTACATCCATGAGGTCTTCTAAGCTCCTCAGGCTTGTCTTCCTTTACGTGAAGCTCATACACTCTGTGAGGCATCTGAGAATCAGGTTACTTTTACAGAAGAGTGTAAATCTGGATATGGGGTCTAAGCTTAAACACCTGATTTTTAAAATTTGGCCTAGTCACTTAGCAGAGATTAGCCTCCACACCCCATAGTCATACATACTAGTGAAAAACAGTTGTGAAATGCTGCAAGATCTTAACAGAAGCATTTTGCTCTGGTGCACATGTAATTACCAGGTGCAGGGCAATGCACAATTAGACCCCTGGAAAGTCACCAAATCAGGACCAATGAACAATATGAGCTCACGCTGCAAAATCTCAGCAGACAAGCTTGACAAGAATGACAAGAATGGATGAAGGAAGCTCAGTAGAGGTCATATATTTCCATTTTAGAGCAGCATTTGATGTGCAGGCTCATTAAAACTTATGCTAAATATGAATTCAAATTGGCAGATGTAGGAAAATGACTTCTTTTTGAAAGCAGGGAGCCTGATACTAAATGCAGTAAGGTGCACCATTGATTTAAGGTGACCAAAAGTCCTCAACTTGTTAAATTTACCAAAAAGAAAGCTGAGAGAGGGCACAATTGCTGTTTTGTCTCAGGGAAACACCAGAGACAAGAAAAGATGTATTATCTCCAGAATAATGTAGGCATATGGATAAACAGGTACCTTATAGGCATGGGAGGTGCCGGAACATGAGCTTAACAGTGATGGCAGGGGATAGGACTTGAAAATCCAAGAGGCCTTTTCCAATCTGATGTCCCTAAACAGTGACACTTTTTTCACCACTGCTGTTTCATTCCCTGTCACTTTTGTCTTTTCTGAGCAGAGGTGTTCAACTAACTGTTCCAAGTGACCCCCACATCTTTCCCCAGAAAGATCACAACTCATTTAAAACCTAGCAGTGAGCGAGAGTAGGTTGCATTATTTGTTCTAATGTTACATTTGTCAGCAATTACATTTCATCTGACAAGATGCCGCCCATTCTCTGAACTTTGTTAGACCCCCTATTAAGTCCCTTACAATCATCTCTAGTTTTGAATAACCTGAAAAATTTTGTGTCATTTGAAAATATTGTCAGTCCATTGGTCACTTACTCTCCCAGTTCACTAATAATTATTTTTTTTAAAAACACCCGTCCCAGCACTGTAGCTTGGGGCACTCTACTAACATCCTTTCATCACATCAACAATTTCCCAATTACCATTATTCCTCCAATCTGCTTTTAGAAATAGAATATGTTATCCCCTTCCTTGGCTACATACCCCCCTATATTAGCAAAAGATTTTGGGAAACTGTAACAAAGTATACTACCTTGTTCTCTTCTACTGAAATTGTTCTGTCATAATCAGCAAAATTTAATGATTGAAAAAGTTGAGAGGCTGCTCATAAGTGGTCCTGCCTTGGGCAGAAGGTTGGACTAGATGACCTCCATAAGTCTCTTCCAGCTCTATGGGCATGTATACACATGCTCCAGGAGTAGTGGGGTGCGGGGAGAGGGGTACTTTAATTAGAGCTGGTCTGAGAGCCGCTCTAATTAAAGTTCTGGAGCATCTTGTGTATCAGTATCCCCACACTTCAAAATGGCTGCAGGAGCACTTTAGCTAAAGCTCGTTGGATGAGCTTTAGATAAAGCACCCCCATCACCATTTTGAAGTGTGGGGACACTGATACACAAGACACAGGAGACTGCTGGAGCGCAGTAATTGCTACACTCCAGCATAATCGATTAATCGAGTCTGCTCCAACGCAGCGGCTGAGATAATTCAAAGTGCTTACAAGCGTGACATACTTTCCAACAGAATCCAAACCCTCCACTCTTCCATTCCCCCTGGAAAAGGCCTGGGAAAAGAGGGGAGGTAGGAGTAATTCTGCTCACTTCTTCTCCAGAACGGGGACTGCTTGGCTGATGGAAGAGGTTTTCCCCCTGTTCCCGCCACGTGTGGTGGAAATATGGATGCTAGCATTTGTGTCCCATGGGGGAGATGCTTCCCCTCATGCAGCCCTTCAGAAGAGCAGCTCCCCTGCAGAGCCCTATGCCTGCAGTCCTCCTCGTCTTCCCTACCCCCAGAAGGACTTAAGGCAGGGTTTCCCATGGCCAGAGACTCTAGAAGTACTGCAGGCAAAGGCCCATCCCATGGCCACTGCTCTGGGTCTCCTATGAAAGCCTGACAGCTGAGATGGCGGTAGGGGATGCTGCAAGGAGGTAGGGTAAGATCCCCTGGGGAAGACAGACATTCAGCCCTGACCTGTACCTTCAGGTGCTGCCAGCTGTCTTCAGGCAGACTGAGGACCCTGGAAATCATGCTGGGATGCACGTTTTGAGGCCCCTTGGCTGGGTGTCCTCCACAGCACAAGCTGCTTGCTGAGTGCTCAGGTGCCCCCTCGAACACATGTACAGGAGTCTACTGGTTTTGAATGGCTGAAGCTAAGCTGCTAAATTTCCACCAGGCCATTTGAATGCTTGCACACACCCTAAAGCTCCAGACATTTGCTTCTGGAAAAGTCCTATGCACATTAAGAGGAAATTTCTAGAAACTGGCAATGAAGTTGCATAGGAATAGCCTTAAAAACAAATGCATCTGAATTATGTGCGTGTGTGTGTGTGTGGGGGGGGGGGTTCCCCCTCAAAGTTTTTGCATAAAATTCTCTGATTAAATTTTAAAGAACAGTTCAAAAACATCACAGAAAAAAAAAAAGTTACCCTTTTGTATTAAATTTGATGGGACTTTTCCATAGGGGACTGAAGCATCAAGTGCAAATGGTAAAATAAGTACAGGCTTTTCAGCCAGCAAGTCACATTTCTGCAGATCCTGACCTTACACACTTGGAACTAAAAGGATGTGCAACGTACTCTGTAATCCATCTCTGAGCAGGTATAACCTTTTAATGCAAGAAGGAATATAAATTACCTGATTTGCAATACACTGTGAAAAGTGGGCATGCCAAGTGTGCTGCCAGCGCTAAGAAAGAAATTTCCCATCATACGAACTAGCTCCCAGGCTGAGTGCATGGTATTATATAGAGTGGGCCAGGGTTTTATAAGGTGTACTTAAAAAACAAAGCATTAGCTCCTTTTTTTGGTGGTCTGATAAAGATGCCTGGAAAATGTACTTTAAAGAAGCCAAGTAGCTTTCATCTGAACAGGTCAAGAGGGGACAGGAACCTTTACCCCACATACAAAGAGCATATAAAAGTCAGTATGGAGATCGTACCTAACCTGATGAATTCTGATTACATCCTCATTTAACTCCCTTAAACTGTTACTAACTGTTCTTTAACACCCAGCGAACTAACGCACTGAGGAGAACTTAGTTTGAAAGCTATTATCATATTCGTTTCTTTTACACTTCTGAGAACATTGCTTATGGCACCTTACGAATTCCTGTGAATTCCCTTTTTAGTACCTTAGATAGAGGGTGTGAAAGAGAATATGATCAAAATTAATGCTGAAATATCTCCATAGGCAAAAAACTGCCTGGAAAATCAGGCCTTGAGGAGAATAAGTTGTTCAGCTCAGGTTTTACTCTTGCCACTAAATGTATTTTAAGTGTTTTATGTGGAAAGTAACATAGATATGAGTATTAGCTCCATTTACCAACAGTCTAGGGCATCCTCCTTCTCTGTTCTTCATGGAATATGAAAATACCATGTTGGGGAAGTACAGTGCATATAAACACTAGATCCTTGAGGTCAGCTTTTCAGAGACACTGAGCATCTACCATTAATGTCAAAAGTCATATTGGCTAAAGGTCATCATAGGCCATGATTACATGTTAGTGATTATGCAAAATTTCAGCAATAGTCATGATGATAATAATTCGAACAGATCCTAGACCATCATGCTAGATTCAGACACCCCAGTGTCTTATATGTATTTAAAACTAGAGTTGGGTCTGAACTCCAAATTTCGACCTGGAGTGAATATTTATAACAGGCAAAAAGCAATAGTATGGGTAAAATATGAATCTAGAAGACAGTTTTGGGATGCTTGAGTTTGTTTCTGTTAAAAGAAAAAAAAAGGAAAAAAGAATATAATTTATTTTTGGATTTGTCTTGATAACTTAAGGAATTGTTACTGACCCTCCCCCTCCTCGCTTTTGCAGATGGCCAACTGAAACACTTATTATTGGTATAGAAAGCAAACTAGTATGTGATTTGAGCACATCACAAGGCATCTTAAATGAACAAGAGTCCAGACATTCAGCGTACTTATGCTTGCAGATGAGAGTGTAGTAAGCGCTTGTCCCAAGGGTGGTCGCGATGCCCCCTGGCAGCCACTCAGCCATTTCCAACCTGGCTCCCTTTGGGCACTCACCCATCACGCCTTGATGTTATTATCTTTGAAACAAAGGGAGGCTTCCCCAGGGCTTCCCAAGCCGGGTCTCACTCTCATGACTGTAGATGTCCATGGCCATTGCCTTAAGGACCAATTACAGGGGTTCCATCCTCCCCAATACCCACTCCCATGCCTCCCAAATGATACTGCATCTTGATGTCACATGTCATTCCTGGGCCTCAGATTTCCAGCCCCAGTCCTTGCCTCTCCTCAGCTATAGGCTTCTTGGCCCACTTGGTCTTCAGGTGTGGTCCCTGACCTTCAGTTTCCCTAGGTCCTGGCCCTGCTTCTAGGCCAGTAAGACCTTTGGGCTCCCAGGCCCTACTGACACTTGCACCTCCTTGGTGATAAATCTCTGGACTCTCTGGCCCTGCTGACACCTGCCCCTTCAGGGCAACAGCCTCAGGCCCTCCTCATGCTTGCCCTTCTCTGGGTACTTCCACTTCTGCCCATGCTGGGCTTCAGGTCCTAGGCCATCTCTATTGACTTTTCCCTTCCAGAAGCTCCCCTTGTTCTTACCCCAGCTCAGATGTTGTCCAGGAGCTCTTCCCCCTGCAGTTTCAGGCCTAGACTACCTGACTAGCTCAGGCCCTGGATTTGTAGAGCTCAAGCCCTGCTCTCTTCTGGTCAGGTGTCTCCTTAATTGGCCCCTACCACACCTGCAGGCTGCTTCTCCCTCAGTCTCTCTCCTTATTTATGTGTTAAGTCCATTGTGTACATTTAGCAAAGTGGACCAATCCTAAATCATGTATTTAAACCCAGATCCAGGCTCTCCTTAAAATTATTTTCTTGAACGTTTCTCTCCCAGTGGCCAACTACAAAATCTGAATTAGAAATGGGAACACTTAGACTCCAATCTGTATTCCCATCTATTGCAGTCTGGATTTGGGTTGCTGGGTTTCCAGATTATACAAGTACACATTTGTATTCAGATGTGTGTTTTATGTTTGGGAGCCTTCTCTAGCATTTTTGGTGTTGTATGATGAAACAAATCCAAAAACTGATATATGATGGAAGATAAACACCCCATGGTGCTAAGTGACACAGCAGGATGCTGAGAAAAATGGACAACATGAAAAGGTTTGAAGTTTAGAGAGATGGTCTATGTCTCACAAAAAAAAAAATTTATGTCTTCAGAGGATCACAGGGACCTCAGGAAGCCATTTATTCCAGCCTTCTGCTCAAAGTAGGATAATCCCTAACCAGACCATTCAAGTCAAATGTCAATCATCAGTATAACCTGTGCTTGAAAATGTTCAGAGACAGAGAGTCCACAACTTCCCTAGTTAGCCTATTCCAATGCTTTAAACACTCAGAGTGATTAAATTTGTCTTAATCCCCAACCTAAATTTCCTCTGCTGCAATTTGAAGACATTGTTCCTAGTCCCCTACAGCCACAGAGAATACATCCTCTTTAAAATCTCCATCCTCTTTAAAATCATCATTCTGGTATTTGAAGACTGTTATCAAACCCCAACTCAGTCATCTCTTCTTCAGACTAAATAACACTAGCTCTTTCAGCCTTTCCTTATAAATCTTGCCTCTTAGGCCCTTAATAATTTTTCTTGACCTCTGCTGGACTCTCTAATTTGTCCATATAGTTCTTAAAGTGTGGGGTACAATAAGGGGCCGTACACCAGGTGAGGAGACTTGGGTGAGCCTTACCAGTGCTAAATAGAGTGGCAGAATCATTTCCACTGATGTTTTTGTGGTGGCCCTGTTACTCCAACCCAGTATGCCATTGCATTTTTTTTTTTTTTTTTGCAACAACTAGGATTGTATTAGCAGGAGTTGGGAAGTTTGACAGAAAGTAGACATGCAACTCCTCCTATTTTTGATTTGTGTGTACCCCACAAGGTCAGGATTAGTAGCAGAAGAGAATGGAAGAATCTAGCACCATTACTGCTCATGCCTTTACCCAAGGGTGCGCAATTATTTCAGCTGGAGGGCCACTTAATGAGTTCTGGTGAGCTGTTGAGGGCCACACACATAAAATCTTTCTGAAGGTATCATTTTAACAAAGTATTGATCTAAAAAATCATACACTAAAAACCAAGCATCTACTATAACACATTTTATTTAAAAAATTACTTTTTGTCATGACTTTTTTGCCTAGTTTATATAGAGGTGATTGCATAACAGCTCAAAATAGTCTTCCTCTTGTATAGTCTTCCTCTTGTATACTGTGCGTGGGGAGGGAGGTGTGGGTGAGAGTGGGTGTGGGGTAAGGGGTGTGTGGTGTGTGTGGCAGGGAGGTGTGCACATATGTTGGGGGTGCTGCCTGTGTGCTAGGTCCTGGGAGCTGAACGAGGGAGAGAGTTGGGAAGGGCAGGAGATGCATGCAGCAGAGCTTGCCCAAGCTATGTGGTGCAGGTGCTGTCCACCCCAACCGCATCCGGCACGTGGTTGCTCCCACAGTGCTCTGCACGGGGCTGAGTGCTGTTTGTTCCCACCTGGGGCAGCTCATGCTGCACTCCTGCATACACCCACCCTGCATCCAACAATGGCACCATCCCAGCCCCAACCCCGGCACCAGCCCCAGCGCCAGCCAGCATGCACAACAACACAGGTGATTGCTTATCACGTCAGAAAGGCAGAATGTGTGGAAGGCAGCTGGGTGCTGGAGCTCTGTGCACGGAGGCAGGAGCCACCTGGCTGCAGCTTCCCCCCACCTGGCTGGGCATGTGGTGTCCAGAATGCATCCCCATGGCCATCACTGCTCCACTGTGCTACCCATTGCCTGGAGCAGCACAACAGAGGCAGGAGGAAAAGGAGCCACTGGAGGCAGGTGTAGCCCCGGGGCTGGGGCTGGGGCAAGGCAGGCCAGTACTGTCAGCAGGCCTTGTGCAGGACCGAGGTGCGAGCTGCCCCAGGCGGGAGCAGGGTGGCTTGGCCCCAGGGGCAGCATTGCAGTGACAGCCGTGGGCCAGATACAATCAATTGGTGAGCTGTATCTGGCCCATGGGCCATATTTTGCCCACCCCTGCCTTCATCTTTTAGAGTACCAGTCTCTGATATTGTCAGTCTAGCTTCTTTCAAAATTCTAGAGAGAAACAGCAACATATAAGCTTATTGAAACAGCAGGGGTCCCTAAAACAGGCCCTTGATTTGCAAAGAGATAAATATCTTGGTTCACTGAAAATCTACATTATTTTCAAATAGTTCACCACATTGGTATTAATTACATATATTTGGAATGTGGTTTTTTTTTTTTTCTGCCCTGTTCCTGTTGACTGCACTGTATTTAAAAGTCAGATGAAAGGAAACGCAAGCAAACAGAGTTTTTTCCAACGCTTTGATGTCGCAAATGTTCTGTCAACTGGCTTATTAAACCTTACACTCTTAGTACTTTAAGCAAAACCTTGAGTGCTTTACAAGGTGTCTAAAAATATACTGTGATCCTTAAAAATATGATCCTATTTATCGGACAAGACAATAAATAATCTATGATGCTCAAGACCTCTTTTATATTTTATTCACCTCCACATATAAGTTTAATCAGGGCAGCAGAATTTTCCATTTGGTTGCAGTAGACGTGAAAATCCACCTGGAACATGGAAGTGATGTTTTTATACTGTGCACTTTAAAACCCGTTTTAATAACACCATCCAGCTAATTTTGCCACAGAATAATTCAGGATGAAGAGAGAGAAGGAGCTGCTTCCACTGTATTTTGGACACGATCAAATACACGACTGGAACAATGAACAGTGCTGATGGGTGAGTGACACACTCTGACTTCTGGTACCTCATAGTACTAGGTACTCGGGTGCTTGAGGAAAGGGTTGTGTGTTATTGTGCCAACAGGCACTCCTTTCTTTCTAGAGAGAAAGACATTTGTTACTAAGCTAACTCACCTGCAATTTATTATAACTCCAATCATCCGGGCTCATTTCCCCAACTATTGGCAGGTGAGGAACAACAAAACTTTACCCACTCCTTGTCCATTGCTTTGATCAAGCAAAATAAGAGTAGAAGGAGTTTCCTCCTGATCATCTAAGAAATGTAACATAATATGATCCAGAGAAGGTAAATTAATCTCTATAAAATTCCCTTTTGGTATGTACTGGAAGAAAGTGGGCATGTCTACATGAGATGCTAAATGCACAGTAGACTAATTCTACTGCAAATTAGCAAGCAAACACACTAATACATGGTAAAATTAGTCTACTGCTGTCATTAGTGTCACAAAAAAGTGTGTGCTAGTGCTAGTGTTACTGTGCATCTATTACAGGTCCTAAACATAATATCACAATTACAGTGCATTAATGAATGTGTAGACATGCCCAGTCTCTCCCAGATCAAATTTAGCACCCAAGCCCTCAGCACATGAACAACAATACTGGGGCAAACTATTATATAATAAGATCAAGTTTCTTAGATCCAGGATATTATGAGTTAAATGGTTTCCTATAAAAAAATCAGAAAATAAGAAAAGTTGCATCTCACTACATGGAAAGAAAGGAAGCTATTGGTACAACCGTCTCTGGATTCCTTGCATCAGTTCTACATCTATAAATTGGTGATAAAAAACACTTCCCTACCTTACAGATGTGGTATAAGCTTCAGTACTTTGAAAACCTTGACATTCTTAGATAAAATGGTAAGGAGAACTAGATTAGCACTTAAAAGCGATAGGGTTATATCCTATTCTACCTACCATGTGTGTAAGTAACCATTAATTTTAAAAAGCCTAATTTTGTAACATGCTATCATCTTAGCTTTAACAGTGGGCATGTCTATACATGAAATGAATGTGACTGAATAAACTCCGGTGCCATTTGAGCCAGAGTAAACGAATCCCGACGTCACTGTATACATGTGGGCTTAAGAGCAGTAATTCACTCCACCATCTGATAGTACCTGTTTCTGATGGGACTCTCTGATGGCACTGTAAATAATCTACACCAGCCGAATTGCTGCACATGTGTAAACTGTGACACTTTACTGTACAGTAAATAAGTCGGCCGTGCAGTAAAGCACACATGTAGATGCACTGACTAAATCACAAAAAATAATGAGCAGAAAAAGGATCCACTACCTTTTTCATTAAAATATTTCCGAGAACTTCAGTCATGTGGAACAGAAAAGTACTTAGGTACTTAAAATCACCTGGATGTTCATCCCAAAATGACTAAGGCTACGATTTTCAAAGGTGTTTAAGGATCTAAGTTTCATGGAAATCAAAGGGTCAGGCTCTCAATACTGTGAGAATCCGGACCTGAATGACTTAACTGGAGTAGTACAGGCTATTCCTGATAGCGTGAGATTGAACTTAGATTTGATGTAGCACAGGCTAGGCAGGAGTCCCATTGTATTTTAGATATTATAGCTGTGTTCCTTGACAGTGAACTACTTAGATCTTAGAAATTTAATTCGCCTGTGTAAAATCAAACTCCAGTGGGCTGTGATTCTTTCTCTTTTATCTCAAGTGCTCCTGGAATCCGTCTCCATCCTTCCAGTAACTCTCAATGAAATCCTTTATTGTCTCCACCACCACCACATTCTTATGTTCTTCTTTCTTTTCCTTTGGTTCCTACAGTCAAGGAAGAATTCAGGCCCGATGTAAGGAATAAACTCATTGGTGGTGTGTCCATTTGCCTCACATGCAATTTGGCCTGTATCTTGAAAGTTACTATTTACAAGAAGGAGCCTTAGTCTTACCCATGTTTTCTGCACACCCTCAGCCCATTGTATTTATTATTTTTATTGCAGTAGCACCTAGGCATCTTATCACGAGCTCCTCCCCATGCCATTGTTTCACTTTCCTTTGTCTCTCTTGTCCATCCTTTCCTCCCTTCTTTCCAGTCACTTTTTATTGCTACCCTCCATCAGCTTGCTACAGATTTATTGTCATCAGTTAGCATTTATATAGCGTGTATTAGACATTTTGCCTGCACATGAGAAGAATACAATCTCTTTATTAACATATTGCCTTACTTTGAAAATGACTGAACTTCTTATGTAGTAGGACACCCTTGAAGAAATAAGTTTCCAAGAGCTGGAAGATCAAGATTAGTGCAGGAGAGAATTCGGGATATATGGGCTCAATGGAAACATGAATGTGAAGGCAAGAACCATGTTTCAAACTAAATAACACATTTAAAAATATTCTTTCCCTCTCCTTTGCCTTTTAGACCCCCAGTTCATTGATACAGTTTATGCAGAGATTGAGTCATTGTCCATGGCGGTAGACAGGTAAACACTGGGAAATTGGGAAGCTTATAATTACACTGTGACAATATTATTTTGTGCTTGTAGAGTTCACTAGATGCATGAAAGGGGTTTATTGTTCATTCTGTATATTTCAATATATAAAAATACACGTAGGTTGGTATAGGTGCTTAGTAATTCCATATAATACAGACATCAGATATTTCAGATCTTGCGGTCTCTACAAACCATGCAGACAAGACAGACTTTACTTTCTGAAAAAAGTCTTGCATAATTTTTAGGATGCAGTTTCAGCTGGATGGAGGAGAATAGGCCTTAACCGGCACCAGGATGGATGGGATTCTGTCACAGCTATGGCACCTATCAACATAACAAGTCATACAAAGCTTACGGCCTGCTCTGTGCAACCAACATTCAAAAACCCACTAGTCACCTAGAATGGTACCATATTTGAAACCTGATTCTAGGAAACCAAACCTTAATGCACCAAAATACGGTTCCAGCTTAGAAAGCAAGACACTTTGCTCCCCAAAACATGGCCAATAGTCCACCTAAGAAAATTCTAATGTTTAAATATTGATTCAAATCTGGAATAAATTCCTGGGCTCTTTGAAATCAATGGCAAAACTCTCATTGGCCTCAATGGAGCCAGGAGTTTGCCCTTGTTTTCTTTTCCGAGTAGGGAGGAATGCTTTCTTTGTTCTCTATTCTGTACTCTCAGTCCAGATGTATTTCTTGTTGATGAACAGCAGCAAACAGCATCTTCAGAAGTATGGTATCTATTGGTTTTTCCTTGCTTTCCACATGGTACTTTAAGCTTATGTTGAGCTTTTAATTCTGGATCTCTGGATGGGCTTCAACAGGCTTAGCCTTAACTTTTCAGACAACAAAACATAAAAGTTCAACATGAGTACCCCAGAAAGGATTGTACTCTTTCCCCCTATTTCCTGTATTGTGTTTAGTTTAGCATGTTTCTTGACCTATTAATATTAATTGCTGTTGCTTTATTTTGATAGTCATGTACCGTAGCTTTGCATTTTAAATAAAGCCATGCTGTCATGTTGGACCAGGAATCTGTATTTCTAGCTCCAAAGGCAGCCTCCAGGTCAATGCATGAAAACTCTGAGGTCAAAAAGTAGTCAGTAATGAGCTCTCAAGCATTTCAAAAGTTCACACAGCTCTTTGTACAATGCGGGAGAATCCCTCTGTTTCCTCTGGTGCTGTTTCATGCTAATTTTGAAGCTGCAAGCCAGAGCAAGGCATTTCAGCTGAAACATCAGTTCATCTTGGATCCTAATTTATGGCTTTTGCAAAACATTGGGGTGGACATTGTTCAAGTGCTAACGACAAGGAAAGACGGCGTGAGCTGCTACCCGTTACCCTGGTGAAATGAAAAAATGAAAGAGTTAATTGCAAACGTTTTTGATCCCTGACTTTATATTTACCCTTTTAGGCTTTTCGGCTCTATTCCTATTGCTGTTTTATCTTATTTTTTTTAAGTCATGCCCAGGTTAATTAAGGTTAAACACACTGGACACGTCTATGCATGATGCTACATCACTGTATTGATGCCCTACCTCATTATAGTGTGTCGCTATGGTGAAGTAGTGCCTAAAAACAACTGTGTGTGGCACGCATGACACAGTACAAGCTGTTACGGTGCCATCTTATGCTATTGCGTAACGATGCCATAGCAACATGTGTAGATTCGCCCACTGGCTTGTAATTAAGGCCCAATAAATTGATTTGCATTGTTTAATTATTCTTAGTAATAGTTATTAATAGTAGTTGGTTTATTTATGAGTTTGCAGGGCTCCAAAGAGGTCTAGGTGCAAATCAATAAACGCAACGCCTGATTCTCCTTCTTAATTATATAGTGGTTAAGCAGGAGGTACTAAGCCAAAGTTAGTGGGCTTGATCCATACTAAAGCTTAGGGAGAAAGGGTGACTACACATCTGGGGTTTTCAAATATTTTTCAGTCATTAGGGTCTTTGGGAAATTCCACTTCAAATCATGAATATGCTGAGCTCTGTAAACTGAGTTAAAAGTGCATCTGCTGCTACAAGGAGCTGTCCCAAACCAAACCCATTCCTAATCCTAGCAGTTGTCTCATACAGACTGTCCTCTACTCGGAGACTGCCCACTACTCGGAGTAAGAACAACCTCTGAGAGTAAAGGTATATCTATACTGTGTCACAAGGGCTCTTACTCATGATCAAGCCATTGCTACCTGCTTCCTCTCACATATGTCATCCAGGAAATGGAGCAAGGAAGCCACCCCATGGGCATGTTCCTGTGGCTGTTCCCAAGACCTCTCTCTGGCATGCTTGGCAACATGGAGCACTCCTGGGCTCGTTTCACTGCCACATTTCTAGGCTTGCCATGCGTGAGTGGAAGCAAAAAGCCATGGCGTACTTTGAAGTGAGCACCCTGGGCACAGCCAGGGACATCGGGTAGGCATCCTTTAAATGTTTCTGCATAGTAAGGTACATAAACTAACAACACCCCAAACCTTTCTTTTTTTTAAATTAATCTCTAGCCAAACAGTTTTTAAGACTATGAAACTCTCCTCCTCCTTTCTTTCGCACCTCACATACAATGAAAGTATCAAGATACCATGAACAAGTTTGCTTTGGAGGTTTCCTTAGTTGAGAGACAAAGTTGGCATCCAGACCCTAGAAGATGAACGGGATTGTTATACCTGGATGGGGGACCAGGGATCTGCTCAAGGTCAGTGACTGCTATGCAGTAGTGGCCAGTGTCAAGTCATTTGTAGAAATGTGACTACACGGGTAGTGAAGTATGGGAACTGAACACTGTCCTTTCTGGGAGGCTCTAACTTGACACTTATATCCTGAAGGAATTTCCTCCGAGCTCCTAATAAATAACTCCCAAGTCTCTCTCCCAACCCTTGTGTTTATTGTCAAATATTTATAATAATGACTCTGAATATTCATAGTCCCATTCTGAGGCCCCACTAATACAGCATGTTCAGCCCCAAACCTGAGAGAGTAAGAGAAGCTTGGTTCCTGTCTGAATCAAATCCGAACCCTAAACCTTTTGAGGTTCTTCTGTCATTGATGTTTAAACCCGAATAAAGAGGCAGGCTAACGGAGCTGTTGCTCCTTCGGCAGTCACTGTGAGATGCAAGATACATGTGCGTGCACGCACACGCGCACACACACACACACACACACACACACACACACACACATATTGCTTAGTTCCCTTTTAAACAAACCCAGCAGGGTACATCCGATGTAGATTGAAGATTAAGTTATAATTACAATCAATATCATTGCCATGCCCGCTTTGCCAAATAATATATATTTCAGTCAGTGCACTTTGGGGATTTCTCTCTGCGAGGCCTGTTTCTGCCCAAATCAGTGTGTCTTTCCCTTTGATATTCCCACAGTGTTCGCATATACCCTCAAACATACACAGCCCAGGGTAATATGTCTCCAATGCGATGAAATCAATGGGAACACAGCCTTTTTTGCCTGACAGTATTGTCAGGGTGTATTATCTGGTTTAGGCTGTGGCTTCAGTTCATAGCAGTCGTCAGTTAAATTTCCCTTTCTGAAGCTGAGCAAAGTGTGGTAATGTCACAGCCACAGGCGACTGCCGCTCACAGGACGGTTTACCGGTGGAGTTTAGCCTCCTGGCTTGTCACAGTGTATATATCTCAGGGTCTTCTTTTCCTTCCTAGTCAGAGGTTTCCAAGAATGTTGCCTGGAGCAGTCATGGGATGCAAAAAAAGAGAGATTTTTGTTCTGCACTTAGCAACATTACCACACTTCACACTCAGTTTCTGATAAGGGGAAATTTAACTGACTGCTCTGAACTAGATATACCAGATAATACGCTCTGACAGTGCTGTGGATAAAGGCTGGCAACCCTACTAATTTATATTTCATTATCTCTGCACTTGGCTTAATCTGTTATCTTTTACTAAACATTACAAAGATCACAAAGAGCTGAGCTGAACAGGATGAAGTGGAACCGCAGATACCTCTTGAACACAGGGTGGTTAGGATGCCAGGAGCACGGTGTGGCATTTTGGCTACCAGCCTACCACAGTGCTGATTTGCAGCTCTGTGATGAGAACCACCCAGCAGTATAAACCAAGGCTCAGATCTATATGCTTGTATTCACACACAGTGTCTTTTCCTTTATGGGGTCTCTGCATAGAGAAAGGGTCCAAACTGAGGGAAATGGGTATATTTGGTCATCAAGTTGAGTATGGGAGCTGATTGCTCCCCATCAGAGATTTCAGAAGATGGAACATCTCTGTCTATAATGCACTTGTTTTTTTTTATAATGCTGTACCAAAGTGGCACTGAGGGTATTCTTGCAATCAACTTATACTATGTTGCCTAAGGAATGATCAGTCTTGGGTGACTGGACTTTAAGCTCTTTAGGGGGGGATTGTCTGTTACTATGTACAGGACCAGCACCTTGCACAGTGAATCTGCAACCTTGGTTTGCAGGTTCCCTGGGGTGCAGGCTCACTCATACCATTATCATAACACAAGTGTCACTATTGCAAAGAATAACATCATTGCGGCAAGTGCCACCTCCAAAATGGTACCTAAGTACTCTCCAATATCAGTTACTTCTGAGTATCTGGTGCTGTGAGCTCTTGCCTTTAAGAAGGCATTTAAAATAAATTATTTTTCTGAGTGAAGTAGCATCTTTGCACCACCAGAGTCAGATGATCCTGTGTGGAGGCAATGTGTGTTGGGGGGGGGTATGTGTGGGTGTGTGGAGGCTTGTTGTTTGCTGGTAAGGCTAGGGACTTTATCCTTTACTATTTTGAAAAAAACCCACAATGCAGATGTCATTAAAGCAGGAGTTTGGACACCTGGACTCTATTCCTGGATCTTCTCTGTGACCGCAAGCAATTTCTCTGTGCCTTTATTTCTCCTGCCCTCCACTGGTTTATTCAATGTAAACTGTTACAGGCAGGAGGTGGGTCACATTATGGACATACCCATACTGCTTCCCCTACTGAAAAACAGGCCTTACTCACTCACTTCAAAGCCAAGCACATCCATTAGCAGCAGCTAGGTAGAGCAGACAGCTTAGGGCTAGAGCTTGGGAAAGACAAGAGGGCATGTGCTCAGGGCCCCTTCAGACCATCTACCCTGACTAATCCCTGGCCATGGGCACATGCAGAGTGGGAGCAAGTGAGTGGGGCTTGTTTCTCAGCACCAGTCTCAGGCATGGCGCAGTGGATGCAGAAAATGGCCAACTTTTTCAGAACCTAACACTATAGGGCTCCAGTCTCACTGGAGGCCCCACGCTGGTACTGCAATTCAATAATAACAAGAGGTGGGATTTTCAAAAGCATTAAATATTGGCTGAATTTTGTCAGCCTATAGGAGAGGATGGAGTTTTATCATTGATTTCTGTTGGAATCAGCATGGAATCAGATCTAGGGTGATGCTCAACTCTTTTGAATATCTCACCCAGTGGTAATAACTAACACAGCATGTACTCTGAGCCCTGAACTTAGGCAGAGGCATCCCATGGCATTTGAAATCAATGACCTTACTACAAAAATAAATAAATAAAAAGGAAAGAAAAGAAAAGAAAAAAACTCCTACCTAGTGAGATAGGAAAAGTCTTTCCTATTGCCCATCAAGCCATGAGCATATTGTAGATGCTAATCCAGTCTAGAGAGACATTCACACCCTCTCCACTTCACTATATAGTAAAGTGATCCTCTATGCCAGGAAAAGGGCTGGCGGGGTTTTCCCCAGGTCTACAAGATTTTTATGAGGTTATGACTTCAGCATGGTGAAAAGACAAGTAGACAGATAGCCGGAGAGGCAGACAGGCAGGTATATATGGAAAATTACCAGCACATTGGGAAAGTGTGCTTAGTCTCTGCTTATGGCAGTTTCAAACAGATATTCTGTGTTGTTAAAATGCCACTAAGGCAGAAAACCACAATGAACTTGAAAGCATATGTGCACATATATGAGTGGTAACTTAACAGGGGCAGTAGGAAGGTGAAGATGAGTGTCGAAGTACTAGCAGTAGTCTCGACCTTCCACTCAGCGATAAGGTTCTTGTTGAATTTGTTGCATGCTATAGCCTCTGACACTGACCCATATACGATCATACTGGATGCTGTGAATAAAGGTGTTGAACCATACCTGGTCCAAGAACTCATTCTGATCATATCTCTTCTCTCCCAGAATACAGATTTGTAACAGTGGCCAACATATGCCAGTGGCCCAGTCTAGCCCTGGATTTCAAGAAACTTCCCAAGTGTGATCTCAATCATTTTTGTAGCACATTTCAAAACAAATGTCATGGTAGCTCCCTGGCCATATTTATTCTTTTGTGCCACTTCATCAAACATTCACATAATTAAAGTTATTCCTTTTAAAGTTCATAAAAAACACAGGACTGAAACAGGTCTCCCGGATCCAGTCCCTTGATATCACAGGCAAACAAATAATCTGACCCTTTCACAAATGGATCACCTTTCATCCTAAAATCAATCAGGTTATTTTGTCCCCACTACTCTGATTGGGAAGGTAAACCTCCCCAATGTAATGGGTACCAAACTTCTAATCTCCAGTCTAAAATTTCTATATGGCCAATTTATATCTAATTGTATTTGTTCTAATATTATCTTTTAGTGTAAGTAGCTTTCCCCCCCCGCTAAAGTTTACCTAAAGTAACAGGTTTACACATAGCAATTGACCTCTCAGCCTTTCTTTGCTTGACTGAACAAGCCAACTCTTCAGGTGCGTCCCCACAAGCATGCACGGGGATAAATAGCAGTGATACATATTTATGCCTCTGCTACTTGTCCCCAGGCATGCCCCTGCATGTGTGCCGTGGCACACAGCAAGGTGCTCCGAGTGGAGTAGGGGAGGCTGGGCCAGCACCTGGGCTGGCTGTACGAGCTTCACCTGGGATCCTGGGGCCACCCAGGCCTTCAGCGGTGGGGATCCAGGAGCCTGGTTGGCAGTGGAGCCTGGCCAGCAGCTGGAGTATGGCTCTGGCTGGCGAGGCTCCAGTTTTGGAGTGGTGCACTCTGCTGCCATGTACACTGCACCCCTTTTTTTGGCACGAATTCCCGGTATCTAATTTTGCCCCCTTGTGCTGCAAATCTGCAGTGCAGCAAACAGATTAACATGTACCATGTGCATTTTGAGGTGCCTCAAAAGGCTTTGAGCAAATCGCACGTTCCTGCTTGTGGGGACACGGCCTTCTAGGCCTCTATTCTAAGAGAGGCTTTTTCTTCCCTTTACTGTCCTATCAACCATACTCTAGTCCCATTTCCATGTTAAACCTAACATTTGTGGTCATGCACAACTAGCACACAGCATTCAAGTGGAGGTCTCAGTAGTGCCTTGTACAGTGGCCTAAGTGCTTTTCTATCTCTCCAGGAAACCCCTTACTTGATACATGCTGAAATTGCTTTTTGCCTTTCTCAAAGCTACATTATGTTTGTGACTTTTGGTCTTCCCATGATTAACTAATAAACTAAGCATCTTTTCCTTCTCAGCCTAAGATCCTAACTTTACACTCCTGTAACACTGATCTGATATTTTTGTTCTCCGTGTGCATGATCTTACAGTTTGAATAATTTAACATCAAACTAGTAATTCTATTACTGTGGTCCTCAAAATTACCCTGTTTGTTCTACATGGTGTTCTGTTGTTTGGTATTGACAATACCTTTCGATTCCATGTCATCAGCAAATTCCATCAGCACATCATCCCACTTTGGCTGAGGCCATTAATGAAAATATTGAATACTAATGCCACGTTTCAACTTAAAGGAGCTCTGCCACTAACCTCCTTCCATTTTGATATTCCCTATGTCAAGAGTCTCCTCTGTTTTATCAGGACTTAACTTTACTTACTTTGATTTCTTATTTACTTTTACTATGGGTTTCATGCACTGCTTATTGTTTTTTTTTTAAAGATCAAAACATGATTGACTGCTACTGACTTGGCTTGAGGTCATCTTATCTTACAGAGATTTCCCTGGCAACTTTGCTGTGATTGATTACTTGCTGACTCTCATGCTTGTTTTTAGGGTTATATTTTGCTTTATTTTACCATTAATATACTCAGCCAGAGAGGGTATTATTTTTTTCTTTCACCTAGGTTGGACCTCTTAGATTACATTCATAACATGGATCAGAGTTGGTGGTTTCTAAAGCCTTTTTACTTAGTTTGCAAAGGAATGTGCATTTTGGATGGGCATTTCCCTCCGTGCTAAATTTTTCCAGACTGCTACAACTTTTGGAGCAAGAATTCACCAAAAAATTGGTGCAATGCAGATTCCTTCCAATCTCTTTATACAGAACCCTGGTATCGTTGCAAAGGACTACTCAGTAGGAGAACAGCAAAAAATGTGGGATCAGCTAAAAAAAACCCCTCTAAAATATTACTATTCAAAGAGAGCTTGGGAACCTCTGCATAGTAATGTGATTTATAGACAGGCTGTATAATTATTTCATTGAATCATAGACAAGCTGTATTGTTATTTCATTCAACTCCTAGGAAAATAAGTGGTGCTTAATCTATGCATTGTCTCTCTGCCCAGGAATGAATATCACCAAACCTCCTTTCATTTTTGAGGTGAACATGATTTAGCTTTGCCTATCCAGCTGATCATGGATGGAGATCTAGAATATTATTGAAAGGACCACAACCTAGGTGACGTTTGTTCAATTTTTCAGCTTTCTATTAAAGAAACAGAACATGGTCAGGCTAAAGGGGAAAAATGAAGGATCTCGATATTGTTTGTATCTACAGTGTTATTTGACAATCTTTGTGTCTTCAGAATTTATCATCAAAGCATTACAGGAAACCCTCGCTATTCGTGGACTTGCAATTCGCAATTTTAAATATTCACAGTGCGCCGCGCCAACCCACGTTCTCTCCCTGTGCAGCGTGACGACATTTTGTTACGCTTGTCACCCCCACCACCAACAGTGCCAGTGGCGTTTGCGGGAGCTCTGCACTTGCCACTGCTGGGCTCCTGCTGTCACACTCCCAACACCGCCAGCGCAGCCGTGCCCCCGCCAGCTACTGGGGGCACGTGCCGTTCATGAACACAGGTGATGTTTTCACAGATCTCCCCATTTGTGGGGATCTCTAGAATTTGAAAGTGAATTTGAAGACTTCTAGGACTTGTTTTTAATTCTGAGCACTTTTTTTTAACCTTTCTGTTGCTACCCCATGCAATATTCATTTGGTTAATGTTTCCGAAATAGAGGTAGTGTGCAGTGTTTTTTCTGCAAGGCTTCTGATGCTTCCCAGCCAAAAGACGAAAAATAGTCTTCAGTTATTGTGCTAGAGTCAAAACTGGATGTGTATTGACCAAATTACACTGTTTTCATGGGAACCAGGAGTCCACTGTACTTTGGCAAGGTCCATTTCGGCTTGTGGCAGACTCTCCCCCTTCCTGTCCATTAGTCTTGTCTGCTCCCTGGCTGTGCCACACACAGGTGAGTGGGAGCAGATGTGCCCCAAGGCATATGTAAGAAGATATCATCCAAGAGGATATTAAAGGCTACCTATTACCAGTAAAGAGTCATTATCACCATCATGATTAACATAATTGGTCCCGGGACCATTTTCATAAACTACAGCCTTCCCGTATGAACATGGATCAAGAAACGATGGTTACAGCCCTGAAACCTAACAGTAAAAAAGGTTCAAGACACAGAAAGGAATAGAAGCAAATGAAACAAAGTTACTCAGCAAGAGGGGCACTGGTTTCAGCTCATCAGCAATGTAACAACTGCCAATTTTTTATAGGTAAAGGAGATTTTCAAGAGCTTTGAAGGAAGATAATGAAGTGGCTTCCTCCACAATTACAGTGGACTTCAGCCAATTGTGTGGGGCTGTAGTGAGAATGAAGGTACCTGATATCCTGGCAATGGGGCATACCCCAATTGTGTGCAAATTCAGTGTTTATTCATAAATAGCTTTAGCTGCAAAAATGTAAAAGACAGATAGTAATAGTTCCAATCCCCATTTAACCAAGAGCTCAGGGTTAATATCCTCTTTCCATCTGAGAAAAATTGAGGTTCTGTTCCCGTCTCTGCCTAAATTTGACCTTGCATCTAAGAGACAGTCTGAGCACCAGGATGCATAGGATGCTGATATGACTGTCCCTCATTTTCCCAGGTTGGAACTCTTCCAGTGTGTATGAAATATTTAAATATTCATTGAGCCAGAAATAAAACAAGAGACTCACTCTCTGGCTTGGCAGTTAAGACACTCACAGGGGAAGGAGGACAGCTGGGTTCCAGTCTATGCTCCAAAAAATGTTTAATTATTTCTTTAAAGCACAGGCAGGAGATATTGAGGGCATCCCACATGATAATAGCCTACAACATAGAAGCTAAGGCAGTTTCTTAGTATATGAGAGAGGCACATTCAGTTCCTAGTGAGTAGACAAGAGAAATCACATATTCAAGCTGAGTGGGTCAAAGAACCAAGTTGAATGGGTCCTTCATTGGGCAAAAGGAGGGAGTTTTCTGGCAGTTTCCTAGCTCCAGTACTTCATTTCCCACCATTTTATGACCAGTGCCAAAAAATAAATGTTGCATTTGGGATTGAGTAGAACAACTTTTGTTGGCCATTTTACTTCTTTATTTCTGCATGGGAATGAATGCCAGTCATCCTGCAATCCCCCGTGATTCTGAACAACTAATTTTGCCATTGGATTCAATAGGTAGATGATCGAGCCTCAGCTGAGTCTTTCTTCTGCCACAAAATGATTAGACCCTGGGTAGGAGACTCAGCCTAGAATATAGTTCTAGCCTCAACTATTGGACTGCTTTTGCAGTGTGCTTCTTGTCTCCTCTAAGGTCTGATGGATGGTCACTCAGCTTCTTAGCTTGTGGTATCCGAGGATCCTGTAGGCATTATGCAGGGCCCATTACCTTTTGAGCTCTAATGATACCCTGCCAACAGCCATGCTAAATGCAAGCCATTTATTCCATTATACTAAACAGGAATAATTTGGTAAATTGAGTGTTTACATAGCCTTAAGGTAAATACTTTTTTTCCCTTGCCAAGATGCTGCTGTTGTCCTTAGCCTCAATAGATATTGCAAGGTTTGAGAGGGTTTATTTTCATTTGTTTTGATGATTCATAAAAGCAAAAGGTTAAATAATGCTGGATCAGGAAATGTTAAATGACCCCCTAACCCAAACTGTTAAATAACACTGAAATCAGGGACAAGTTTAACTGAAAAATAAGAGAAAAAGAAGAAGAAAAAAGAGCATTGCTTACATAAGCCTGAGTTACTTTTTACCACCCTCTACTCTTCACTACTAATCTCTAAACACTAATTCAGCAGGAACTATTTTACTAACATAATCTGACTCACAAAGTTGTATATGGGATTTTAACAGCTCAAAGACTATTCCAAGCCAGTGGGCCAAATTGTTTCTCAGAATGAAACACCTTATGGACAATTAGATTATTTATTATGAACTCCTGTCTCAGTCTTCCCAAACCCAGAAGCCCGTACGATTAACATAGACAAGGCATGCTATTTGGTACGCCCAACACTACCCAAATGAAAGATGGAGTTAGCATAATGCCTTGTCAGGGGCCCATTTACAGTTACATCAACTGAGGGCAGCTTTTGACACACTTCTGGCACCAGTAGGAGACAGTTGAGCCACTCTGCCACTACAGTCTTCCTTTCTAGTATAGACCATTAGTTTTCGAACAATTAGGGTGAGCTTTAAATGTGTTAAAACCTTAAAAATCATAGATTAAATGACTGTGTGCCATGCTTGCAGAACATGAGGGATGGAGGTGTCCCTAGTGCTGAGGCTTTTTCAGTGGCAGCTACTTACTTAGGAAGAAAAATATGCCTAGATACTCATATCAAGTAAGATAAGCCTAATACTGAAAAAAGAGATAAAATCCCTGCAAAATCAATACCAATCCCACAAGAAGGAACATTTCTGAACCCAAATCTATGTACTGGTTTAACTCTGATCAGGTGAGCATTTTTGCATCCTAGGATTGCACTCATCCTTCTGTGCCCTAGCATTGCACTGAGAGCCTATAGTGAGGCATTTTTTCATGAGCTGCTTTGTTCTTCATGTTGCTGCTTTTAATAAGTCCTTGCAGCATCTTATTGGTGTAACCTGAAGCTTTTGTTCCCATGCCTCTTATTTTGCTTTCAGCTGCATTAAAATATCTTCTGTTGGACTGTGAGCACTTAACAAAGTGATTCAGATCATTCTGTAAAGGTAACTTGTACTCTTTTTTACTTTAGTACCCTACCTCTCCATGTGTCATTTGCAACCTTTTACCAGCAAAGATTGTATATTATTATCTCATTTACTGGTAAAGTAATGATGATAAAATAATAATAATAATAATAATAATATTAATAATAATAATAAAGTGCATTAAATGGCATTGAACTGAGACCCAAACCCTGGGGAACTCAAGTAGAATAGCCTTGCATGCTGCCATCACCCCGTTAATCATTTTTTGAGATCCGACAGTGAGCTAGTTTTTAATCCATTTAATTTATGCCCTGTTATTTCCATATAATACAAGATTATATTTTTTTAATCAAAATGTCATGCAATACTAAGTCAAATGCCTTGGAGAAATTCAAGTATCCTATATCAACACAATTGCTTTTATCAACCAGACCCATAATCCTGTCAAAAAAAGACAACGGGCTTGTTTAAGAAGACTGTATTCCATGAAGTCAAGTTGATTGCCACTAATTATATTTTAACCTCTAATTCTTTGTGGAAGAATTTTTGAATTACATATTTTGCCTGTGGTCTATGACAGGTTAACTTGTTCTGCCTTTATAGTTTTCTGGATTGTTTTTTCCCCCGCTTCTTAAAGAGGAGCCATGTTGTGTAGTCTTCCATCTTTCGAATCCCTACTGTTCCAGGACTTTTTAAAAATTAACTTTAGTAGTTCATACAAAAAAAATTGCCTGGAAATGCCAGAGGGTGCTGGTCTGCCCCTCATATCTCACTGTCAGAGCTCTGCAAAGAGGATCCAGATCTTTTATGTAACTACTAGAAGCTGCTACAGGTGTGCTTGTACCTCGTCCTCCTCAGCCCTGCCACAGAGTTGCTTGTCTGGGAAAAGCTTCAAGCCACAGAGTGTGATTTCTCTTGCGTTAGGTCCATTGGGCACCTGGACAAAAATACATCGTAATACATTAAAACTTGGCAAAGCTTGTGAAGGGATGAAGGTTTATTTTTAATTAATTTAGTGATGCTAAGAATTTGGCAGGTAATGCCATGTAACAGTGTTGGAGACACTTTGCTGCTGGGCAGTCTTTTCAGTGAAACGTGCCATTTTGGGGGCCTTGAGGAAAACAGCTCTCGCAGCCAGCCATGGAGGGGCTGCGGTAAATGAACATGCGACAGCCTACTGTACCTGTACTTTAAAGACACAAAGAGCATCTGAGCCAAATTGACTTGCCTCGGTGACCGACTGCAGCTCCTGGAGCACCTGTGCAGGCAGTGACTAGTGTGATTTATCCAGTGATCTCAGGCAGGAAAAGCATTTGTGAAAAGCTGTGAGGTCACAATAACTGAGTAGGATCATAACTCCTGAGTCTTCTACAAGAACCAGAGACTGCATTTTGTTTCTTAGCCTTAGAGGGATGTCTGCCATTTTGTTTCCATTTTGGCCTGAAAGGAACCCTAGGTCCCCAGATTAGGGCTTTTGCACATGTTTAGAAGCAACCTTTGTTGGTCACTTAGGGCATGTCAACGTGAGACGTTTTAAGGCACATGAGACTAAATGTAAAGTGCATTAGAGTGTATATCTACATGTGTGCACCCTTAATGCACTTTTAAAATGATGTTTTTGGGTTAATCATACCTAAATTTGAATAGTTAAAGTGCATTATTGCATGTGTAGACGCATTGAAGTGCATTAATGCTGTTTGTGTACACTGACTTGGGACTAACTTTAGTCCCAAGTCAGTCCACACACACTGTTAATGCACTTTAATTTCTGTATGTGTACATGGCTGCCTAAACCCACTTAATGTGCATTAACATATTACGCATTACATTTAGATGCACTTAAATGCATGTGCAGACACATCCTTAGGCACCTAATTCTTGCCCAGGTTCTGTTGTGGGCAAAACTCCTAAAATCCAGCTATGTCACTAATTCCTTCAGCAGGGACAAAGGGCAGAACAGTCCTTGCGACTATCTGATGCCAAGAGTGCACATGCAGCTTTATATGAAATACAGGTGGAAAAGGAAGAGGTGCTGCAGCCCTATGTCCGAATGCTTCACCAATATACTAACGCTAAGAGCACCATCCCAGGAAGTAGGAGACCTGAAATTTAGACCTACTATTGCTTGGAGAGATTCAAACCCCTATTGCCTAATTCCTAGGTAAGTGCCTGAATACCATCCATGGTCCAGGTTAGTTAAGGGTGCTCTCAACCAGGGGGGACTGGTGCCTCCTGGGCACCAGATTGGTGATGTGGGGAGTGGTCTCCCACTGGCCAATTGCTGGCTAGGAGGGGTTCCCCAGCAGCCCATTGGTGAAACCGCTGAAACTGGAAGTGCACTTCTGGTGGCAGTTCTGGTTTTGCGCTGGTGCTTCCAGGGGGCGCACAGCCAATTTTAGGGGGTGTACATATACTTGCGTGCACCCTCTACATGTCGCCAATGCTCTCGAACCTTTCTATTGAGGATTGACCACAAAAGGCCTGAAGGAAAGCAAGCAACAGGAAGCTTGGTTCTGTAGCCTAGTACTTATGGTCTCCCTTTAGGAACATGGTGTTTTGGCTTCTCCTGTCAGGTTTATTTCTGTTTTTAACCCATGACTTTCTAATGTATAAATAGTCCTGACAACATGGGCCAGAAGCCAAAGACCTCCTCCTCCCAAAGGCAGGCCCTTTTCACTCAGTAGTACTTCCATTGTGTTTTACTTTAGACAGTAACTGCTTAAAAAACAGAAATAATATTGTAAGCAGAAACCAGAACTTAAGAGTTCCCCTCTCTGCATATGCGGGTGCCCCAACCATTAGGCTACACAGACAAGCTCTTTGGCTTTACCTGTCTTCTGTCATCATGTCTCTTGCCTGTTTGGTTGCACAGTGGCACAGCTTCACCCCTTATAAACTTATAGATGACCATCAGATCGCCCCTGAGCCTGCACTTTTCCAGGCTGAAAAGTCCCATGGTGCTCAGCCTCACATCATAAGGTCTGCTTTCCTGACCTCTGATCATATGCGTGGCTCTCCTCTGGACTCTCTCAAGCTTCTCCACATCCTTTTTGAATTGTGGAGCCCAAAACCAAATGTGGTACTCCAGCTGCAGCCTCACCAAGACTGAATACAATGAGAGAATGATGTCCTGGGATTTGCTTGAGAAGCATCTACAGATGCAAGCCAGCATTTTGCTCGCTTACTTGGATCATCCTCCTGGGGAAGGCACCTGAACTGAATTGTAGAGAGGACTGCAAGTTTCATTTGGGTCTGAACCTGCTACCAAGTATATGGAAATGGTAGTATGGGTCTCCCCTCCATCTCCCACCCCCCAAATGGGACCAGACCAAAGCAGAACTGAAAATATACATGCCCCTGCCAAACCTCAGTATTCCTCTAGTTGCTATGGTTAATCCCTTTCTTGTACACTAAACTTACCCAGAGCTTTTAAAGGCAGGCTTTAGGTTTTAAATAGTTTATTTACTAAGATTAATATTTTAATTCATGTTGGAAAGGGACGCTGAGATACAGGGGAAGCAGCCGCCTTTTCTAGCCATTTTGGACTGAGCCGAACTGCAGGAGGTGAGTTCATGTGAGCTGGAGGGGCAAGGTTTAATCAGTCTCATGCCATGCAGCCTACTCACTGCATTAAAAGTGTGTTTTCCTCTTCACACAAAAAGAACAAGTCATTCACATGGAAATAGAATAGATCCCTATGGTGATTAAAAACTCCAGTAGACAGATACATATTTAATGAATATATAACACAGATAAAGGGGAAACATGCACTTACAGTTGAAAGGAGCTAAACAACAGATTATATTTGGTATTGATAGATCCCAGTATAGAATAAAGACTCACATGAAAATACATGAGCTTATTAAATTGTTAAATACAAAGGCAACTTATTTAGCAAGGAGAATGGAAGAGCTGGAGGCATGTGTATATAAAGAAACATGATATTATAAGCTACAAAACTACAATTTAGCTTCAAAATGATAATCGGTGTATGTGTTAAATGGTTTCAAGCAGAGGCAGGAATGTATTCTGGTCTTACTTAGGCTCTACTTATAGTTCATGTATCTTATATTTCCAAGTAATTCAGTTTTATCAGGAGTTATATTAGCCCAGGTACAAAGAAGATCTATCTGCCTTTGAAACTTAGGGTAAATACCAAATAGCAAACTAGGTGTCAGGTGGAAACTGTCCTCATCTCCAGAGCATGTACAAACATACAATAGAGCCCTGCAACTTTATACTCGTTGTGAGAAAGCTGCATCTACCCAAGAGGCACCTGGACCTGATCAGTGTTGAAGACACACTATCATGTTCCAGATAATAACCCTAACCCTAATCCTATAATTCCATACTTTAAGTGTTCTTCTACCTTTTCTTGAATCAAGTATTACAGAGCAGTGTGAGATACAGGTTGTCAGATCAGATGAAATACTGGCCTTAAGTGATACAGCCAATCCTTTGTTTGGCAACTGTTGATCCTTCCGGATCATGGTGGATGCATGAGAGGCTATCCAGACCTTTGATGCATATGCCTAAGTAGGAGGGGGTATTTTTTGGAGGAGTGGAGGCTTCCCAGACCTTCCATCCCCACTTTAGGCCAGTGAGATAGACTCCAAAGGCCAGACAAGGGTCCAGACACTTGGTGCCTCCATGGCCTGTAAGCAAATCCTATAATCCAGATTAAATAGACTTTGGTTTGTAGTGGACTTTCTTAAACAAACCCAGTAATCACTTGTTTCCATCACAACATGTAGCAGGAGGAATCTTTCTCATTCAGCATCTCAGGTGACTGCAGCCTGGTCCCGATAGCCAGGTCAGCCTCCCTTTTCTGTACCACCATATACTGAGGGTCTGTTTAGTGAGACAGGGTTTCTCCGCCTTCGCTCCATATCTTCCTGTCCTCCTGTTCACAACTCCAAGTTGCAGACAGCAGTCTCCGCGGGAAGGAGAGCACCAATACAAGCTTTCAGATGGAGCAGGAATCTGGCTTCTAGACTCTTCGAAGTCCTTGCATCCCTTTCTCCCTCTAGCCTCCCCAGAAAATGGCATCATGCCCTGAAAAAGTGGGACTTTAGCCTTTAACAGGACAACGTGGATCACGGGATTGAGTGAATAGAAAGAACCAAGCTAAAAATCTGTACAGCTGATCGTAATGCTGTTTTCCTCAACCTAAATTTCCATCCAAACATCTAAAACCCTAAACTAGGAACAGTTCACTTTTGGGGGTTTCAATAAAATTTGCCTTTATAGGAAAGACATGTTTCTTTAAAAAAAAAAAAAAATGTTTTTAGTCACAAAATATTTTTCCTTTTGAAACAAAGTTTTGGTGGATTATTTTTTTTCCATCTGCCCTAGCCCAATTGGGACTTTTCTGCAGGAATGTTTCCTTTGCCCTCTTGCTTTCTTCTTTTCCCTCAGCAAGCAGCTTTACACCGAGTAGGAAAAGTGAAATTATAATCCAAGGAAGTGTTTCTAAATAATAAATGTGCCCACATTTGGGGATTGTTTCAGGTTTAGAAACCTTTGTGAAACAGTGTGGGTAAAACAAAAACTTGGTATTAGTGGGTTTATAATTAGCCCCTATAGCTTTAAGGCGGTAGCTTCCTGCTCCAGGGGGTCAGGGAGAGAAAGACAGAAAAGCAAGGAGGGGATCTCTGGGCAGGGAGCAGAAGGAGTGTAGCAAAGAAGTGCATTCAAACCTTAGCAAAATCTGTTGATCTGCAGAGCGCTCACTTCTTCCTGTCTGAGACCTCTTCGCTCTGTGCCACTGAGGAAATTAGCATTTGTCTGATTTGCACTGGAAATGCACAAAACACAAGCAAAAAGAATTCCTTAAAGGGCATGCTGCTAAGATAAAATCAGATCTTTTTTTAAAGCCCTTATATACAGGCCTGATTCTTATTCAGTGAAGTTAGATACCAGAGCAGAGGAAAATGGGTCCTTTACTAAAATAGATTTTAAGACTTTCACATAACACAGGCAAGAGGATTTCACCAAGCAGCTCCTATCTTAAAGCTAATAATGTGTGGTTGAATTTGAGCATAGTTTGCTAAAAACACTCTTTCGAATCTGTGTCATGGTCTTTAGTAATTAAATAATTTGAAGTTAATCGTTTTACTCATTAACCTGGCCTAAATGTTCAAAAAGGACGAGCGGTTTTGGTACCCACTCTAAAGAGGCCTACTTTTCCAAAGACGTGTGTTTCTAGATCCACTGAAAATTGACCCCTCTTCAGAAGCACCAAAACTCACTGTTACAGGGGCATAGGTTGTAGCCGTGTTGGTCTAGGGCAGGGGCGGGCAGTTATTTCAGGCGGAGGGCCGCTTACTGAGTTTTGGCAAGCCATCGAGGGCTGCATGACAGGCAGCCCAGGGCAGATAAATATTAATTTTCTAAAGTTTTTAGTGGCCCCATGGGCTGAACAGAATGGCCTGGCAGGCTGCATCTGGCCCCCGGGCCACATTTTTGCCCATCCCCGGTCTAAGGACACAGGCAGACAAGGTTTGTTTTAACTTGGTTGTCACGGGGCGGGGCGCAGGGATGGCCGTGATCCCCCTTAGCGCCCCCTTACCGTGTCACATGGGGGATCCAGCACCCTCTTATCTCACCCGCCACATCTTTGCTGTTATATGGCTCAATTAGGGAGGCTGCCCTTGATCCCCTTGTACACGGTGTTATGCTGACACTATTCCCCATTCTGTATGGGGTGACTCGGTGCACCCTGGCCTTGGGGGCCACACGTGCCTCCAACCTCCCCTTTAGCACGCCCCAAGCCTCGCAGCTGTACCGGACGTTATCTGGTCAGTTTCTTATAGGCGCCCTTCCCTGGCGCCCCTGGGCTTGTCACGCCACCAGCCCCTCTTTCTGGCTTCTAACTGTGCCTCGTCTCCGTCGGGCCCCTATCTGCGTGTCTGCCCTTCTCCAGGCTTGTTCTTGCGCACCTGCCCCTCTCCAGGACATTTACTGCACACTCGCCCTTCTCTAGGACTTTGCGCTGGTAGGGTGCCAATCGCTCACCGTGGAGCCTTCTGTTCTAATCTGCCCTCGCCGGGGCCTGTGCCGTGCTTCTCACGCTTCTCTGCCCTCTCCGGGGCCTGTGCCGTGCTTCTCGCGCTTCCCTGCCCTTGCCGGGGCTTCCCAAGTTTGGGGCCAGGCGGCCTTAGCCCTGCCTGGCCCCCAGACCCACCTTCTCAGGCCTAGCTCACGCGCCTCCCGTGTTCGGGGCTCAGGTGGCCCATAGCCGTGCCTGGCCCCCTTACCCTTTTCTGGGTCGTACGCCCTACTGGGCAAACACCGCCCTCACAGGCTGGGGTCTCTACACCCCACACACCGCGCCTTTCCGGCGCTCGCTCTCTGTGCCAACTATGGCAGCAATCGCTGTGTCGCCCTGGCACCAGGAACCCCTGGATTACTGGGGAGCTCCCGTGAGGCCTTGTCGCACCCCTACAGCCTCACCCGGTCCTCTGGTTGGGGTCAACACCCCCAACACGCGCCCCACCGGCGCAAACAGTTGTGCCCGCCCGCCACCACTCGCTGTGCCCACTGGGCACTAGGAACCCCCAGATTGTAGGGGAGCTCCTGTGAGGCCTCCTTGCACCCCTACAGCCTCACCCGGTCCTCCGGTGTTTACACAAGAAACTAAACTGAAACATAAGCCCACCGGCCATAACCTAACAACAAGCTTCCTCACTCAAACATAAAAGTTAAGCTTCCTTGGCTCTCTAGCGATAGCCTCCCTGTCAGGGATCTTTCCACTCTTATCATACCGTAGCCGCTTGGGTGGTCAGGCTGCAACCTATACTCTGTCGGCTCAGCTCTCCCGGAGAGCTCTTGCTCCTGCAGCTGCAGGAAGGGAACTGCCCTAGGCTTTGGCCTGGGCTGTTTATAAAGGCCTAGCCCTGCCCCCTTCCGGTCATGTAACCAGCCTGGTTGCTCCGGCAACCAACACCTGTGTTGCCGTGGGGAGCTTCAGCAGCCCTTGTTCCCACTGTTCATAGATTCATAGATTCATAGATGCTAGGGTCGGAAGGGACCTCAATGGATCATCGAGTCCGACCCCCTGCATAAGCAGGAAAG
>NW_017728918.1:4122148-4183127 GCF_001723895.1 Crocodylus porosus | reverse complement strand
TGAATTGTACTTTTAGGTGATCACTGTCCCCCAGATGGCTACCGATCTGTAGGCCCCCTACTATGTCATCCCCCGTTGCCAATACCAGATCCAGTAAGGCATTCCCCCTAGTGGGACCATGTACCTCCTGCGTCAGGTGGAGGTACCCTAGTGCCCTGCTACATTGGTCTAATAAAAGATATCAGACTCACCCATTTTTTTTCCCCCAACTGTTTAAGTTGGTCTAATAAAAGATATCAGATTCACCCGAAGAACCGTCTCTTGCACAACTCACCAGTCATTTTTGAAGATGCAGGATACAAAAATTTGCATTTCCAGCCTTTTTCAACAAATGGAGTGGTTACTATTGCCTTTCTCCCCTTCACCTGCCTTCCGCTCAAAATAGGTCTGTAAATAGGTCAACAAAATCTTTTAAGGTGAGCCCAAATTGGTGGGCATTGTATCCTACGCTTAATATTATCTGTACTGAAAAACTTACTAAATTATCAAGTCTATGATAACCATTCTGAGGAGAGACATGAGAGGGCTCAAGCGGTCCTTAAATTCAAGATGTCAATGATGTGTTCCTGTGACTCATGAGATATTATGTATTGTGAAAACATTACCTGCCCTGTGCAAGGTGAGATGTCTTATCCAGACTTAATCTGAATCTGTTGTTGAAGGCTCAGGGACAGGTCTAGATGGAGGTATCAAAAACGTCCTTTATCTAGTGGCCATTTTCACTGCTTGCATGGCAACTTTCATTCTAAGAGCTCTCCAAACGTTCCATTAAACTCCAGTACTCTCATTTTATTAACGGCAACTGCCCACAACTCTATATATAGAGGTCAAGTAGGACAGACATTTTTATTAGAAGAAAACAGAAAACAATAACATAATTCTGTTTCCTTAAATACATTTTATGGAAAAATTGTTTCTCTCTTGACACCTAACCTGTACGTGGTTTTTTTGAAAAAGAGGAAACTAACACTCCCACCCACCCTTGTTTTCAGCTTTTTTATCAATAAACGGAAAAGAATATTTACTAAACATTTAAAGGAAAATGCAATTTTTTTTTAAAATGAATGAGTTACTGGTTTCCTACAGGGTCTGTGTTTTGGAGTTCAATATTTTTTCTGAGGACTGCACTTTCCTTTCTTCCATCCTTTGTCTACTGAGATGGCAAAATCTTTGAGGGCAGGGGCTGTTTCTTCTGATGTGTTTCTAAGCCGTTTTGCACCATCAGGTCTTCATCTCGCTTTGGGCCTGAAAGTGCATATTCACAGCGTGAATAAGAATACATTGTGTATTTGAGAGGCAGAAGGGGGCATTTTTACAAGGCCAGGATAAAAAATCCCAAAACATTAGCTTTTAAAAGGTTAATGTGAGACTCTTCTCCCCTCTTATTAAAAATGATTAGCCTATTTGACTTAGACATTAGAAGACATGACTGGCACAAGTAAGACATTCAGGACAATTAAGGAAATCAAAAAGTGCTGTCTCCCAAATCACTACAGGCTACAAGTGATGTCTCAGCTACAGAAGGGTACAGTTTCACATGTATTAATGCTGATCTACCACCTGGTGCGCAAAAAATGCTGCGTTCCAGTACTTGCTAAACACAGGGTTTGTTCAAGAGGAGCACCTACAATGCTAAAGTCATTCACTAAGCCTAATGCTCAAAGGGCGTGCTTCCCTTACTCAGGTTATTCCTGCAGTGGCTTATTGTTATATATTTCTCTACTAGCCATCTTTCCAATTTATTGTAGAATCAAGGGAGAAATGTCAACTTGGTGCATATGCAATTAATTTACAGTTGTTAATTTAAGGCAGTACAGCCAGCAGGATATCCACAGATATAATTTTTAAGATTAATGCCCCAGTTCAGCAAATACTTTGTGCATGGGACTATTCACATTGACTTCATTGAGACTACCCATATGCTTAAAGTTAGGTATGGAACTAAGTTCTTTGATGAATCAGGGCTTTCAAAACACACACGTACAACCCCAAGAGGTTTGAAAAGGCTGTAACCCTTCATGCCTCGAGGCATAATAAATGTAAATAATGGGGTTAGGAAGAAAGTCTCCTTATGGGGAAAGTTTTCCATAACTGGCAACTGCAGAGTCTCTTATGTTTAAAGCAGTTGTCACTGGCTGCTATTTGCTGAAATGGGAATCTGGACTAAGTCGGAATAAGGTACGATCGTATCTGCCAGTTCTTATATGTTCACTTGAGTTGCATCAGGTACTGTTCCCCAATACTTTTAAGTGTCTGATGTGTATGTGCAAAGCAACCCCTGAGCTAAATTATTTTCACACCTATGTTACACGCTGATGTGCACCAGCTTGCGAAGTAAAAATGAGTATGCAGTTGTGCCACTCGCACATACGAAAATTAATGGTAGAACTCAAATGACAAGCTTCATAGCTTCTCTGAACAGTTGATTTGCACAGGCATGGTCTCTTGGAGCATTATCAACAATAAATTAATTTATCTTGTGTTGACTATAACTTGCACTTCAACTTCTCCCGTAGCCACAGGCTTAGCTTTGCGGATAATGCTGCAATGTTGGCAATCAGAAAAGACTGGGGGCAAATTGCACTTCTTTATCACCAGGGGGAGAAACTTAAGTGACAGATACACTAGGGCTAATTATGTTGAATGGTTCCCCATTGCTTTGGCTGATGACACAGTGTTAAAACCCATGCCCCCCACAATAAGTTAGCAACTCACTCGTTGGCACTATATATTTATTACAGCCTTGTTACTTCAGGGGAGCTGCGTTCTCTAAAATGCCTTTCCCTGTGGCTTAAAGTAAAGATTTTTTAAATAAATAAATACAGTTTATGTTGGGCATCTACCACTTGAAGGGCTAATGATTATTGACTACCCTCCAGCAGACATCAGGGAGTCTAGCCTCAGGCCTTCCAACTCTCCCCCAAACATGCCGAATGTTAACACATGTTTCTAGATTCTGGCTGGGATTGGACACAAATAAGGCAGTCAGAATGGACCATTTAGTGTACAAGTCAAGATGACAGATCTCTGCTTAATACAAGGAAGACAAAAATTCGTATCTTATTGAAAAAGGCAGAAGAGCCCCGGGTGCTTTCGCTTTGTGATTCTGCAGCAAAAAGTGGGTTGTGTCAATATAAGTCTATGTCACCAGCTCACAGCTGCCACACTGAATTGACCCTGCTAGCTGCAGAAAGAAAGGCCTTCCATTTCCAAATTCTCTCTAATGCTCATCTGCGAGGGAGAGCACGAGGTGGAAAAAAGCCAACAAGTTACTCTGAACTATGGGAGAGAAGGGGGAAAAAAAATGCTGTAATGCCATGAGACTTTCCACTGCCTGCTTCGAACAAAACAGTGGGAAGAAAAAAAAAAATCATCATCTGAAGGCATTTAAAGATGATGCTTTGACAAACATGAGCTCTATGTTTTGTAAAGCATGCTCTTGTAATTCCTTGTAAGTCTCCAGATCAGCCCTCAGATACAGCGGCGCGGCATTAAATATTCTTTCAATGCTCAACAGAGCTTAATTATGAAAACTTGAAACATCTTTTAAACTCAACAATCTTTTTTTCCTCCCCCCTGAATATCCCTAAAGAAAAGAAACAAACAAACAAAAAAATGAAGAGCATCCACGATAACTATTAGTTTGGACTGAATTTCCAAAATAAAAAAACCCCAAACCCCAAGATAAACAACTCTGAGAGAAAAATAGTATATTTCTGGATATAATTATATTGTAACATAATAGTATTCACTGATGAAACTGTTTTGCTGTCCGTCTCATGTGCATTTTTTCCTATGATCAGATGGTTACAGTAGTGATCTTTAAAAATAATGAGGAAAAATGCAGACTCCCAAGTTACTTATCTTAGCAAAAATAAAGAGACAAATTCTTAGCTGTAAAACAACATAGCTCCACTGATTCAAGTGGAGTAATACCAACTTATAGCAGCTAGGGATCAGGACAAAGGTTATATAGCAATATGGTGGTGTTAGAGTGATATGATAACCATGATGGCTCAACAATTATGTTAGAAGCAAAGATTTTTTTTTCTTTTTTATTTACACGCTCTTATGCATCTGCTCCAAAGTCCACTGAAATGAACAGGAAGATTTCTGTTGACTTTGGTGGTCTCTCTTTGAATCTAACATACTGAAGTAGCGAACTACTTGTAAGAGATGCTTCCCAAATGGCAAGCTTCAGTAGTAGACTCTTGGAGAAGAAGAAGACTTCTTAAATATTTGTTCTGCATTCTTGGAGGGGGGGAATAAATCCTTCTCCAGTGCTTTGTCTACTTTTCTTCCAGATCTCCCCACCAGTGGATGTTCCAACATAGCAATGTAATTTTTGAGGACTCTTCAGTCAATCAACTGACGTCTAGCAGCTTCCTTGGCTTGTTGTGGTGATTTTACAGAATACACAGAGAAGTTGAGTTTCAGTTCTATCTAGCTTTGTAATTTGACTGATGTTTTGGGTTGGCTTTGACTTTGTATTGAATATAAATGTATGTAGAATTCAATCAGTCGAATAGTGAAGTTGCTCTATTATGTTAATTGTCTTAGTTGGTGTACTTAACTCTCCATCACTTTTCAGCCATTCTTTGTCTTTTGATAAGCTGGAGCGAACATGTTTCTCGTATTTCCTTACTTAAGTAAGCATTCAGAGCCCGTGAATATGCAGAAGATAACCTCACACTGAACCTGTCTTTGTCCGTGTTTCATTCCATGTACTTTATGCTGTACTCTATATAAGTGAACAATATATGGCCCTCAGATTTTGAGAAAAATCTAACTTCAATGCACACAGAGAAGATGAGGAAAACCAAGCAACTCCTCTTGACTTGTTCAATAGTCTTCGGATGTCTTCTACTTTTCTCCTCCCTGTCACTGCAAGAAAACAACTGTGTGAAGTAACTGCTTAGCTAATCCTTGCTCAGTGCTCTAATGAAACACCATATAGAAGTGATGCACTGCAAATAAATATGTTTTCCCCTACCAAACCTCAGGCAAGAGTATAAATACCTTCCTCACTGCAAGCATAAATGCATGAGCAAGAATGGTTAAGGAACTAGTCCCAATCACAACTTGAAATCTGATACAATGGGGAGCTTACAATTGCTTCATTGGAAACTTCGTAGTGTGGATTGGGTTCAGACAAGCATCCTCTTTGCTCAGATCATACATTAGAAATTCAAAAACAAACAAACAAACAAGCCGGCTAAGAAGACTTAATTTATTTGCTAGTTTTGGCCAAGTCACATCTATAAAGGACATATTTCATTATTTCGCCTTCAGAAGGTTTGGGTTTGGATTGGACAAAGTTTTGAGTTAGTTTTTCTTCTATCCAGTCCTACCTTCAGAGAATTATATCTACTGTTTTGAGTTAGAAAGCTTCAGCTGAACTGAATAAGCACCAGTTATGAATAAGCACCAGTTAAGTATCTGAGGACCTTCAGGTGTGCAAGTATTTCAAAGACAATGCAAAAGAATATAGTTTTGCCTCCTGTGGAGGTATTTGCAAACTTACATGATTACATCAGAAACATGTAACAGGTGCCCCATCAAAAAGCTCTTAATGAGAAGTTCCTAGGCCTGGTAATTCAGTTTCATGGTGAGACTCTGGAGAACATTGAGTATTTCCTGAACCTTGGAAGCCATCTCCCAGAAAAGGTTGACATTGATGAAGAAATCCATCACTTGAAATGTGCAAATGCAGCCTTTCGACACCAGAAGAAACGGGTGTCCAAAAATCATGATATCAGATCCAAAACCAAGATCATGGTTTATCAAGCAGTCATTATCTCTGTGTTACTGAATGGAGCTAAGACATGGAAAAAATACAGGAGACACCTCAAGTCACTGGAGAAGTACCATCAGTGCTGCTTGCAGAAGATCCTTCGACTCCAATGGGAAGACAGATGAACCAACATTAGCATCCCCTTGCAATCAAACACCATGAGCAGAGGCAATGATGATCCAACAGTTAAAGAACATGTAATAGTTACAAGTTGTACATGCACAGAAGCAGTCACTAAGGGAAACCTCTGGAACAACCTGAAGTTTTGACCTGCTGCCGTAGTCAAGCGGCATGGGCATGCACAGTTGGGTCAGAGAGATTAGTGGAACTGTGTAGTGCTAAATCTCAGGTAAAGGTGAGAGAGAGATTTGATCGATGGAGAATGTGTCAAAGTGAGACTGAAGGTGATTGGCGAGTATATGATTGGCAGTGATTGACAGGCCTTTACCCAGAATGATTGGAGGTGAGGAAGTAGTGTGATTTGAGAAGATGAAACAAGCCATCTGCAGCATCAGAGGGTTCAAATGGTATGTGTTCATGGGGTGGTTGTGTGAGAGGGTGAGGTTGTGCTGTCTGGAGTTTGTGAGACCTGCAGTCAAGCTGTGCTACTTTGCTATGTCTGCAGCTGCAAGCTGTGGCATGTGTAGTGTTGTGGCTCCCCATGGAGGGTGAGGAGCAATATCGCTGAGAACGCACAGTTCCAGTGACAACCTCCCAATCTAATTGGATTCTCCTTCTGCCTGATTGACTGGTTTTGACCTTTGCCTGGATACTGTTTTTGATTTGGATCTTGATTGCCTTCTGTTGCTGTTCATTGTTTATTCATAGGTGGTAAAGTAAATTATTGGTGTCCTGTTCTCCATCATTGTTGTGTGCAATATACTCTGTTTTCTCTGACATTGCTATTATCATTACTTGTCTTTTATTCCCTGTTATCTTCAATACATTCTTTTACATTTTTTACCCAGAAAAGGCAAGCTGGGTATCACAACCAGTAGTGCCCAAGGGATGCCAGCACTACTGGTCAGTCTGATTTAACTCAATCCTCCTGCTCCACCTGGACCAAAGACAAATTTATCTTTGCAGATTCAAGTTCTAAGATTTGAGCCACTAAAGGCCAACCGCATCATCCAGATGTTTCACTTTGATTCCCAAAGCAACTTCTATTCTCCCAGCTTAGTTAGGGCATACCCTCAAGAGAAGGGCAGAGAAAGTGCTTCAAGAACGTCCTCAAGACCAACGTAAAGAAATGTAAAAATTAATATCAACTCATGGGAGACTATCAACTCAGAACTGCCCCAAATGTAGAAATATTCTACTGCAAGGATCTCAGTACTTTGAAACTTTTTGACGATAACTCTGGCTTTAGAGCAGACTTGTCCAACTTACGGCCCGTGAGCTGCCATGTGACCCGCCAAGCCATTTTCTGAGGCGTGTGGTGCTGCAATGGGAAACAAAAGTGAACACTGTGTACTTTCATTCCCACCCCTTGTCCCTCCCTCAGCCCCTCAGCAGCTTCCTAATGGCTGCTGAAGGGCTGGGGAAGGGACAAGGTTCCCGCACGCACCATGTCAGCTTGATGTTTCTGATGCGGTGTGGCTCCTCCCCTCCTCCCTCATTTTACCATGTCCCTTCCTAGCCCCACCCCTCCCTTCCTTATTTGCATGCCAGCCCTGTCCTGTGCCGGGCCCTGCCAGCTGCGTGGGCCGGAGCAGGTCACAGTGCAATGGGTGGGCACAGGGGGCATGGATGCTGGCTCAGAGGGATGCTGCAGCCAGGCCCATGGGAGATGCTGCTGCTGCTGTGGCTGTGGGTGTTGGGGAGGGAAGCTGGCACCACTCCTGCCTCCCTGCACCCCCTCACACCCACAGACATCTCACTGGGGGTGGGGGGTTGTGGGCCCTGGGGTGGGAGGGAGCCCTGCCGGTCGGCCTCTGGCTCGGGCTTGGGCTGCCCCGGGGGAGAGGGAGCTGGGGGTGTTCCCTGCATGTCCCACACCCCCTGTAGGGTCCCTGCACATCCTCCTGGCTGCTGAGCCCAGGTGTGCAGGTGTGGGAGCATCCTCAAGGCCACCCAGGTGGCAGGGAGGACACAACGTGGTCAGGAGGTGTCCCTTGACCCCTACACCCCCAGACCGCGGCTGGACTGGACAGGCTGCGCGAGCGCCCACTCCTGCCAGCTCACTGGGTATTAGAAAGTTCATGATCCAGCCCCACATTCAAAAAGGTTGGACACCCCTGCTTTACAGGCATGAATCTAAGACTTTCTCTATAAGGCTGCCACTCAGTAGAGCCAGCTATAAAAAATACCTGGTTATTTTGGCTGTGGAGATAAAGACAGCTGGACGTCACGCCATTCATACCACTCTGGGCTGATAGACACTGACAAATCTTTGACTTTACTTGTTTGATAAGTCAAAGATCAGACTGACAGAGGCCTGGACTAAGGCACAGAAGAGGTAAGCCTTAGATGTATCACTGTTTTGCTGAATAATGTAAGGGAAATAATTAAACTTTTTCTCCAACAGCTTCCCCATCTTTAGAAGTGGGATAATAATGCTCATTCACATTTCTAAACCACTTTGAAACAGATGGATGGAAAATACTAAATAATATTAGTGTTTGCAGACCTGAAATAATTGTGTGGTATATCTAAACTAATTGGAATAGCCCAATAATCTATATAATCAATTATTACCTAGTTCTGAACTATTATCTTGAAAATAAATATATGTATTTATATCTATAGCAATCAATCAAGTTTCATGTCATAAAATAAATACAGGTTGGGAGAAGGACTTTGCTGTATTCATCTGAAGACTGAAGGCTGACAGCACAGTAGAGGTGCACCATATAGACTAACTGAATCACAGATGCATCAGCTTTCATGGGCCACAGCACACTTCATCAGAAGCTGAACACGGTTAAACACACAAGATTTCAGGAGAAATTCATGAGGAATCAAGACCATTACATATGCATTTTCCCAGCTACACTATCACTAGGTTGTTTAAAGTAACTGAAGTATTATTGCATGTCATAAGAAAATATACTTAATCCTTTTTATTAAATTCAAGTAAAGTAGGCTTTACCGTATGTCTCTTCTCACACTGGCAGTATTGCTCTAGCACCATATTAGTTTGCATATTACTCTTTGAATTCCTCCCAACTATACTACAAAAGAACAAGGGATTTGTCATCTTGACTGCTTGTAAGACATTTGCTCTTGCAATAAAGTTTCATTCTTTCTTGATGGTCATTAAGGCAAGACAAAGATTAGGCTTTATTTTTACTGCTGATGGGCTGTAGGATATTGCACCTCTGCAGAAAGCATTTTCTTAGAAATTGTCCTCATTCATACAATCCTCACTGGCTTGTGGCTTTTCATCTATTTCATCCGTTCATCCATTGACACCCCTTAAAAACTGAACATTGGATCTCCCTATTGTAAACAGACAGGCTATTTACAAAATTCACATCCAGATGTAGGCTTAGGTTAAACAACCTGCAGTTCCATGGTGTCCGAACATAGTAGGTGCATGCAACCTAGTGCAGCCATACTGTGTGTGGCACTGCAAACACATCTGCGGTTCCACATACCGCACAGTCAGGTGTTCGTGCTGCAAGGGCATGCTGCCCATACGTGTGCTGCTCTGGCTTTTTCTCTGCACTTTTTTGATATCCAGGGGTCAAAAAACCCATGGAAAAAAAAGAAAAATGAGTAGCACATGCATGGGCAGTGTGTGCCACTGAAAAGTGGAACCAGGTCTCCTGGAGCCATAATGGGGCTGCCAGCCAGGCTCCACCCAGCAGGAGTGCCCCTGCTGAAGCCCCAGGAGGCCCCCAGAACCCCAGGTAAGGCTGTTAGGGCAAGCATAGTGCTGTCCCCAGCCTCCCCTACTGCCCCTGGGGTAACTTGCAGTGCACCAAAGTGTGCATGACATGGGCATTCCCTGGGGACAAGCAGCTGTGGTGCAAGGTGTACCGCTGCTACTTGTCCCCAGGGAACCAAACATCCGTTCTCATCTGGACGTGGCTTGGGATCTGGTCATGGCTTGGGATCTCTTCCTCAACCCCTGCAGACTTTAGAGCAGGGGTCAGCAACATTTTTGGGCAAAGTGCCAAAAACACCCACAACTTCAACTTGTAAGATGTTGGTATGTCAGGGGTGGATGACGGGGGAGCTACGAGGGGCCCAATCCTTGCTGTTGCCGTGTAGCCCCAGCCCCTTCCCTGCCATCCACCCACAGGTACGTGTGCCAAGCAAAATGCCTTTCAGTACCACCTGTGCCGGGGGTTGCCTGCCCCTGCTTTAAAGGAAAGGTGGTCCCAAGTCTCTGAAGGACCATATTCTGAATTGTTGCAAATTATGGCAATTTACACCAGGTAAAAGGCTGAGCCAAAAGTATGTTTCTTTAAGGTGTTGCACCAGAAAACTGTGTAAATTGTATAGGGGGACAAGTTAGCACATTTTATGACTATTCCTGGCATTCTCTGAGAGTAACTCATGTTCCCTTTGTAGGCTTGATCAAAACCCCTTGAAATCAATGGGATTCTTTATACCGATTTCAATGGGCCTTGGATCAGGCAACCCATATATTTAGATACTTACAGCAGTAAGGAACCTGATCATTTGCCAATGCTTTCATTTCATTTCAGAATCATCAGTCATCACTCACCCACTGTTATATATAAAAAACACTTTCCTTAATTATGTAGCCTAACACATATGTTGTATTAACATACTTCATTTCTCTGTACATTACAAGAGAGAAAAATACTCAAAGTACATGAAACAATTAAACTTCAAATTGAGCTGATCCGATAAAAACTCACTCTAACCTCGCTATCGTGTAAATTTGCATTAAGCAAGTAGCTGGACCATGTATATTATCAAGCCTTCAAGGCAATGTACAGTGTTAAAGCTTGGAGGGACTCTGATTTAGACAGTTATAATGCAAGAGAAAAAAAAATCTAGTTATTTTCATCCAAATTGTGGCATATATTGATAAACGTATGTTAGCATTTAACTATTCATTCTTTTAGAGAAAATTGGTTAACCCCTTAAGTGTTTTGCCCTGAAGGCAGACATTAAAAGTTAATTATAACCACATGGGACAAGCCCCTGGAGGACCATGACAGCATTAAACTGCTCCCAACCAAGCATACAGGATGCACAGCACTCTCAGAGAACACCATGTACAAAAAGGATGCTGTCTCCTTGAATGAGTTTTCAGAAGTTAAAAACATGCTGCTTTTTGCATGCACAGGAAAAAGGCAGATTGCAAATGTTCTACTCCGAGTGAAAAAAGCTTCCAGCTGAAGAAGAATTAGAGCAAATGAAAGCCCTGAGTAATGTGATTAAGCAATATGGCACAGTAAGAGAGGGCCACCGTGAGTACGGTGCTACTTAGCACTGCTAGGATGCTATGGTAACCACTCTTGATTATGCCTCTGCTTATTACTTTATAATAATTCTTCCTAGCTCAGCATAGTATCACACAGCCATGGAAGGGGATTTTTTTGAATGGTTCAAGGGAACCATTAAATAGTCCATATTCCAGATTTTAAAAGTTTCCCCACGCTTTTACTACAACTTCACTTCCCCACAGTTGCATCTAAGGGAAGGATGATGCCAATGATGGGAAAGGAGCATTTGGGATAAAGATGAAGACAAAGCCTCTTGCCATACAGAAGGAGCGGTGGTGTGCCAAGGGGGTGAATGACCAGACTGGGACTCAAGAAACTGGCTCCCATTCTGGCTGGGGCATTGAATTGCCATTTGTCAGTGATCAAGTCGCATTTTTTTTCAGGTTGGCCTTTTCTGTTTTAAGTATTTGAAATGTCTGCTCTTCAAGGCAACAAGTGTCTTTTATGAGTTGTACCTACAGTGCCTAGCACAACCAAACCGTGATCTTATTTGGAGACTCTTGGTAATACAGTGAGATGCTAGGGAAAATCATAATAATCAAGAAAGGTATAAAAAGTTTCATTGCTTGTTCTCATTTATACAAAAACCATTCAGGCTGCACTTTGAAGAGGTCTCCTTACACATCCAAATACAATGTTAGACACACACCTTTAAGGACTGTTTCCACCATCAGTGATGCAACGTGGAATTAATTTACACGAGAACGGGGATGTCGGAGTCCTCAATGTCCATACACAACCAGCAGGACCTTGTTTTCTAAAGGCCTTTTCTCAAAGACTCCCACAAAACAAACTGTATTTTATTCATGTGGAGACCCCAAATGAGTTGAATTCCTCTAGCTGGGAAGATGAAGAGCTGAGCTGACCCCAGTGTACTTTCAAGGGAGAGGACTAGAAGTCCTGAGTGCATCTTAGCGAGTCACTTCATCCCTCTGTTCTTGATTGATAAAAAGAGGATAACAATCTCTCAGAAGTGGTATTAAAATCCATTCATTTCTGTAGTATATTAATGTGTGACACGCAATAAAATGAGAGCGATCACTTACACAGACAGAATTTATTGGGAATCACGGTGGGTCTTCTAATGGTTTCCTTGTCCTAAATCCATGCAGAGATCTCCTCTGAAACTGCATTACACCTTCCCTCCAGGCCTTGTGGAAAGTCTCTATGAGTCAAAGGATCTTTGTGGACCCAGGAAGAAATGGTCTAGGAGGTTAACATTGTCTCATTACTAGGCCTGCTGAGTTTAGTGTAGGAAGATTATACAAGTCTCCTTTTTATAGTGATGGTAAGGGACAGGATAGCTACAGGCCAGAGGAGCACAGGCACACAGTCTCGAAATCCAGAATCCTCCCCCCCTGTGAAAGAAGGTAACAGGGCTCACTCTTTCCTTTTACACTACAGCCATGGGAAGGAGAAGTGATATTGGTGATGCTGCCCACCTTTTTATATAATAGTCCAGTGGTTAGAGAGCTCACCTAGGAGATGGAAGAATTAAATTCAATGCCCTCATCTGCCTATAGGGATTCACAGTCAGAGCTCCTGCTTCCTTCATAACTGCTAGGACCTAGTTTTGGATGAAGAAAGGGCACTCTTCACCTCTCCAGCTGAAGCTGTTCCCCTCTCTATTGCAGAACACAAGATTCATTGGTGCAAAAAGAGGAGGTAAAAGGAAACATGACTCTATGGGCTGGCATTTAGGGAACTGACCTGGGAAGGGTAAACCCTGGGTGCTGATCCAAAACCTGTTTCTGTAGTTTACATTAAACATTAGATAAAATACGGACACATTTGTCATACCAAGAGCCAGGTGCCTCTGTCCATCCCCATTGTGCACCCTAAACACTTAACTACAGCCATGCTAACTCTCTTCCTGGCCCAGCGTTTCCTTAATTCTCCATTGCCTAGTAGACCAGGTACAATGGGAGCTGATAATCACTCTGCTGGGAGTCATGGCTTTGAATTTCTTTTACACAGAGAAAGGCTTTTCTTGGCTGAATGCTCCAGCCACTAAGCTCCTCTATAAAAACAAGGCACCAAAACTAGTCACTCCCTAAAAGAAAATAGACAGAACTTCATGTCCCAGCCCTATGGATATATGATAGGTGTGTACACGTATAACAGGTCTGGCACGTGTAATAAATCAGTCCATAAAGCTGTGGAGAAAGGTCTAGTTTCTAGATAACAATTGGGCATAGGTTGTACTACACACCAAGCCACTCTAACTTGGGCAGTTCCGAAGATAACCTCCAGGCACTTTGGAAAAGTGAAAGCCGAAGCAGTGAACTATCTATCAAGTTTAGGCTGGGATAGGTGGTAGCTAAGCTGCTCTTTCTTTTCTTTCTTTTTTTCCTATTGCAGTTCTGGATTCAGATACTTGAGCTCTGCATAAGTCCTGCTTTTGATGCCTAAAAGGCCTTTCCTGGACCACACCCTAAGTGACTTATTTAAAGGCTACAAAGAAGGTCTGCAACAAAAGGTAAACTATAATCTTTTTCATGGAACATAATGATTAAACAGTGGCCTGGTTGAAAAATGCCAAATGTTCCTTACCTTCAAACAAAAAATATTTTCCTGAAAAAACCCCCTCAGTTTTTGACACCCTCCCCCCAATCATCCCCCTCTTCCCCAAACAATCAGGTCTTGGAAGTGAACCGAACCAGTACAAACCGAACACAATGTCTCTACTGTTTTCATCTTGCTGCTTGCAAAAACCAATAAACATTTGAAAGAATCCAGTTGTTCCCATAACAACATTTGTTTGCAGAAGAGCGTTTGTCAAAACGCAGCCAAGGTCACAGGTCCACCCAAGCCTAGCAAGCCGTAAGGCTTGCCTGGTAAAGGCATGCCAATTTCTGCAGGCAAAGGCCCACCCGGGAGCAACGAGCAGCATCACATCTAATCATCTTTCACTCCTCAGCCAGAATGACAGGTGACTGTTTACAACTGGGAGTGTGTTGGGATCAAAGCCCAGCAACGTCCTTTTGGATCTATAATAGAAGACCCTAATTCAGGCCTGGCCAACCTGTGGCCTGCATGCACAAGTAACCTACAGATGTGGCATACAGCAGATCAGGGAAGGAGCAGGAAACACCCTGCTGACCCTGGTGTACACCTGATGGTCCAGGAAAGGTATGAGGCAAGGACTTCTTTGTGGTATCTTTTATTGGACCAACCACATAGTTGTCAGAGAGGTTAGGCAAGCTTTTTGTGCACAACCTTCTCTTCTTCAGGTCCCCAGAGAGTAAATAAGTCATCAAAGAGGGTTTGAGAACAGGATCCCTTACTTCTGGACCAGAGTGACTGATAGGAAGATATAGGGAAAAAAATGACTGTATTTCATAATGCCTCCCTTAGTCATACCTGGACTAAAGCAGCGCATTCATTACCCATGGCTGTGATTACATTTACCACCTAGACCACAGTAAGATGGCTTTTTTAGTAAGGGGACAGTGTGCCATAAGTGAGGAGGGTCTGATTGGCCCTGCTATCTTAAAACTGAACAATGGCTTCACAGATGCAATTCTGATTCCTGTCTAACACAGGCTCTGTAATATCAACTAACCCTGATGTGCAGGAGATTGCTGCTACCCACACTGATGCATCAGGTGTCAAAGGGACGGTGCAGTCACGTAAACATCATGCATTATACATCTGAAAGACTGCTGAAACCCAGTGTCAAAAGCCCCAGAAACCTGTGAATGTATGATGTAGTGAACCTACCAGCTATCTGACAGCTTCATGCCCAAGGCTAGTTAGACCGGACATAGCATAAAAAAACAGATACATCAGGGAAGACCCCTGCCTTTGCAGGGAATTGACTAAATGGACCTAATAGGTCTTACCTTCTCTAACATGTCTAGGCTATATTGCGCCTTGAGGCTTAGTCATAAGTAACCAGCAGCATGTCATTACTCTACCCTGGTACTTAGGGTTAGGCTGCTTCCCTCTTACTTTCTGGTAGGTAGATGTGCAGCTGACTTGCCTCTTTCTGCCTGACCAGAGACTCCACCAAGGCTCATAGACTCCCCATACTTTCCCTACTGACTTCCAGCCCACTGCCTCAAAAGGGAGGAATATCTGGAGGGCAAGGCTGGTGTTCAGTACTGGATTTGAGCTCTATATGCTGGGTTGAGAGGTGGGTGGTCAAGATGAAAAGCACAATCTAGCTCTGGCATTTGGACCCAGAGTCCCTTTTCTACGCCATATCTCAGTCCTACTCATTTCAGCGGGTAAGGTACTATCCACAATGAACCAGAGTGGTTGAATAGGACAATCCTGGAAAACCAGAGAGAGATATCATCTCACTAAAAGTGAGTCAGCTGCAGAGGAGCAGTCATTTTACTTGATTGTTGAAATAGGTAGTTAGCCTGTTGAATCACAGTCGACTACTTCAACTTCCCTCTCTCATTGAACAACTGTGTGGTGTGCCACGAGACTAAAAGGACTTAAGATACTCCCACCAAACATAAACGCCCTAGACTGCCCAAATAAATATTTATGGGATTTAAATAACTATAATCCTCATCTTGCATGAAGAGCCTTTCATTAGAGAAGCACAAAGGTCTTTAATACGCTTCTAATTCTTGCAAAGCTTCTTTGTGAGTCTTGCCATCCTCGTGTTATATACAGGTGGGGAAAATGAGGCACCAGAAGACAGGACTTAAACAAGATCCTACAGAAACACTGACAAAGCAAGCACAATTCATGATTACTGATGACTTGAATGGGACAGGAGCAGAAACCTACCAGTGGCTAGGGAAGAGAGTTGATTGGTGGGATGAGTATTTTCAGAAGAAGAATCATTGGAATCAAGTTGGTGGATCTCTGCCCTTGCATTTCAGCACAGATTGGCTGGTCCTTTCCAATTTCTGAACTGTATACAAATCCTTGGTTAGCAAACAGCAGTAAAATTAAAGGAATACATTGATTCAGTCAGATTCTTCACCCAGGTGCCTTCGTCTATGCTGAAAACAGCCTGCACTGTAGAAGGCATGACATGAATGGCAAAGGATGTTAATGGATTACAGGGAAGATCACACAAGCCAGTGGCACAGGCAGAAAGGGAACCCACGAGCCCTGTCTCCCAGCTCCTTGCTCGCATAAAAACCCTGCCTGTGTAGGTTTGCAAATTAGCATAGTGTCCTAACAGCTGTTGCTTTTATTTTTGCAGCTGGTAGATGGTGTAGTGGGATCAACCGCAGCCCGTAATTGCTTGTGGGGGTATACAACCATCTTGATCCTAATGGATAATCCCTTCCAATTCTTTCAGAGAAAGGTGAGAGCGCTTCTTGCCAATGGGCTGCAGCGGAAAATGCCCCTCTTGTCCTCAATTTAACCCTGGACATATGAACCCAAATCTCCATAATTAGGCATTTAATCTACTGGTGCCCTAATAGAAACAATGTTTATCCTTTTCATCCTTCCACAGATTAAACGAAGTACAGTAGCCAATTATTTTCCCTTCTGTCTTGCATAGATCTGTAAGTACCTTTTCCAAGCTCATTGTATTTCCATAAAACTTTACAATTGGATATATTTACCTATCTAAGGTTTAAATACTTGATTTGCTTAACTACAGCATTAAAATTAACTGAAATGATTATGGGTTGTAAGACTCAAATATGTTCTGAGAGTGAGAGAGTGGTGACATCTAAAGTCCACAAAAAGGATGATAAAGAGGAATGTGGAACAGATCTCCAAGGATGAGTGCAATCAAAACAGCAAATTATTTTACAACTATTGTTTTTAGTCTCCAAAATGTAGATTAACACCTGAGGAAGAAGGGAAATATGTTGCTTAGAGCTGGATCTAATTATATGCAGCGAGAAGATAAAAAATTAAACTTTAATCCTGTGACATTTATTCCTGCTATTACATGTAAACATACTAATTTCAGTGCCATGTTTCACAGTCATAAAGGTTAGTATTTGCATAAATGTTTAATAGTTGTGTGATTGTGTGTGTTGGGCCTTATTTTTTATGCAACTGCTTTATTTGCTGGAAAGTGAGGTTTTGAATGAACTAAATACCAGTTCAGGTTGAAGTCTGTGGATCTAAGACTTGCCCCTCAACTCCAAAAAAAGAAGAAAAAAACTAACTTCAGTCTAAATAGTTTGCTTTCTTGTGGTATCATCTTATGAACTGTATCAAAATAATTGAAAATGGAAACATTAATAAAACATAGAAAAAAATTAAATTAAAATATTTTGTTTGCCACATTTTTCTTCAGTTGGTCATTTTGGCAAGAAAACTGAAAAAATGCTTTGTTTCAGGTTGATTTTTTTTATTTATTTATTTTTTTTTTGGTTTGGCCAGCAATTCAGTTTGTATGACTCAACTTATGAATGTAACTGGCAATTCAAAATTATGAACACAACAATTGTTGCAGCCAAAATATTGCCTTTACTCAAATATAATTTTTCCCACGAAAAATGTTTAGATATAAAACCATTTGTTTCCAAGAATTTTTTCAAAATATTTTAACTTTTTTTTTGAGTCAAAGCTGTTTTCAAAACATTTCTTTTACTGGAAAAGCACAATTAAGTAAATATTTTTAGACACTTCTTAAAGATTTCAAAAATTACTTTTATAAAAATATCACAGTCCATGTAATCCAGCATAGAACAAGGTGGATGTCGTCTATCAAACTGGAAAAAAATTCTTTACAGTTCTAAATTACCAAATAATTGCAAGGCCCCCTCTATTATATATAAAACATAACCCTTAACTCAGAGGGTTTTAAAGGAAAATAACTACAAATCCATGCAAAAAAATTAGGGTTCCACAAATCTTGAATTCTTCCTTCCTTTTGCTCACCAAGAAATATGCTTTGTCTGTAAGTGAATGAAGAATATAGGGGCATCAAATGCAAAATATAGGGGCATCCTGTGGCTGAAAAATATATATTATATAAAATAATATAATAATATATAATAGATATAATAATACATTATATCATATATATATAATGGATGATATATTAATGATATATAGCATATTATATTATATTAATAATATATAATATATTACTTATCATATATAATATATTGCAAGTTAACAGCACTCAACTGACTCTAGCTCCATATGAGCATTCATTCATTTCTATCGGCAGGAAATTTTCACTGCTAGAAATGATTCTAGGAGAGGAAATAATACAGATCTTTAGCATGCAGCCACCCTTTCTTCTGTGTTCCTCAAATCTTCCCAAGACCAGGATGATCCTAGTCCGGTAAGCATGGACTGCTCTATTCCTCCCACTTGTAGGGCAAAGTTCTCCCACTTCGAGGGACTCCAGTGTATAAGGAGTAGAGGGAGAAGCTAGAAGTTTCGCTTCCCCTCTCCTCCCAGCACTTTCCCCCTTGCCTTGTCCAAGTGAGGATAACTGTAGTCTCTGGAAGGCACAAGACCCTTTCCTTCTGTCTCCACTCCTCCTGGTCCCCAGGAGCCGATACTTCACAAGCACATGTAAAAATGTTCATTTTCTCAGGAGATCCACTACTGGCAGCAACTTATACCTCATTGGAGTTGGGTTATTTTTCTCCTGGAACCACCATTTTTGCTTTGGGAGAAAAAAGCTGGAAAGTGTACATTTGTTGTTTCTCCTGGGAGAGCTAAGGTTCTCACAGTAGAAACAGAAACATCATTATGTGGCCCCAGTTTGATAACAGCTGCTCAACCGAGTTGTGGATGAGCTGAGTCATAGAACAGCTTGGTCTGGGACAACAGGACAAGGCCAATTCACGTTCTAATATTGTATGTATGTGTATATGTATGTGTGTATGTATATATCTGTGTGTGTGTGTGTATACAGTAAAAGCTGTGCTATCCAGCATCTTACAAGCCAGCATTGCTCTACTAACTGGCATGCCAGCTTGTAAGATAAAGTGAAACTGGAAGTGTCCACCATGGCACTTCCAGTTTCTCCGAGCCCCCACGGCCGGGGGCAAAACAGCCTGCGCTGCTGAGCCCCCATGGACCAGAGGCATAACAAGCTGTGCGGAGCTGTTCAGGGCCTGCCTCCATTTTGCAGGGCCCACAGGGCAGGCAGCGATGCAGGGGGAGGGATGGCAATGTGGCAGGAGGGGCAGAGGGATGCCCCAGACGCTGCGGAAGAAGCGACGGCTGGGGTCGCTCAATTAACCAGCATATTTTGTTATCCAGCATCCCCCATTCCTGAAGGATGCCAGATAACAGAGCTTTTACTCTGTGTGTGTGTCTACACACACACACACACACTCAAGGTCCGTATAAGATATGTATGTACATATATGGTACCTTATGGTAAACATGGTGTGTATATATATCTTATCAAAAGACAAAAATTGGTCCTGCTCTTGTTTAACTTTGGGGTGGATGAAACATAATTGCACTGATTTTAATGGAGCCATTTTGGATTTAAAGATTGATCTACATCCCATTAAATCAATGGCAGTCTTTCCACTGACTTCACTGAACTTTGCATTTGGTCTTTCCCTTTGTAGAACTGCGAATAAGATTAATAAAAAAAAAAAAAAATCAGAATATATGTGCTCTTCAGACCTAAAGCGGGTGACCCAAAACCTATTGCCAGATGATCTCTGTCGGTAATGCAAGTCCTGCGGGAAACTGCCTACAAAGGAGACAATGTTTGGAAATGTCAAACTGATTGACTGCTTGAGAGCACTGAGCCTTCACAGCCTTGGTGACAGCTTCAGGAACAGGTGTCCTTCCTGATTATAATTTTTTGGGCTTCCGTTTCTGTTTCAGGCTTCTGTTGATAGGGGGAAAATAGGGTTTGGGTCTTCTGTCTCTCTAAGTACATACAGTTTCAGACTTTGCTGTCATCTCCAGCCATTATCTCTGCCTTCCTCTCCAATGCAAAATCATCTCGGAACAGCATCAGCTAATGGTCAGAACCACAGACATCAGGCTCAGTTTATGTCTTATAGTAAGCAGTAATGTCGGGTAATTTCTCATCTGCCCTGAGGGTCTGACACTCCCACAGGGGTCAGCTGAATTATCTTTGTTCTTTTGCTTATGATGCCACTGGGTGAAATGACACAGCGGCATGGTGAAGAGTGTTATTAATATGCTGCTGATACCCAGATCTGTATCACCCGCTCTCTTGGTGACAATTCAGCGCCGAACAGTGATGCCATCTGGCTCAAATAGCAGGTTGAACCTGGGCGAGGGGAAATGCCTGGAGACTGCTTTTGTTACTGAAGTGAAACCAAAGCTTTTTAAGGTTCACAAAAGTTGGCTCAACTGTCCCTTTGTCAGGCCTCCCTGTTATTTAATGGAGAACCGAAGAAAGCAGCTGACTCATGAGGTCCATAATAACCACACTCGGTGCTTATGTCTCACCTGCAAACCTCAAATCGCCAAATGTTTGGTAAAGGGAAATATTCTTTTGACAGAGAGGGAGAAAATGAGGCACAGCCAAAATGAAGCAGCTTTCTCCAAAACAGAAACAGCCCTTCTCTCTTGAGATTAAATCCAGTATCTACTTACAGGACCACACTGATGACGTTTGTTAAAATTCCCCTCTGATTATACAGGGTATGGGAGTACCTCTTTAGAGAGCAAGGTAGGAAAGAGGAGCTTTTAGATTGGCCAATATTTCATAAATTTCATAGACATTAGGGCTGGAAGGGACCCCGGAAGATCATTGAATCCAGCCCCCTGCCCCAGGGGCAGGAAGTCAGCTGGGGTCATAGGTTCCCAGCAAGATTGTGTGAAGAGGAGTCAGCTCAGTTAAATATAAGTTATTTAAGCTAAAACAAACTCAAGCTCCCAAAAGAGGAGTTCTTTATCTTAATATACCTAAGGTACTCATGCGTCTCTCCTTATCAGCGTGCCTTGCAATCTCTGCAATGTATTTATTTTCATGATACCCCTGTGAGGTAGAGTTTTCTATTATCCCACACCACACCTGGGGAAATAAGTCCCAGAGACACAATAAAAAATATATTCCGTTTCACAGAAATGTAAGGAGACAAAGCCCCTGCTGCAACCGTCTAATATACTATTAGACACATTGCAATCAGGAATGATAATGGGAGATAAAATAGAGAAAAGAGACTCAGCTTGGACTCACAACCACCCTGATGTCCTGATGCATCGTATTAAATTAACACCACAGATTCCAGTGTTAAGAAAGCATCAGGTCTTCATTTGAGTTAAGGAGCTATTGAGCTAAACTGGCATCAATCTGGAAGCATCAGAATGTGACCGCTGGCCCTGCGATGATGGCACGTACTGTTTCATTGTTATTCAAAGCCCAAACACTTAACGGAAAGTTTGGTGGATGGTGTCGTGCATGATTAATTCAGGAAATGTTTCTGAGAGTCTGAGGCCCTTCACCCCTACCAACTTCATTGAGTTGCGCTGTCATAATACAGTGGTGGATCTGTGCACCTGGCATTCAGATTGTGATGCTCTCTGTGACTTCAGCTAGAGCAGGATTGAGTACTGGGTATTCTCCGAGTTCAAGTCCTTGGCTATAGCCAGGGAGTAATAGAGAGAGAAAGAGCTGTCAGGAAACAGCACAGCCTGAAAATGGGACTCACAGGAGAACATGCATGTCACAAGGACTTTGCAAAGTGTGTGAATACTGAACCATCATATGCCTTCCTAATTTTCCAGGTTTTTTTTTTTAAGAGATGACTTCTCCCTGAACGAGGTACACGCATTTCTGACTGACCACTTTGACAGCAGATTCAACTGCCTTAATCTTGAGAACGCCGTAATTTCCCACCCCAACGCTTCCAGCACATATTCGCTTTCTCTTTTCAACCTGAGAACATTAACAGTGATAACTAAACTTAAAAAAAAATTAAAAAAAAAAAAAGAGAGAGTGCGAGAAAGAGAGAAAGCTAAATAACCTCTTGTGTGCAGGATATTTACTGCTTTAGGGCACAATCTGTTGCAGTACAGTTATAACTGTTGCTTAGGCACCTATTGTCATTATCTATGCCTCAGCAACAAGGCATTCTGTCTTGTTTCCCCGTCTGTGAACCTGGTGATTTATTGATAATGCTAATCTTGTTTGAAAGTTATAGAGCTAGGAAGTCAAATGTGTTTAAAGAGAGGCAGAGCAAGCGACAGAGAGAATTTCACTTCCCAACTTTTTTGTTGTAATTGTTGGCATGTCATAAAAATCACCATTTGCACCTGTGCTTTGAGCTCAAGGTGGCTCAGGATAGGTGAATTAAGCCACACAACTCCCTCAGGACGTGGCTTTATCAATACACACACGCACACACCAGAGTGAGTGGAGAAGCGAGGTACAAAAATGTTACCGTGAAACTTGACCACGTGCATATTGAAGCCTGCACCTTATTATTTTTCATGTTTATCATGGTAATGTTGGGCTTGGAAGAGTTACAACACCTTGATGTGAGTCCCAAGGCTTGAATTCAGTCAACATCACCAGGCTATCTCCAGCTGACTCTTCTGTAAATGAGTACCTGGTCATTTTGGCTGGGAAGTCAAAGGCAGTGGGTTGTGATGCTGCTCACACTAGGCCTTGACCAAGATAGCCTGATGGGTCATTATTCTTTGGTCCTTCCCCCCCACCCCCAGCCACTTATTTCAACCCCTCCTTCCCCATCCCTACTTTGTGTGTATGTCTGCACAAAACTGTTAGTACTGCCACACTCCTAAAGGTAAATGCCCCATGGCAGAGGCTCTCCCTTTCTCTATCTCATAGTGAGGAGCTTTCAGCTTTTCCTCTGAATGCTAAATAATTCATTTAGGTTTCTCCTCGAACCAAACCTGGACATAGGCCTGGGCAACTGGGTAGCCACCTCAGAACCAGACAGAAAGGGGACCCCCAAAATAGAAAAAAAAAAAATCACAATTGCAAAAAAAGTTGTAATATGGCGCATATATGGCTACCTAATCCCACGTTTTGATTTCCATGAATTCAGTTTATATTCATTGTCCATTCAAATTTTATAAAAATGGTAATTTCTTTTCCCCCCTTGTCCGGTTATTATCATTGTTTCTGGCAAAGCAGAGCCTGATACTAAAAGTTTGCCTGGGGCTGCCAGGAGTCTAGGTATGACACTGCCTCTAACTCACACCTACTAGTGTATTAAGGCCTGGGTGGGCTGGGTACCATCCCTGGGTACCTGACTGGCAGTGTGTGACTGGTAGGCGTGCGATGAGCCCATCTCCCAGCCACAACGCCCAGTAGCAGCTGCTGCCTGTGCTGTACCTGGTGCTCTTTAACAGTCATCCTGGGCACCAAAGGAGCTCACTGTGCTTTCATGCCTCCTCTCCCTTGTCCAGAACTTAATTTTACACCCACCTATATTCTTTTCCTTTCATGCACCTGCATCTTCTTTTTCCTCTATCTCCCACGTACACTTCTCCTGAAGCCCCATTAGAGTATTCTGAAGCCTAGTGGTTAGAGCATCTCTATGACGGGTTTTTTTTTTTGCTTTAAGGTGAGGAGAATCCAGAGCCCTACATTTTGGGTGAAAAGTGTAATTAATAAACTGTTAAACAAAAAGTAGGCAGCATGAACTGTTTTCTTCTGGTTCTGCTTCGAAGACACAAGATACCTACTGTTAGGATAAGACTGATTTCTGGGGTAGGGTTTTGGGAGGGGGAGCAGGGGGTGGGGGATTATGTTATTTTCCCCCAAAAAAGTGTAACAGAAACAATTTTGGATTTTGTTTTCACCCATATTTTAATCAGAAAAAAGGTAAGTCAGAACTCAATGTACCGCCCTTAACACAAAGTATCAGTTGGCCCTTTTAGGCTATATTGCAATGCAAGTCATATATGTGTGTGTGTGTGTATATATATAAAGCCTACTTTTGTTTTACCGTCAGTTTTGTTTCCAATTTCAGCTGACAATATGCCCTAGTACTAAACCAAGTAAGTTAGCATTGTACAGCAATCACTCAAATACCTATACAGGCTAAGGGGACATTTGTACCTCCTCCGGTCAGGGAAGAGGGGCAGGAGAAGCTTCAGGTTCAGAGCAATTACTTCTAGCCAGGCCAAATTTCCTTTTAGCTTGAAAATGCACCAAACAGAAATTAATTTTGCAGATCCCTCTTTGACTTCCCAGTTGCACCAGCACAGATTTTAGCTCAGCATGCTGTGATGTAAATAAAGTTGACTTCAATGCCAAGAAAATCCAGACTTTGCAAACTTTACTCATATGTGTTAGGTGTTACTCTAGAATGACTGGTTACAGTAATGATGCCCTAATGTGGTTAAGACATGTACAGTTTTTGGTTCTAAGAGTGGTTGGTCATAGATTTGATCAGTACCAATAGATTATATTGTACACACAGTTTTTGAACTGAAGTCTACACTCCAATAGTGGAGGATAACAGCGTAGCACAGACTACTAAAATTGGGCCATATTTGCTAACTAACAGATAGTTGACCCTCTCTACTAGCGACAGATGAAATAAAAACCTGGGATGTCCACTTGGACAAGAACCTGAAGGTTTGGATACTTATCTGAACATCAGGGCTAGAGTCTGTTCTCAGTTATGCTGATGTAAATCCAGCACGAAACCCTGCATCACTAGTCACTATGGTATTGTCTAACAATTACTTTGCACTAATGCAACCAACTGTACAAGAGGAAGGGCAGCAGACTATCAGGCTCAGAGACTTCAAAGGAGTTCCTTCTGAATTGCAAAGAAGCACGTAACCAGGGTGGTTTAAAAAGGATATTTAACTGAACCCGGGTCTGTCCATGCCACTGACCCTTCTTTCAGATCTTTCAGTACTGTGTCTTTGCCAAAGGATCTAATGCAGTTGAGCAACATGAATCAAACATTTATGATAGCACAACTCACTCTCCCTTCTGTTGCCAACCACATGCAAACACGAGCAAGTCAGAGGTGAAGCAGTCTTTTAACTTTCTTTAGTGATCGCATAAACTATCTGCAGCTATGTCACCAGGAAAGCCGAGCAGAATCTGCCAGCCCGAGGTAACAATTACAATACATGGACTTTTGAGAAACATCGGTGAGCACTTAAAATTAGGAATTTAGTACATAAATGACTAGTGAAAGCACAGTGACAGGAGTGTTTAGAAGAAACCTTTGTAGCCTACCCAGGTGTTGTGCTGAGGTGCCGGGGAATGGCATTCCCACTTGTTTCTTGAATGGGGGAATGCAATTGGTTCAACTGGAACAAGGTATTTGACAGGCAACATCTCTCTGAAATACTGAGTCACACATCTCCCTCTGCTTCCCAAAGTCAGAGAAGGAAACACTCAGCAAAAATGTTCAAATGGCTGTCCACCTTTAATCATTTTTGTTGTTTTCAGACTTGAAATGCTTGTTTTGGGCCGGTTCTTTTTCACTCAGAAAGCAGACCTCCTACAATAGTGCTGTGCTATAATTCTGTCCATAGATCTCAGTGCACAAAAAAAAAAAGATCAAGTGCTAATTATCCCCATTTTATACAGCAGGGAACCATGAATGGGAAAATGCCACAATAAACTTAAAACAGAGCCAAGAGCCAAGGTCTTATGAGCCTGAGACTGGTGTCTTTCCCATAGTCCCACACTGCCATTTTAATTGCTCTTCCTAGGGGGGCTGTCTGCCTTGCAAAGCTAGACAACCTGATCCATAGCCTGGCTGTGATCAGTACCACCCAGTACTGCCAAGCTTAAGAGATCAAAAATCCTAAGTCAAACACACAACCAGGAGGACATTAATTAGAGATTTAGAAAAGAGAGAGAGATTGCATTAATTCTGAACTCCCTCACCCATCCCCAATGTGCACGGATGACTGTCCATGTTGCCCACTCTCCTAGATACATTGAGAATGGGGACTGTAGTCCTTTGGAGGTGCTGGACCCTTTGTTCCCACACCTGTCTGTTCCCTAGCCAGCAGTTAGTTCTCTCTCTCTAACTCCTAAATCAATCTTTTTGTCCCAGGTATCTTACCCCATCAATTCTGACCATTTCCCAGTCCTCATATCTGCCTTCCCAGGGTATGAATTCTGTTCCCAGCCAACTCTCCTCTGCTTCCCATCTGGGGTCCTTCATCTTCTTCATCCCTTCCTCCTGAGCAGGTGATGAGTATTCATCCATCTTCCCAAGCAGGATGTGGCAGGTTGGGAAGGTGGGGACAAGCGAGCCATCCACTTGCATACCAACAGGGAAGAGGAACAAGAAAAAGGAGTGCATCTCCCGTGGGCTGCTAGACTCTTTATGTTTGTAATGCTCCTTCCCCTTTTCCTTCCTGTAAAGATGGTGTCAAGCTGCTAAGGGAATGAGAGGGTGTCCCTCAGACCAGGCCGCCATTTCCAAGAGGAAAACAGCTTGTTGTCACCACATTGTGGCTGGGGCTGTACACTATCTCGTTACTCACAAGGAATTGGTAAGACTTGGCAACACTGAATACTGCAAATCCATGCATGGGCTATGGTGTCCTCACTGCTCAAATATGTTACTAAGACTTCTGGTGGCCCACCCCATAGCTCGTTGCACTGTAATCCATGGGTCTGTTCTAAACTGAGTTGTGGGAGAACTTGTCTGTCCTTCCTTACAACCAAAGGTGATTTGGGGCAGGTATTAGAGGACAATCAACGATAAGGAGAATGAGTCTGCATCCTCTCTTCAAAACAGATGTGTTCCCAGCTTAAATGAGAGTAGAACCTGAGATCTAACTCAAGACCTGCAGCTATGCCAGCTAGTCCAGGTGGAAAACACCACTTAACTCAGGTGAGAAGGGTTTGTGACTCTCAAGGACGAGCCCAAGCTACTTATGTTATGAAGACATACCCCGAGGATCTGACTCTGAACGCAGCAAGAACCAGTTCTTGGCTTTCTCGTTGTTTTTATCAGGCCCCAAATTCTATTCAATGCATAATTTGATTTGAGGAGCACAGTACTCACTGTAGTATCCAAAATCGGTTCTGATCAGTATATAATTGAGAAATACTAGCCTCTCCTTCCTCTCTCTATTACCTTCTTGTACAGCTCCCCAACACACACCGGATTTTTGGCTGCTATAGCACACAGCAAGCATGTAACTTGTTTGCTTTTTACCATCAGTCTCTCTCTTTTTCAGCATTACTCTTTTCCAAGTATCTGTCTCCCAGTAACTATCTGTGTTCCTGATTATTTCCCCTGGTTAAAACTGTGGGTAACTTGCGCCTGGTTTCTTAAAGTACATCTCTTCTGGTAACCATAGCAAATTGTTTTGGATTTTTCACCATGCATTATTCATCAGCTTCAATTTAGTGTGATTATTAATTCTAACATCTGTAGTGTATGACTAAGCATCTCATTGCTTAATATTAGTTCCTGACCAGACTGCTCCAAAACTAATGACCTGTCAGAGATAGCTGGGTCTAGCAGCCATCAGGAAGGAGTGAAGCATTTAATTACTATTAATTTAATAAAACAATGATTGAACTAATGGTGAAAACCTGTCAATGCTTTACCCTCAATTAATAAGGAAATAAATTAGTAATACATTTGGAGTGACATATCAGCAATCAAAATATTTCTCTAGATAGGGGCAATTCTGAGTCTGCGTGTCTCTGTATCTGAATCCCTCCTGCCTTGTCATATGGCACTTAGGGAACACCCAAGGCACTGCAATTCCTATCTGCCGTGCAGTTTGCTGGGGAAGCAACCTTTCTGTGCTCCTGTAGCTTACCCTTTATTTGAAGATAGATTGTTTGCCTATTATTTGCCCAACACCTAGTTTGTATGCTCCTTATCTAACAATCAGTCCAATTTGGGTGCCCCCAAATTCCCAATGGCCTCATTCTCAGTCACTGAAACAAGAAAAGTCCTCTACATTGATATGCAGTAGGGATGTGCAAAGTGGGCCATAATTGATTCAGATTCAGATTCAGATTCAGATTCAGATTCAGATTCAGATTCAGCCTGTTTAGGGAGACAGTGAATCAATAAATTGATTTGGATCACTGTCCTGATTAGATCTGGCTGAATCCAAATCTGAAGATTCGATGCAATTTCAGAAAATCAGCGATTTGGCCATAGACACAACTTTAAATCTTTTTTCTACATACCTAAAGGTACCAGGCCTGGCTCATGAATGCTGCGATGCTGGGGCAGATGGAGCATCCCACAGGAGCATGGGGGGGGGGCGCTGGGGGGTGCCCTCATGCTCAGCGGCAAACCCAGAACTAGACCAGAAGTAGTTCTGGTCCACTTCCAGGTCTGCTGCTGAGTGAACCATGGTGGGACTCTAGGTGCCCCCACAGGCCCAGGGGGCATCAGTTGCCAAGCCGGGGTGGGTCACCCCTCACTCTGCAGCGAACCTGGAAGTGGAGCAAAAGTGTTTCTGGTCCACTTCTGCATCCACTGCCAAGCACGCTGGGGACCCCCTCCCCAGCTCGCAGGGGAGACTCCATCTGCCCCACCATCGCAGCATTCATGAGCTGCCTGGTACCCTGAGGTATGTAGAAAAAACATTTAAAGCTGTGCCTTTGTCTGAATCATTGAATCTCTCCGAATCTCTCCAAATCAATTTGGAGGGTTATGATTTTATTTGGAGAGATTAAAGGATCTCCAGATTTGATTCAGATATGGAGATTCGGTCGCCAAATGGGCCAAATCTCTGACAAATCAAATCAGTGACCAAAGCTTCACACATCCCTAATGTGCAGTACTATGGATGGGGTTCACTAGTTAAGAACAAATTAATAAATTTAATAAAGTGTGGTGGCGATAATGATTAGGAAAGATTTTCAAAGGCTGTGTTGCCACCTATTTGCTTTTGAAAAAATCTCCCCTATTTTCATTAACTTACACAGCACCACAAGTATGCATGAAATGTGAGACATAACGATCTAGTCTTTACCCTGAAAATGTTTCTTAGTGGTAATAATGGCATCAGTATGGTGATACATTTAGAAGCCACTGTGAACATTGGAGCCCCATTGTGCTAGGCATACAAAAACATAGCAAAGGACAATCCCAGCCTTGAAGAATTTATACTCCTAATGGACAACAAAGAAAGGAAAATAGATGCAGAGAATGCTAAGAAGAAACATTAAAGGAGGAGTTAGTTGCCTGAAACAGGATTTTGGTAGACTTTGGTGTGCAAGGGCCTCGATACGCAACATATTTACATCAGTATCGTGTGTAGACATTTTTTGTGCCAATGTGGACATACAAACATACATGACAAGTTGTCTGTTTATAGCAAGCAAGATCCTAACTCTTCATCTATGGCAGTTATCCTGAAATAGCTTTGGACACATGACTCTTACACCCGTATTGTTTTACCTTTAATTTTTCCCATGATAAGATGCACCTGTGCAGCACTTTTATGTGCCTGTCTGCTCCTTGTTTATACAGGGATAATAAACACTGGTAAAATACAGGCATAAACTTTTGTGTCTAAGTCATTATATTTCTTCCAGAGAGAATCACTGCTCTTCTGGTAGAAATGATCAGCCCACAGGCATTCACTTAGTTTCTCCTGCAGGGAAAATGGCCCTTCCATGGAGACAGGGTGCCTTCAGGGTGAAATGAATGTACTTCTCCCTCTCCTGGAAAGATTTCTAGGAAATTTCCACTACAAGAAATGAATATATGTTCATACCCGAAGTCTTAAACCCAAAATTGCAATCCAAAAGACTCCTACTGAGCTATCACCTCAGCTGCGACCAACTTGACTTGAAAATTGTCTACATCCCTTCAATTCTTTTCTTTGTGCCCTAATCCTAGCAGTTTAGGGCCTAGCTCCTACAAAGTTTCACTAAGACCCAGAAATGATGTAGGGCGATGACTAAATCCTCAGAGAAGTCCTATCCAGTATGCAAGTTCTGAGCACACGTAACTCACACTGGCCCTCACAAAATTACTTGGGGACACTTTATTTTTAATGAGGAAGTGGAAGTGTTTGCAGTTATGTAACAGTCTAACAGATTTCAGGCACTTAGCTGGGAGCATGTAGACTTGGGTTTTGGTCCCATATATCAGGTGCATTTTTGCATTTTAGACTGAACAGGAACCAGACTCTGATATATCACTAGGATCTATGGTCACACTCCCTTCTGTTTTTCCCATGAATCTCAGTTTCCTACTTGCACAGTGGCACAGCTTGAACGAGAGAAGCAAAGTCCCCCACCCCCCCAGTGTAGTCTGGTGCCTAGAACCAGGCTAGGGATTTAATTGGAAGACATGGGTTTGAACTTCTACAGGATCAGGCAGGCCTTGAACCCAGGTGTCCCATTTCCTGGCTCAGTTTTTTAACCACATATTACAAAAAAGGTGGAAGGACCACATCCCAGGCTTTGGATCCCACCTTGAGAGAAAATAACTAACAGAAATAACTGAACTGACAAAGTTTGCAGAGCTTTTCAGAAGCAGAGCCATGCAAAGAAGTCAGACCTTTTGATTCGTAAACCAACAGGCTATTCAACCATTAATTTACCATTAAATGGTATTTCATTCCCTTGATTGGAATTCTGTTAGAGTTTATGGAGGCTACAATGGCAGAAGTCATCGTAAGGACGCACCCTATGTCAAGACAATGAAGAAGAATACTAAAGGTATCGGGTGATGCAGTTACCATCTGGACTACGCAGTAGTTTGGGAGTCCAGTACACATTCCTTGAATCTATAAAATGTGTCGTGCATGCAACCTGGCTAAGATTATGTCACTAGGGGTTTTTTGGTATCTCCTAATCTTCCCCCCCTCTCATTTTTAGCCATGTAACCTTATATTAACATACTTTTGAGTGTAAGATAAATATGTGCACATATGTAATATTGTAAAACACATACATACGGCTGAACTGTTTCCGTTGTCACATCATCCATGTAATATTGTAAAATACATACATACAGCTGAACTGTTTCAGTTGTCACATCATCTTTAGACAGCTTACACTTTGAAGTTGTTCTTTATTGCTTGGTTACTATGATTTTGTGACTTTGATTGCTATAATAACATCAAAACACAGTGCAGCTTTTAAATATATTCACTCCCGCCTTTGTTCTTAAAAGAGACCAGTTATTTATTTCTGTCCTCTGAAGAATCTCATAATCCAAGTAGTAAGTCAAATGTCAGGAATGCTATAAAATACCAAAGGATTTCTGCCTCAACAGAAATACACACACCCACCTCTATGTGCGCGTGAGTGTATACATGTATGTTTCTGCATATTTAATACTAATATACCAATTGAATGTGCACAAAAAGATTACACCAGTATCACTATTAATATTATGTTTCTCTAGAAGCTTTGCAGTATTAAAAGAAGTTGACAATTATGATTGCTCAGAACTATTGACAATTTTAGACTTCATTTTGAATCCAACTAACTTTACTCATGTTAGTGGCTTCAGTGGGTGAAATCCACCCATGAATTCAGAAGAGTTATGCCCACAATATATTTATTTGAGTCAGATGGCCAGCATTTGTATCTTTTAGGTTCAGATATATTTTTCATATTGCGTTGAAATGATGTTGTATAAGCAAAATCCAATGATGCCAACTCTTTTGATTATATTTGCAATTATCATGACATCTGGTGTTTTTCTTGAAGAGCTCATATCAGAGTCATGTTGTTTTGTGAGAATTTCAGCTTTCATCGATCCCTCATGGCTGTGGAGAAGAGGCAGATAAATGACATGACTATAAACTAATAGTTAAACAAAAAGAAGAAAAAACCTCAAATTATCTGTCTATACATTCATCCACCCATCTTTAAATATCCCAATCTTTAAGACAATCTCATAGTTTTAGGGGAACTGATATGTGATTGTTGAATGGTTATGATTTACAATACTGAATATCTCTCTGACATCTACAGGGAGACCAAAACAAAGTGTATTTTCATTACACTGTCTCATGTCTTTACCGTGTGATATAGTTAACAGTGTTGTCACTGCATATATTCTCGGTTACAAGGATGTAAAACTGAGATAATTCCACTGAAGCCACTGCAGATTTATCCTGACACAAGATCAGAATCTGTTCCAGTGACTTCAATAGAAGTTGAGGACGTGACAGTAAGAAATCATTTAAAATGTCAGCTTATCAGTTTAAACAAAAATCCTTTGTTTTAAAGCAATCTCATTCATAAGTGTATTGCAAGGAAACAGCAACAGTTATTCAGTAAATTATAAAATTGTCCAGTTATTTCACGTCTTATGCGAAGTGAATTAAAATGCCTTTCTTCAGCACCAACAAATCTGCTCAGTGTTAACATTGTATGGGATGGTTATTTTATATGTAGCTGCTTTGTAGGAAATGCAGCTTGTACAAGAGTCTAGAAGAAATATTAAAAGCCAGAATGACAAAAAAAAAAAAAAAGGCAATTGATAGCAGTGTTATGGATTTCAGCAGCCATCACTTTAACCCACATTCTGTGAGAGCAATTATTTAAACTAAATGGGAAAAAAAAAAGCACGGGGGAAGGTATTTTCAAGAATAACTGTGAACTGGCTGCTGTGTTTAGATTAATAGGATTTTTCCATCTGTGATTTCTGAAGAGGTAGAAAGCAGAAATTAGGTTAGTTTCATTCAATTTGGATAAGAATGTGAAAATGTGTATGCATACCCAAGCTTAGGGAAAACTCTTTCTTCTGGCTGTCTGGGTAAAAAAATTCACAAGATCAATAATTCTCTGATTTTGATTGGAGCTGAAATCTTGAATATAGGGTTTTTTTCCCCCTGAAAAATATTGTGTTACTTCAGCTTCCAAATGAAAATTTATGGCATAGGGGGTGGTGGAAAAGGAGACTGAAAAAAGAAAAAGAGCTAAAAATCTGTGTTTAAAAAAAAATAGCTGAGGTAAAATGTCAAAAAACTTTGCATTCATTCCAGTTTGGGGTCATTTATGCAGCTATGCAATTGTGAACACCCTTTGTTGTTTTTTTTTTCTCATTCTTTCTTTTTCTTTCCTCCATGGTATTAATTCATAGGCTAATTATGAATGTAGATAACTTGAAAACCAGGCATGGCTCTGCTGCTAATAGACATGGGTTGAACTGATCAAAAGTTCCCGAAGACCCTACAGGAAACTGAGTGAAGTCTTTTAAAAAACAAGAGAATCACCCAAGAAATATGAGATCACTCTATATATGGTAATTTTTGATAGGTTAAAATATTTGACCTGCATATAGCAGGTCCAGGATCTGTTCCTATTTTTGCTACAGGATTCTATTATAATTCGGTAAAAGCCCAGCCTTACTAAATTCAGTATCACAAATCTCATCCTCAGAGCCAGGATGTCGTAGTTAAATCTTTCTGTCCAATTTCTCATGTGGAAGAATGGAGAGACTGCCATGCAAGCCTTTCATGGAAACATGTATTGTTGGCTAGGGGGCATCCATACCATATGGTGGTAGAAGCCACGTCAGTAGGCAGGCAAGTAATTATCAGATTATTTTTGCTTTAATATTCTGGAAGCATCCCTAATGACATTGAATAGTGTCTTAACTCCAAGCTCCAAAGATGACCCAGATTTGTTCAGGACAGATTGTCAAATATGAAATCAGTTTAACGTCTTGACATCAACTCCAGTCAGCTCAGATATCAACCTCACATGCCATAAATAGATGAAAATCACCATTATTGCATGCTGCGGTATAGTGACTCTTTTATTTTTCACTGAAATATAATGGATTTGTTTCATTTATGCAAACATTAGAAAGAGTTTTAATAATTATGTGATTATACATCCCAGGAAACTATGAGGATGGGACACATATTCCCAGTGATGATAATTGCGCTCATTTTGGAGACTAGATGAATACTAATTTGGCAGCTTTTTCCAAATTCTACCCTTGTCTATAACTACTTTAGCTTAGGTCAGTGGTCTTGAAGCGATATGAAGAAGTCCTAACTGATTTCAACAGTTCTCATCTTCCTCAAAATTATGCATAAAATCTATGTATCTCCTGTGAGACCATCACAAATAAATTGCATTAATTCTTATATTTGCTGAAACCATCTTTCTCCTGCTTTGCCACGTGCATCCAATTATGGGAAATGGGAAATGCTTTAAAATACCACATTCTGGCATGAAGTGTTTGAAACTCTTTGGGGGATGTTAGTTTGCCTTTAATAACAAGTCCCCAATTGTGCCTACTGGGCCTCTTCTCTGAAAACAAAGATTCGAAACTGCTATGAAAAAAACCCCCAGCATTATCATATGGCTACTATCTGTCAAGTGAAGAGCAACTCTGTAACTAGGAAAAAAAGAAAGGTAGGAAAAAGCAGCAAAAGATTTTTGGTTTTAGTTTAAGAAAATATCAGAAAAAAAGTATTTCTTTAAAAAAAAAAAAAGCTATCTCTTTTACTCCAGGCTGTACAATTCGTTGGCTATCAGAGTTGGCGAGTTTTGGGGTTTTTTAAATTAGAACTATGATTACCTAGAAAAATGTGATTTGTCACAATTTATGTTGGCATATAAAAAGGCCACTTTGTTTGCCGCTGTAAAACACACCACAGAGAGCACCTAGCCTGGCATTGGCGGGTCGTTTAGTGGATCTATTTCATTTTTTTCCTATGGAGCTGACCAACACTCTGAGACTTTTGTTTTATTTTCTGTCAGTCAGCCTCCTGCTTCTGGGTATATGAAAAGTGCAAATTAACATCTAAACATCAGAGGGAAGAAAGAGGGAGGTTCCCAGTTGGATAGAGCTGGGTCTGTAGCTGGGATCTGAACACGCCAAATGCAAGAAAGAAAAACATACTGAAAACAGCACTTACATTACAGACCCAATCCTGTGCCTAACGGAGTTTGTGCTATACCCATTTGTACAGGAACCCAACAACCTAGGACAGGAGTGGACTTCTTGTGTCATCGATGTCAGTCCTTTGTCTTTGCCAGTAACCACATAATGTAATCCCTTAAATAAAATGCCGATACCTATTTTAAATATACTTTTTGCTCCCTTAATATTTTACTAAAACTTCAATGTATTTTTTTTACTTTTTTATTTTATTTTATTTTTTATAACTAAGGCGGGTGTGTGTGTGTGTTTTGCTTAATATTTCGGAAGCAGCCCGGTGTTTTTTTCCCACTGCTTGGGTGGTCATACACCTTTCAACTTCTAGGCATGGCGGGTCTTTATATTTTTGATGGTTAACTCTATGGATTGAGTGGCGTGTTTATAGTAGAACCCTTGTTCTTGAAGAAACGTTTTCACAACTGGCTAGTACAAACCGACTCAAAAGTCTGTTAAGTGGCCGTTGAAACTAATGGTGGCCTTTTCATTGCCTCATATGAGTTTTGGATGAGGCCCAAAGTGTCTGAGTTAAGTTGTAATAGATAACATCACTGTGGATTCAACCTGTTAATTCCATGACCGTAACCATGACATTGGATAAACTCATTCAAAGAGATGATGATGATGAAGATGATTTCTCTAGAGTCTTTGGAAAACTCAGTTTAAATCATTAACCAACTGAGGAAACTAATTTCAAATAATTAAGTCCAATCAGAGAATATCTACATTACCATTAATTACCTGGATAAATAGGCAAAGTTCCACTTTTACAAGTCATTATTCCTTGATCGCAGATATTTGACCCACCTTTCATAGATCAAAGATAATGATTCTTTCAAAGATAGTGAGTCATTAACACTTATCTCTTTAAAACAATTCAAATTAATATTTAAAAGGTGATGGACATTTTTTTCCAAATCATCATAACAGTATCATTATTTATCTTTCTCTTACTGAAGCAAGAGCAAAGACCCAACCCATTCCTTCATCTCTGCAGATGAATAAAGAATAAAGGTCATGAATTATGTGTCAGAAAGTGATGACACTCCACAGGATTTAAACTTCTTTCCATGATGGAAAGGATGTCGCAGTGGTTAGGACATTAGCTTAGCAGCTGGGAAAAATGGAGTCAAATTCTTGCTGTGCTGTAGTCTTCCTGTATGACTTTGGTAACTCTCTCTATGGCTTCAAACCCCATCTGTAAATGGAGATTGCAGCACTTCAATACAACTAAGGACAAATACTTGGAAGATTGTGAGGGAGACATGACTGGAAGGGATTTCCTGAGTTAACAAATTCGGTTCCCTGATTTTTCAGCTAACCACGTCATATCCTGTATTTACATCATTAAAGACGGTTTTTTTCCCCTCTGTTTAACTTCCCCCAATATATTTCTTGTCATTCTAATAGCTCTTTTCCACGCCTGTCTCAGTGTGAATTCATTCTTCTTGAACATGGGTCATCACTACAATATTTAGCATTGCAGAGCCTTCTGCTATGTGTAACAGCTGCAAAGTCTTGCTTGGCTGCAAGCTGAGTGGGTGAGCTTTGCTTAAGAACCCTTGCAAGAAAGGTGGCAAAAAACCTGCAGAGGATGCAATAGCTTTTCCAAGCAGAGGGTATGCTGTGCAAAATGCATGCTTTTACTGGAGCATTTGAACTGTGACCAGAGCCCCATTGCAAACCCCGGGTTCTGATTGGCTATTATGGAGCTATAAAAAGCAGAGAGGGAGAAGCCAGAGAAAAGCAGTGCCAGCCTGGAGAGAGGGGCAGAGGTTCAGCACCTCCTCTCCCTCAGGCAAAAGGAAGGGATCTGAGGCTTACTAGAGAGCAGACATCAGCTTGGAGGAGAGCCTGAGTCAACCTAGGAGAAGCTGATTCCTCACCTGGGTTGAAACTGTGCAAATAGGGACACAGGTACCCAGGGAAAGAGTGGGGAGGGACTGGTAAGCTAGCTGGGAGCTGGGAAAAGCTGCCTGGTCTGGGACCTGAAGAAAGAAGTTTGCTGTTTGGGCTGAAAAGGCTTGTACTGCAGGGACAGAGACCTGCAGAGGGAATCCCCTGTCTGCATGTGGAGGTGCTGGGAGAGAGAGATGGGCCAGAGAGGGAGTGGGCTGTGAGAATCTCAAATCTGTATGGGTGAGTGAGGGGACACTTAACCCCCTTGTGTTTGCAGGAGGTGTATTTTTTCAGAAGGAAACTAAAGCAAAGAAGCCTAGTGCCTGCAGTGGCTGATCAGAGACTTCTTTTGCTGAGTTACCAAGACAGATCAAAGAGTCCACTTTCCCCAGAGTACTAGAGGCCTTTCCTCTGCCATCTAGTAGTGGATCATAGCTAAAGCTGTGTTAACATTTATTGTAAAGGGAGTTGACTTTTTTTTATTCTGAGGGAAACTGTTTTTTCAAAGGTTATAACCAGGGGAATATAATTATTGAGGTTATTTGCTGTAAGTGTGGAGGAATTATTTACCCGATTTTGCATTTTGTAGATTGTATTCAAATTGCTGGTTTTATTATTAACTATTGATATTAGACATTTATATTTCTTCTTTTGATTAACCCATTTCTTTTCTGTATGTAGTTGAGTATAATAAAAACAACATTTGTTCATTGGGCTTGGAGTAAATTCTTGGGTAGAGAGGTTGAGGGCAACACCTTTCTGTGAGACATCTCAGTCAGCAGGTCTGCCTGAGGGAGATCATAGCGCTACTGGCACCTTGAGGATCTGGAATCTGTCATATTGCCCAGCCTAGTATGCTGGCAAGGGTTACATGTGGAACTCATTGCCACAGGGTATCCCAGAAGGCACAAAACTTACAAGATTTTTATAAGCATTGGACATCTATATAGGATGAAGCTACGTGTTACACTTACACTGCACTAAATCTGTGGTATGTTAAATGATGTTAAAGTTAGAATGTCCTGTGAGCAGTTACAGGACATTAAATGTTAATATAACTTATTGCCTGCACAACCTTGATTTGCTACCAGGAGGTTTAGAAGAAAGGGCATGCATAAGAGCCAGGGCACCTGGGCTCTAATTCTTGTTCATGGGGAGTGGAAAGAAGGCAGGCACTTCTGAGAATGATGCATCCAGGGAGGCTAGAAGACTGCAAATTGCTCACTTTACCACTATGAACCAGACCAAAATTTCCCTAACACAAGCTAGGTAGCCCGGCCTACAGTTAAACTGCACCTGAAATGGCAAGCTGAGACATTTAAAAGAACTTAGCATGAGTTAATGAATTTTAACAGACACTAACATTTTAAATACCTTTTAGTATTGTCTAAGTGTCATGTGTAACTTCGCCGTACCTGAATCTAATGCACATTCAGCATTATGGGAGTAAGGAATAAAGAGCATCGGATATGTTATAAATAGGGACTTGCTCAAATCATGATTTTGTGGATTTCTTGGAAATCACAAAATTGGACTGTCTCTGAAAAATCCGCAATCCCCCCCCCGCCAATTGCTGGCACAAAAATGAGCAGGTAAGATGGCTACTGCCCCTCCCCTTGCTACTAATTGGCTGAGATGGCTGCCTGTCATGAGGCCCCATATTCACCAATCAGTGGCAAGGGATGGGGCCATATGATACACAGCCCTTTTCACCAAATTAGTTGGGGGGGAGGCAACAGGGCCCCTTAGACAATCAGAGGCATGGCGGGGGGCTTCCACCATGATAAGCCCATGAAAATGACTGCAAGGCCCACAATCTGTTTATGAAATTGGCCAGGCGTCACCTGAGTTGGGTAGACCTCTATTTATAAAATATTATGTTTTACAGTAAAATAAAACTAACCAGTAGGGTCAGGAGATGTAATACTTTTATTACAAGGAATCTATCACTGCCTACAGCACGATTACCTGTTCCTATCTCTAAAGCATCTAGTACTAGATACTCTCAGAAACAGGATACTGGCCTTGATGTGACCCAGTATGGTGGTTTTAATGTTCTCAAAGTCTTCTTTCTACCTGCAACCCTATGAATAAGTGTGTTAAGGGAAAATAATTAATGTGATGTCTGTTGGACAGTCAGTCAATACAAATTATAATGTACAGCACTCTGCCATAATCAGGAAGGATCCTAACAACTTTTAAAACCACAGCCTCTATGTATATCTCGATTATAATGTCCTTTCAAGGAGGACATGGAGAAGTGTTTAAATGTCCTAAAGTTTCTAAAACCTCCTTATCACCTCTTTGTTTCTTTCTAAAGTGCCTCACCCTCCTCTGCCTGAGAGGTTCAGCTCTCTGATTGTTTCCTTGAACCAGATTATCATTTTGATAGAGTTTTAGTCATCCTTTCTTAGAAACAGAAGCCATACCAAATTTCTGGTATTCATCAGTTTGCTATTCATAACTAATGAACATTTGAAAAGGTATTCCTTCTCATAACACCCAAGGAATCTGAACTTGTAGCAATGGAAATGCTTCCCAGTGTCATCAGGGCAAACACTTGATCAAAGCATTGTGTCCACAGCAGCTCAGGTTATTCTAGTGGATTATATTCTGTATTAGCTGGATTTTGTGCGGTTGAAGTATAGTTACATGAGGAACTCAGCCAGGAAGTAAGAAAGCTGAGAATGGGAGTTGCAAGCTGCCTGTTTGAGGGGAATGACTACAGCTGTAAAGGTAGTCATAGATGGTGAGAAGTTCCCTAGAAGTAGTTATGGATTCAGTAGGACTCACAGGCTTCTGATCCAGGAAACACAGAAATTACTGGTGTAGCTACAGACATTGTCCACTCCTCTAAATGCCTCCTGTCCCAATAAACATTACCTAAGGGCTGCACTGTACTCTGTGCAATTCACTGGGATCTCTGTTATGACAAGGAGGAATGTGATGAGAAAAAGCAAAATGTCAAGTATATATTGAAAATGGTACAGGCTAAAATGTCTCTCAGTGGGCACATCTACACGTTAGTTAATGTGCTTTTGTTACTGTGCATTAAGTTTAGTATCTCTAATATGAGGTACTACATAAATGCGTATTAGACTGTCCTAATGCTCAGTAGCAAAAACAAATGGCTTTTTAGTGACACTTAATGTGCAGTAGACTAATTCTACTGAGCATTAGCAGATTAGCGTATTTTAACATGATGCTTTAATGCACAGTTGAATAAATTACTGGCATTAAAATCCACGTGTAGATGCATCCAGTTTCTCTAAATGGCATCTAATAAACATGTTCAGTACATAGATTAGCACAGAATCAGAGGGCTGGAAGGGTGATCAAGTCTTCCGCCTCACCCCCAGCAGAGATGCACATTGCACTGTTCCTAAACCATCCCTACCAGATGGCTATCCAGTAGGGCTGTGCGAAACAGCACTGTTTCATTTCAACTTCTGTTTTGACGGGAGTGTTTCTTTTTGAGTTTCATTTTGTTTCGAAAGCAATTTCATTTCATCGAAACTGTTTCAATGTTTTGCCTATAAGCTATAATGGGGAAGCACAAAACTACCTGTGACTGTGTCATTTCACGCTTGATTCAGATGAAACTTGCACAGATGGTAGCCCCTTCTGAGGCCATGAAGTCTGCCACATTTCTTGGAGATAGGTGCAGGGGTTTCTGGGAAACTGTACCTCAAAGTCTTGAAAGCAAAACTTGTGTCACATGTGCATGCTAAGGCACAGTGGGGTGAAAACTGCATGCACAGTAGCCCCTGCCGAGGCCACAAAGCCTGCTAAGTTACAAGGAGATAGGTGCAGGGGTTTCTGGGAAACTGCACCTCGAGTTGCTGACAAGCAAAACTTGTGCTTGCGCGGTAAGGTGCAGGTGTTTTTCCCTGCCTCCCCCAGAGCATATTGGAAGGGACCTCAGGGAAGTATGACAGTCACTGGCCAGCTACACAGTCAATATGACAGCAGTCTTGCCCCTCTCTTCCCCCTTGTTCTCCTTACCTTCTGTTTCCCTGCAGGCAAGCCTGGCTTTGAAACTCGAAAAATTTCAAAACTTTCAAAGCATTTTGAGTGCCCTCGTTTCATTTTGAGGCGGTTTCAAAACTTTTTGTTTCATTTCGATTGCACTGTTTCAAGCTCAAAATGAGTTGAAACAACATTGAAACAAAACACCCAGTGAAATTTCAGAGTCCTACTATCCGGCCCCCCGTGAAGAAGATTACAGACTAGGTCTTTGGGAACTAGTCCCATTAGCCTACTGTTCTTACAGACAGAACATTTTGGGGGTGTTTTTGCTGTTAAGATTTAACTTAAATCTGTTTTGCTGCAGTGGAAGCCCATCATTTTGTATCCTGGGCTCTGAAGCAGAGGAAAACAAGGCTGCTTCCTCTTATTTGTGGAAATGCCTCAAATATCTGAAAAATGCTGTTGTGTCTCCGACATAACTCCGTTTTCTCTAAATGAAACATACTTCTCTAAATCTTTCCTCTAATGGCTGGTATCCCAATCCTTTTGCCTTTGTTTTTTTCTACATCTTTTAAAAAAATACAGAGCCCTGGACTGGATGCTGTACTCCAACTGAGGCTTAATCAGCGTAAAGTGGTATTATCCCTTCTCGTGTGTTTATGTACACAGGTTTTGTTAATCATGATGGAACCACTCTGGGATTTGGTCCGTGAAGACTTAGGGATGGGGGGCAGCGGGGGGGGGGCGGCGTGACTGCCCAGTGCTACCCTCTAGGATTGCTTTATCATTAAGGAGTAAATGCTTCCCCTAGATAGCCATTCCATGCACTGCTGGTGGACACCAGAAATTAATCAACATTACCCCCTGATTTTGAGAAAGCAGAAGAGACTGATTATGGGATAAACTACAAGTATGCATATAAGGCAGCAAGGAGCAGGACATGTTTAACTTCGGAATTCGATCCTTTTAAATGAAGAACTTCTGAGAGTTTAAGGAGAGGTATCTAGTGGCAGAAGTCAATATAGCAGGAAGGACAAGTTTAGGAGCCTTATAGCAGATAACAGAGTCCTGAATAATGAGGGCAGAGCTATCACCTTAATTCCTCTATGGAAGGCTTCCTATTCTCTGCATTCCCTTTTTCATTATCAGTTTATACATTAGTGTAATTTCTCCGTTACAGAAAATGAATGTCAGAAACCAGAATGCTTTGCTTTATTTGTACCCATGCCAGTGCCAATCAATACCAGAAGTATTCCCAGTGCCCTGTCAGTGCACTTCAACCCTACCTTGTTGAGAGCCCTTCTTAATTGACTCCAGCGAAGCAAATCCAATTTTCACACTCTCTGTCCTTGTACACATATGCTAAGACAGCTAAATTTAAACTATTTCTGCTCAATTTTGTGATGTCTACTCTGACACACACGACAGAATGAGATCACCTGAATTTGCTTTATATCTTATTTTTAAGACCATTTAATTGGAATGATTTTCTGCCATTGTTTCTGGGTGGTATTAAAGCAATAACCTAGAGGAGAAAAACAAATACATTATTCTACCCCATCATCCACTCTCTCTGAAACCACCTTCTTTACTTTTACTGCCGGATCAGATTTATTTCCTAGGCATAAGTGTCAATAACTTGTTTTTGATGGGCGGAATACTGCCAGAAAAATGGATATAGTTGAACATTAGGCTATAAAGTGGGGTATGAAGTATAATTCAGATGGGCTTCGTGACACTTGTCCCTCATCTGACACACATTTTTTTCATTTCCAATTTCACTGGAACAAGGAGAAAAAACTGTTTCCAATCTGTCCCACCTCATAAAAATAGACCTGTGTTTAATTCTTCAGGACCTAAAATTATCCTTTAGATATTGTCAACCAATCATCCAAGGAAAACGTTCATGGACAAAGTAATAGAGAAATCTTCTAGGTATAGGGATGGCTAAAATATTGCTGTGGCTTCAGTTTTAATGACAGCACTCAAAGTATTAGGGGGAAACTAAATGCAGTGATAATAGTAGGATAGTCTGGTATATGCCTTTATTTTTTGTATTAAATTGTGTACTTTGGTTGTTATATTGCCGCAATTTATAAATATAAACGATTTTGCAAAACAGTATAGCTAATGGATTTCCTTCTTTATATCCAGTGGAGGAATTCTGCTCTCAGAAAGGAAATATCATAACATTATGACACTGTATGTGATTATGCAATTAAAAGAATAGCCTTTTTGTGGGGGGATGGCTTTATTTGTGCTTATTAGGCAAGCATGAAGAAGGAAGTCTTTTTTCTTTTTTTTTAACCCTGAATTAGGTTCAGCGCCCATCCTCCCACCAGGGACAGCAAAGCAGAATCAGAATAATAGTAACCCAACAGCCAGCAGTGGGTTCTTATTGTTTAGCTGACAAGGCCTGGCCCTCCCCATGAAGACTGCCAGTTGCATTGAGATTATATCTGCAGACTTCATGATAGAAAAAAAAATTAGGGCCCAAAATTGTTCATCGGTCACACCACTGATCACTTGAAGTAAGAACTCCAATTCTATTTGTGGATCTATTTCCCCGGTAAGGTATTACTCAGCATGATTAAACATGTAGAATAGGAGCCTTAGAGTAAATTGTGAATTGCTTCCCTGGGTAAGTTACTTACATAACTGTGAGTAATGATTATGTAAAGGTGGAGATGAGCTAAAACCTAAGCCATATAAACAAACCTGCACCTTCAGGAAAGTTATGCTCTCGTAGTGACACTAAATGTTGAGCCTCCTTTCATTACTGGAATTGGTTTGTGGTCATTTAAGGGGGATTTTCACGTGCTCAGTGTTGATCTAGTTCCGTTCCCATTTCAATTTATGGTCGTTTGGCTTTAGTGGGAGCAAAATTAGGTCAATGTCGAGCACTTTTGAAAATCGCACCCTAAAGGTTGAATTTAATCTGCTGTTTGATTAAAAACTTCATATAAAATATTAGTCTGCAGCATCTCTTTGCGATATCCTGAGCCAGTGCAAGAGGTAAGGTAATTGCTATACACTTTGAAAATTGGGCTCTGACACATTTGCCCTCTCAAGAAATCAATTCATTACCTGCTCATTATCAGACCCTTTTAATTTATGCTGTAATGCGGATGAAGGAATTGGTTTCTTTTGCCACTGGGAGGGGGAAGACACGACACCTCTTCTTTTTAATGCTGTAAGTTCCAAATCAAAAATCACAATTTTAACCAACTTCGTTAAACATTACTGAAGATGTCAACTTCCCACTAATGTGTGATCTCTTAAATATGTAGAAAATGTGATAAATTCCTTTTGCAATTTCTAGCTTCATCTCATAAGATAGTCCCTACTTTCCTTTGGTTTAAGAAAAAATTAATGAACTAAATTCTTAGTCTAGTATTAAAAAAAAGAGCCTTGCACCATTGGGTTTAACAGGACTACATGGGTCAATATGTTTACAAAAGGAACTGTAGATTATAAAATCATTCTCTCATTTTAAAACATTCATCAGTTTGGTAGTGGCTGTAAAGACAGTGGGGGGAAGTTACCTGGTATAAATCAGCATAGCTATGCTGAAGGCAATGAAGTCAATCTACACCAGCTGAGGATATAATCCCTTGAGTCAAATGTGTGTCTGATATCTCTATAGAGAAAGGAAGGGAAACACTCTAGAGAGATGTTTAACCCATTTCCCCAGTAAAAGAGACAAATCAAAGCACTGCCTGAAATAATAGAGCTAAATGAGGATAGTTATGTGAGTAACTGCTCATCAGCATGAGTAAGAGGCTCCCAATCTGACTCCAAGGGATTTGAAGCCCAATTCTCTTATTTTAAATCATTTTAGTGCCGTTTGATTCAAACAGTCCAGCATTTGGTCCTTTGTTTTTTCTATTTTCAGTACTGAGACAAAAATTTGGGGATACAAATAAAAAAACCACATTGCTGAGAACAACACTGCCAGAACCTCAAATGTGATTTTGGGAGTCCTATCAGATGTTAAATGTTACATGTTAATCCTAGCAGAATGGCAACATGCCACAAGTTGGAGAGAGTCCATAGGAGGGCAAAGACAATAGTTAGAGGGCTAGAGAACATGACTTATGAGAAGCGGCTGAAGGAAATGGGCTTACTTAGTCTGGAGAAGAGGAAATTGAGAGGGGGATTTAATAACATCTTTCAACTACCTGTAAGGAATGGGTAACTAAACTGTTCTCAATGATGGCAGATGATAAAACGAGGAGCAATGGTCTGGAGCAGCAGCAAGGAAAGTTTAGGATACATATGAGGAAAAACTCTCATGAGGAGGGAAGTAAAGCACTGGAACAGGCTCCCGGAGAGGTGATGGAATCTCCACGTTTTAAGATTTTTCAGACCCAAATAGACAAAACCTTGGCTGAGATGATATCATGGGGGCTGGTCCAGCTTTGAGAAAGGGGATGGACTAGATGACCTCCTGAGGTCCCTTCCAATCCTAATTTTCTATGATTCTATATTCAACCCATTTGTTGCCCCACAAAATGGCAAACCAGACACAAAGATGTTCCACACATAACATGGGGCTGCTGGGCAAATAGCTTTGAACTTGCTTAGTAGCAAAACCACATCATCTCCCCCAGCTTAAACTGCACTGGGGCCAGGTTTCAACTTGTCAGTGGACACGTAGCCTGAGATTGCACATCTTGAACTCCCCATGCACTGGCAAGTTGAAAGGTACCCTTGATTGTGCCAGCAAGGCATAATCTGGATTTTATTTCTGATCCTCAAAATCACCCCTCCTGCCATACATGTGTCATGGAAGAAGGAACAATTGTTGGGATCAGGGATCAGATCCCGCCACAGCTTTAAATTAATATCTTCTCTGAACTGAATATCTGCCTTCTGTGCCAAATTGAATTTTAATGCATTTTTGAACAGACACTATCAGGTCAACTTTGATCCAAGACATAAATGTCCACAAAATCCCAAGACAAAAAATACGTTACCATTTTTTGTTGTGGTAGTGGTGGTGGTGGTGGTTTTGTTTCAGTTGTCAGTGGATGGATTAGTTGTATTCCAGCTGTCTAGGTTGTAAAAAAAAAAAAATGGGCACGACATTTGCTAAAAATCACAAAGCTCTTCACATATGGAAAATCTGAATCAGGGCGATTCTCATTTATTTTGGGTCTTTGATCATTCAGAGGTGGAGAAGAACTGGTAGACTGGACAAGGACAACAGTGATGAGTAGTCTTCCCCAAACATCAGCAGGAGGTGAAGGTTGACAATGTCATGGCAATTGACAGAGGCCTTTTTTCCTCTTCCACAAGCAACGCTGATAGTTGTGGAAGAGCATATCTTACTCTGTGCAGGGGCATGGACTAGATCTGAGCTGCCCAGCTGGTATCCAGCATGAGACCCACAGGCCCAGCAGCCCCCTATCCTATTGCCACATGGTGGGGGTCCACATGCCACCTACATAGCTCATTTGGTGGGGAGGGAGGTCTGGATGCTGCTGGCGGGGTGGCCTGTGTGTCTGCCATTGGTGTTATCTGAGGGCAAGGCAGCTGTATGCCATCAGTACTGCCCTGGAGAGCCATTTGTTGCCAGCATGGATGGGAGGCTGTCCCCTAAGGCTGCTGCCCATGTAGGGCACCTATATACATGCAGCAAGGCTGCTCTGTCGCACTGTAATTACAGAATGTTGGAGCACACTCAGTTAACTGAGTCTGATGGAGTGTGATAATTATCATGCTCCGCAGACTCCAGTGTCAGCATCTCTGCACTGAAAAATGGTGGCAGGGGTGTTTTAACCAAAGCTAGTCTGATTTAAGCTTTACTTAAGTTGCCATTTTTCAGTGCAGGGATGCTGATACACATGGTGATCTGGGTGCTTTAATTGCAGCAGTTCCTGGAGCCACTCTAATTAAGCTCCCTCCTTTCCACTCTCACAGCACATCTATAAATGCCCATAGTGTGCCGCCCTGCACCAACACACCAGCACCATGTCTGGCCCCTGGCCACATGGAAGTTAGACTGTCCTGGACTAGATAAATCTTGAGGTCCCACCCAACTGTGTTTCTATGACCTTTGTGAGTGAATTAACAGGATTCACTGGTAGGGGAACTCAGTAGCTTATTGTTCAGCACTAATGACATCTCTTGTAAGCAACGCAGCAAGAACCATCATACTGTGGGCCATAGGTCTATAGGGCACTAACAGGCTTTCCTTGCTGTTTTGAAGGAACCTGTCCAGGTTTTTTGCTGTTTTATATATGCCATTTGGGGTTATTGATGTCATTGTTGTTGCTGTCCTCATCAAGTGTTATTGATTTGTTGTCAGTGCTGAAAATTCAGGAACTGTGGTGTTGACAAAGTCACAGCCAGGAGATTTCAGCACCAATCTTGTTTTTAAAAAATGACTGCTGGCTCAGTTCATTGGCAAAGATTCAGTCAGGTTTATTGTCTACAAGCACAATCCTAACATGTTTTGGCCTAACAGGTACATCAGACCAGGAGTTTAGGCATTTATATGTGTTACAAGAAGTTGGTGCAACACCACACAGATTTCCCCCAGCCACTACAAAAGTTTTTCTGCTTTCCAATTTTTCTTTATCCAATGATTAAAACATATGATATATTGCATTCCATCTGTATCTTGAATGCCTGAAACTGCCTAGTACCAGGGACTTGTTTTCCATCCTGACCTGGGTGTTCCTATTCCAGCCTTATTATCCTTGTGTTCATACATCAGTCAGCTGTGCTGGTTGGGCCTACCAATGTCAATGCTTTAGCAAAGTCTTTGTGTGAGCAGTATGCATTGGTCAATGTTTCAGTGTTGCCTACAATACATACTATAATAATTGTATTTTTAAGGCCAGAAAGTGTTATTACATCATCTAGTCCGTGAGTGCTCAAGCCCTGCCCCACAGGCCAAATCTGGACCCTGGAACCACGGCATCAAGCCCATGGGGCTCTCCATGGGTCAGAACATTTGGCAGTGGGGGAGTAGTGCCTACCCCACCCCTGTTGCCAAATTTCCAAATCCTGCACAGCCAGATTGGGCCTTGATCATTGCTATACAACTGGATCAGGCCCCACCATGCCCATCCTACACGCAGGAGTGGGCCCACTACCTGTATCGAGCCATTGGAGGAACCTGGCATCACACATCTGACTATATTGGACACCACTGATGTAGTCAACCTTAGGACGACCATGGAATTTCATCCAATGGCACCTGTGTGATGGTGGAATATGATACTATTTAACTACCTCAAAAACAATATAAATGCCACACAGGTACCTTGGAGAGGGAAAAGGAGCATGTGCGAGACTTTGGACTTTTTTATATTTCATTCCCCAGCCAATGAAATAAAAGAACAATGCTTCATTACTTTACATGATAGTTATGAATAAGATTCATTCAAATATGAGGCATTTAGTAAGATGGGGACCATGTTGGTACATAGAAAGATGGACTCTAATATGTCAACTTTCACATAGATCATCTAGTACATTTTGGACACAACTTGAAGACAAATGTAGAATGGAAATATAATTGAATCACATCTAGCAACAGTGTAAATTTTGGATCTGGGGACAATTTTAATGACATTTATCTAAGTTTGACTATGGCAGGAATAAGATAGTTGTTCTGGCTGATGAAAAGGGAAGCTTGTGGATAGTTGTAATTTTCCAAAAACTTGCAAAGATATCAATCTTCATTCACGTTGTGAAAACTGATAGTTTTCCAATCTCTACTGTGTTTCCCAGTCTTATTCTTGCACACTAAATAAAAGCTGCGAAACACTCTCAACCTCATTAGAAATGCATCAAGAAGGAGGTACCATCTGTAGCAGACAGCAAAATTCTATATGGCATATTTGTGTCCTTTCATCACTATTGGATCTCATCTCTATGGGAAGCATTTACCATTTGCACCGATATATCTATCTTGGAATATCACCTGCATATACCCTACCCTAAGTAGAAATTTATCCCAATATGAAAGTAGGTCTGTTCCATCTTTTATGTGGTTTGCAACAGAGCTTTGGTGTTAGCAAGGCACTTAGCTATAGTCTGAATAGTCCTTCCTATCCAAAATGTATGAGTTTTGTGGCCACTGGATCAGGGTTATTCTGGATTGGATTTTGTGCGACTGAGATCCCTAAATTCCATCTGTGTCTTGACTAGGCACCTCATTCACCCATCTGTATCTGGTTCCAAATGTATCTGGTTAATCAAGATATGGTTATTTAATTGCTTACTTTATCCAGATGTTTTTTACAATGGGCACAACATCAAACCGTAACATTAATAAAATAATTCTAGTGTTTTTCTATCCTATCGCAAAGAGTCCTACAGGAAAAAAAAAGGATGGCTGGTAAGAGTGCTCTTGTATATAATAAGGAAGGCACTGTAGGTCGGCTATATTGATTCCTTTTGACATGATAACAAGGCAGTATACATAAATGAATAATTCCTGTAGGAATATGTTAGGTAAGTACAGAACAGCCTTTTTTAAAAAGACAGGATTGTTGCAGGTTAGATTTTGTACATGCTGCAAAATGAAATGATCTGTGCCATAATCAAATGCCTATTGTTCTACGTGATATATTAGTATAAAATATTTTAAAAACACACTCCCTGTTGCAGCCCCGAAGTTGCTATGGTTGCACAGTTCAAAATCCATATTGCATCTGATCAGAGGTGGTCATCAAGTCATCTCCACACTTGCAATGGGTCTTGCTACTTTTTGCTTGTCTCTATAAATATTTGTTGTTATTCTATCAGTATGGTGTGTGTGAGGCTGATGATACATTATAAGTGTCATTAATGCCCATAAATGGGGGCTTAAATATTTGATTGAATTTTAAAGCAATCTCTCATACTGACTTGGGGAAAAAGAATACTGATTAGCCATTACATCTATTATTTCAAAAATCTCGTCTCCCACCGTTTCTGTCACAGTATCAAAAGTATCACAGGTAACTCCATTCTGACCTGCATGCTGTGAGTGGCAGAAAGAAAAATGATAATTAAGAACAGAACGGTGGCAGTTCCATGCAAGGCATATGGCCCTGGTATTTCTTTCTGTTAGCTGGGAGCAGCACCACTTCATGGTTCAGTGATCTGTTGGATAATCACAAAATAAAATAAAAGATAGCATTTGTTCCAGAGAATAAGCCTCGATAATGTCGTTGAACTACAAAACAATTCCTCTGTAATCACTGGTTGTAACAAGATATGAATGCCTTTTCTGCGTCTTATTCTGACTTACATCATGCCATCATTTACACTACTAAACAGATAAGCATTTGTTTTCATACCAAGACACGTGTTACTTGCATTGCAGAAGCAGAACTGTCATACATTTCATGTGTGGCTCCTACAAAGAAAAGAAGTTATCTCAGAGCGATCCCCACTTGACTCAAATCCCTACCAGTGCTATTCTTGTGATTACCCAACCATGGCCTTGATTTGCGTACAATATAAATACCATATTTTTTCACACCTCACCTCCAGAGTATAATACATACCCTGTTTTATGAAAGGCAGAAGGAAGGGAAAAAAGATCTTTCCTTGTCATAAGTAACTGGTTAGTTGCTGGTTAGTAACTGGCTATGGAGCAGTCTGCTCGTTGTTTTACTCCTTGTGAACTGCATGTACATTTTTCTTTCACTTTTGTCCCTAACTGGCAGAAACTGTTCTTACTATTGTTTCCCAGGAGCTGGTTTTGGGAAGGAGGAGTGAGGGGGGGTGGAAGGAAGCGCATGTTGTATGCAAGAAAATACAGTAACATCATGCTGCTCATAGTCTGGCCATTTAGAAAATAAAGTGAATGTTAAAGTGTGCATTTTCCCTTTCCTCTCCAGCAAATCTAGTTGTTAAGCACTTAACAAATGATAGATCACATCCAATATCTAGGTCCAAATTCCCTCTGAGTGCAAATCGAATTACTTTGGTTCTCATTGATGTCAGGACCTTCAACATCCACAGGTCCTTAGGTTGGAATCAAGTTTTTGACCTACAAAACCTAATAGTTTTCAAAACTAAAAAGTAGCACAAGGCTAGTGTGAAATGTTCATAAAGTTTCATTTAGCCTGATTCTTTTCCCAATTTGAGTTTATTTGAATTTGAGCTATATGCAGATTGATGTCTTCAATGGATACAACAATGTGTTTAATACCTATAGGAGCTCTTGGTGTTGTTTCAAAGTCCTTCAATGCTAAACTATCATATTGTTCTGCCTTTTTTTATTGAGAATTCAGTACATCTTTAAACTAAGCCTTTGCTTTTCAACAAGTAAATCAGTTTTTACCTGCCTCTCATCATCTCACTGACTTGACAAGAAAGTATAAAAGGAAACAAAGCAAAATTTTTGTTTCAGATTTTTTTTCCAAAATGTCTTAAAATAGTTTGAATTTTAATATTTCAAAATGATAATGTTTTGACTAGCTTTGCCTGTACACATACATTCATGTGGATATATGTAATATGCGTATACTTGAAATAAGGCTTGGTGTCATAGAATCGTAGAAAATAGGGCTGGAAGGGACCTCAGGAGGTCATCTAGTCTAACCCTCTGCTCAAGGCAGGATCATTCCTGTCTAAACCATTCCTAACAAATGTTTGTCTAACCTATGAGTCCTATGAATATTTCATGAAGAGTTTCTTGAAACTTTTGCTTTCCTAAAACTTATTTCTATTTTGAAGTTTTTTGGAACCGTGTAATTTGAACAATTTCAGTTCATTGTGTGCCTACTTCTAGTACTAGTACTTCTATTATCAAGTACTAAATAAATGCGCAGTAGGCTGCCATACTGCACATTAGCATGATCACACACTCTTTATCTTACAGTTAATGCTCAGTAGAAAAATACAACCGCCCAGTAGCCTAATAGCATGGGTTTTGCCATGAGACTGTGGTATGTGGTTAGCCAGTCTACTGCTTATTAAGAGTCTTGTATAGATATGCCCAGGGGGTGTAAATAAGGGAGAAGAGGTTGCTTCACATCTTTTACTCCTCTGAATTCCCAGAAATTCCCTAATTTATACCTAGCATTTGCTTTATCTTAATGGTTTGACAAGCACATAAAATTATGTCAAAACTTGAGATCAGGAAGGTAAAGTAGATCATACAGTTGTTAGCAGAGAAGGTGCAGGGGGAGAAGGGAGGACAACCCACTGGTAGGTCATCTAGTTCACGCCTCTAAGCCAGTATGGGACCGCTATCTGAAGTATATTTTCCACGGCTTTTTTGCAATCCATGTTTAAATGCCTCAGATGATAGAATGTCCTTTGGGATGTTTGCAGATTTTTCCTCTTCCTTATTTCTTAGGAGCTGTGTTAAGAATGAGGCCACTGGGCCTCATTTTCCCACAGTCTTGCTGAGTTGGTTAACCTCTTATGAATTTTTCTGTATTCACTCACAGCTGCAGGAAAGGCTGTAAGAGGATGCTCACAGAATTCACTCGGTTTTGGAATCATTCCCTAAATGATATTGTATAAAGATGACGGCATATATGGTATGATCGAATTTAATCTCTTCTACTTATAGCTCAAATAATAAACTGCTTCTTTCTTGGTAAATTAATCACACACTGAAAGGATTGCAGATAGTTGTCGGTTAGACTTCCTGAAAGTAGCAGACATTTCAGTATATACCAAACATTTATGATGAAAAATGTATCCACAAAATTGCATTGAATATACCGTATTGGATAATTTGCTGTTTGTAACTCCGATTTTGAATTTAAATGTATATAAAATGTATAAATATACATATACACACACCAAGTTTAGGAAGACGATGATACGAGAGATCAGTGTTTCAGCAATACACAATTTTCCTAACGTGCATCCCGACTCTACAGAGATACTGGAATGTATTTAAGTTGTTTAGAATGTCTTTCTCGGTTCTAAATTTAAAACTAGGCTTTTGGGGCACAGGCTGTACTTTCTCTGGGGGTGTAATTGTCATGTACATATTAATATATGCAAATAAAATCAGAGTTTCAACAGCCACTATTCCTCCAAAGGTTACATTCTCTAATTAGAGCCAAGCAATTAGCTCTAAAAAAGTTTTCCCTTTTTTTTTCAGAAGCCCTGCTTTTCCTTAACAGAGAAATTACTTTCCAGCCATTCCCTTTTTTCAAGATATGAAATAATTAAAGCTGTACCTTCATTTCATCTTGCCCACTAATTGCCCCCTTTTAACACACATCATTTCAAATGGTGCCACTTTGAGATTTTATGGCTGTCTAATATGTACATGAGTGTGGCTGCAATGTTAGAACAAATTGAACTGTTCTCTGTCATTTTGACACCTCAAATCCCATGTTACTGACTGATGTGACTTGGGGATTGGCGATAACTAAGTCTTCAGGCTTAATCTTTTTTTTTTTTTTTTTTGGTACTAAAAAAATAACAGTTTGATGTAGGAATGGTGTGACCTGCTGAGTGTCCTCAAATATAGATGGATAGTGTGCATTTTTCCTTCTCTAGTATGGGATCTGAAGTTTTAAAAGAAACTTCATTTAACCTTGGCAGGACTTTGATTCCTTTTTCAATGGAAGAACCAATGATCAAATCAAAGGGTCATAACTTATGAAAATAAAAGGAAGTCATGTAATGAAAGTTGCACTCCCGTTTCTATTAGCTGTGTAGCATAAACAAATTCACATCACCTTACTGTTTTAATTAAGTGCCCAGAAAGAGGAATGAGAGTAAGTTACAATCCCAAATGAGATAGTTTGAACACAGATCTGAACATGTGGAACCCCCTATCCTGGGGGTCTTTAAGAGGAGAGCGGATGAATACGTTGCTGGAGTTATTTGACCCCAATACTCTTTCCTGCCATGGCAGGGAGTCGGACTTGATCTCTCGGGTCCCCCCCGACCCTACCAGCTATGAAACTATAAGGGACAGCCCCGAACCTTTGTCACTAGGTATGGAGTGGGCAGAGAATAGGGAGTATCATAATCTTGCAAGTTGTTGCTAGTAGAAGGACAGCTGCATATTAACACCCATCCAGGTAAGGAGGGACCAAGAAGAAAACTGGAACTCACTGATACACTGCCTCTCAGTTAAGACTGGCATCATCCTTTGCTTAGGGCTGTGCCTAAAGGTATAATCTAGCACATACTGATTAATGTAGCAATTCTCAAGCACATTCCCATGTCCAGTAAATTGGTACATTTATACATGTGCATACAGATTAGATGCAATGCTGACTGGTGCTTTGGAAATGCAGAGTGATAGACACAGTGGGCATCATAAAATAATCATCAACCTAAAGTCCAGAAATGATGGTATCTTCCTGTGTATGTATTAGGAGTTACCTTGCAAATAAAAATCACTGTACAGATGAGTGGGCAGATAAATATGTAGAGTAGATATGTTGATTAAAATGTCTTGGAAGGAGAGTGGATTGATTTCATAACCCCCCAAACTAGCATCCGCAAATACTATATATAATGGTGAAACATATTTAATAAAATATTTAAACTTTTCTTGCCCAAAATGATACCCTCAAGCATTGATATTTCTGTTACACTAATAGCAACTTCTATTCATGTTCTGATAGTGAAAATTAACTGCACAAGAAGGTGCTCCTGCTTTTTGGGTGGATACCTCCACTTAACAATTTTTTTGCAGTTCCCCCCGCAAGTTTGAACATTTTGCAATTGCAATTATTTTGCACATCCTTTTAAGCATTAAAGGCAGAATCTATTTGCTTTTGGTTGAATTCAGCTGAGGTTTCTATCATGATCTGCAGGAAGAATTTAGAGCATAAGGTCCCCAGTGGCTGGAAGTCTGTGCAAAGGAGGATTGTATCTCAGCAGAGTTTTGTTCTTCCAAGAAGGGGAAGTTTCAGACTCCATCAGGGACTTCACTGTTGACATGCCTATTCTCAGTGATTCCTATTAGCTAATTCAGGCAGCTCCTTGGCCATTGTGCTAACCGTTCTGGGTCCAATTCCAGGGCACCTAACTTCCCCTAGGCACTGTGTATGGAATAGGGGGATCGAACTCCAGGCTCTGAATTCCAGTCAGGGTGCCAGGCACCTATCATTTAGGCAGTGAATCAACTAACGCATGGTTGCCTAAGTCCTTGTCATCATGGATTTGATGCTTTCTAGATTAGGGATTTTTTTCTGCTCTCAATTTTTTTGCAGCATATTGCAGCATTACATATGGCGGCAATTGACTGGACTGGCTCAGAATTTGTGTCAGGTCTTTGCCTGTCATGCTCCCAAATTGTTTTTGAGCGTATTGAACTAACGGATCCTGCTTTGTGTCTGCCCTTTTTTTTTTTTCTTTTTTTTTTTTTGTTCATCTTGATGTTGTGTGTTGTTGGGTCCCTGCTGAGCCATTCTGTCCCCCTTCATTGGTCACAGTTTACATATTGCCATTGGGATGTCACTTGTTAGCATGGGGTGGGCTAGGTTGCATTGTTATGCAAATGAAGTCCAGATTTACATTTTACTCAAGACTAATGTTTATTGTGTTGCTTCTGTGTGGATGTCTTTGATAGATAACAATTGTTTAGAGGCCACAGACTTTATTGTAGTAAAGTTAAACAGAAGCTCTATTAATTGCGTCTCGATTGTTTTTAAGAGCTGTTAACCGTTATTTCTGCCTTTTTAGTGCACGGTCAGGCTTTGCCACCCAGACATATCATGATTAGTGCCTGCTTTGCCAGTAGCCTACTTACAGAGTAAGACACTCCTCACCAGGTCCCAGATGCCACAGTTTGTCTTGGTCTGATCAACAATCAAAAAGTGGTGGTGGCAAACAAGATAAATGCTAATGTTTTGATATTTTATTTTAGGAAGGTTTAATAGTTGGTGAACGAGAAAAGGATATAAAATATCAGTGAATAAACTGAGGTTGGAAGTTAAAAGGAGGTTCCTAACCATTAAAGCAGTCAGGTTCTGGAGCAGCCTTCCAATGGGAGTAACAGGAACAGAAAGAAAAAGTAACAGGTTGAAGATGAAATTTATACAAGGCATTTCAGACATCCCCAGACACCGTGTTGCATGATGCTTGAGGTGCATTCTACCTTGATTTCCCAGAAGAGCTGCAAACCTTTCCCAGACTTTTATGCATCCTCTTCTGCCAGGGATCGTCTTTATTCTTAGGCAGCTCAACAGAAACACAAGACGAGCCTTCATCCAGGCTTCTTAGTGTCCAGCTACATGAGAGGCTACGTCACCATAATGATGAGTTACTCATCGCTACAATGCTATAGCGTCGGTGGGCATTAACTGTGATGCTGTTCAGTAGGGTCGGAAACAACCCATGAGCCGCTGGGAACGGTGCAGTCCCGGTGGGTACTGCACAGTCATTTAGTACTTGATTTTGCACTTAGCTTTTAGTACTAATGGACTGCGCAGTACCTACCGGTACTGAGCAGTCCCAGAAGCGCACAGGTCATTTCTGACCCTAATACACATTAGCGGTGGCATCGCGGTACGTGCCTGCTGATGCTGCCTTGCCATAGCAATGAGCAGTTCATCACTACAGCAACATAGTATCTCAAGTAGATGTGCCCTAAGAAGTCTGCCTTATGTTTCTGTTGAGGTGCCTAAGAATAAATCTGATCCCTGGCAGAAGGGGATGCATAAAAGTCTGCATGGAAAGGTTTGCAGCTCTGTTGGGAAATCAACCTGAAATGCACCCCAAGCATTATGCAAGAGGGTGTCTGGGACTGAATAGACCACCGACATGCCACGTATACATTTCATCTTCAGCCTGTTACATTTTCTTTAGCAAGTACTAAATGACTGAGCAGCCACCCACCAATACAAAGCTGCTAAAGCAAGTACTTAATGACTGCACAGTATCAGCTGTACAGTGGGGCACACGTGTAGGCACACCCTTAGTTTAGAGACATGCTTCCCCTGAGAGTCCCAGTCCTACCTGAGTCTATCTGCCCCACATCCATAAGCTTAATTGTCAAGCATTATCAACTTCTGCTCTTTCCAAGAAGTCATACATCCAGCAGAAAACTTCTAGCTGCACAGAGGTGGCCAATCTGTGGCTCTGGAGCCACGTGAGGGAGCCAAATGGAAGCTGGTTACTGTGTGCTTGTGCAAAGATTCAAGGAGATGAATATTAACTTCTGAAGAGCCGCATGTGGCTCCAGAGCCACAGGATGGCCACCCCTGTATCTAGCACCTGCAGCCACTATGTCATTCCCCACAGGCAGGGCTCCCTGAATCTGTCTGAGGAGGTTCATCCAGGTTTCTTAGCAGGGAGCCAAAATCTAAATGAGTCTTTCAGTCCATGGCCTTAATCCATCATGGCTCTCCTTGGGATCACAGCCTTTCTGCAGCACTTCCTTAGGTATGACACAGTTCCTTGCAGGCTGGGTCTCCTGTAGCCACCTGAGAAGTCCCTTCCTAAGCTCCTGTTTTGAGAGTTCATCACCTCCTAGTGACTGGGGACACTTCTCTTTATGAGTAGCATCATTCAGCTTGGAACCTTTTTATCAAAACTGGATGCTCAGTGGGAAATTAGGTGATTGGTTATTTACTGGTAGGCCTAAAAAAGCTGCTACAGGTAGATTCTCCTCTAAAGGCCAGACACCCTGTGAAACAGCTGCATTATAGTTGTTGCTGGGATCCTGCCAGAAGCAGCTGAGTCTTTAAGAATTGAAGTATCAGTGGATTCCTAAGTGACAAACGCTGATCAATTTGCACTGTATTGTAGTATAAAGGGCAAAGTTTTCAGTCAATAATCAGTCGTGAGTAAGAGAAAAAGATAGTTTTACCACCCCCCAGGGCAGACCTATGATAAAATAGTGACTGAAGCAAATCCTATTCTGGCTCCTGTTCCCTGTCTTCTGAAAGGGAAGAGTCAATCTGACACTGGTTTATACTCATCCCAAGGTTTGTGTAGCATGAATAAATAAAGAAATATATGGGGGTTGTGGCAGAATACCATCTCTGTCTCTCCCCAAACTCTGCTAGATGACAATTTGGTTACCAGGGTCGCTGCAAAGGGCAGACTCCTCTACCCCATCTCTTCAGGTAACCCTGAGTTGTAACCTGAGCTGGATACATGCCTGAGGGAGGGGGAAACCTGCTCCCTCTGCCTACATGATTGGCATCACATACCTGGGTAGGGAGCTGACACTCTCTATTGTTTTAACCAATGCCAACATGACTGGGAGGGGGGTAAAGACCCTGCCAGTCTACCTGGCAACCAGTGATGCATTTCAAATTGGTAGGCTGGCAGCCAAAAGTTGCTGGCCTTCATTGGACCAGGTAAATGAGGTCATAAGGGCTATATAAGTGAAGGACTGCCCAGGAGGAGGGGTGGTAGCCACGATGACAACTCACAGAGAGAAGCTGGACCATCTGAAACTCTCTCTCTCTTTAAACTCATGTTCAGTGAACTGTTTGCCTCCAGAGGGAATCTCCACCTGCCTCTGGATGATACTCATAAGTAAGCTACCTGAGATCTAACTAGATATATAGCTTGCAGTAACTTAGATGCATGATTAAAGGCTACCATGCCACTGTTTGCTCTAAGATGTTTCTCTGATATTGCTCTACCCTGTACCCTATTCCAAACTTACTCCTTGTATCCAATAAAGTTTCCCTTTGTACCTAGCATGGGAAACTTATTAGGAGAGGGTCTAGACTTTGCCTTGGGGTCCCCTTGGTTTGGCTGACTAAGGGAGACCATTATTTGTGTTTCAGACTGAGGGAAGCACCCCAAGTTCTTGCAGTGGGTCAAGTACCCTCAAGTACCCTCTAGGGATACTAGGCCTGCATTCACAGAGGGCGAAGGTTCCAGATTAGTCCAGACTCTGGATGGTGGTGTCATTACCCCCAAGCTTGTGGGTGTGCTCCAGGAAGGGGATTGGCCAGACCTGAGGCGCCCCAGGGAGGCACTCGGAGGCAGTCAGGCACAGTGAGGTGGGTGGTTTAATGCAGGAGCACTCCCTACTGGCCCACCACAGGGGTGATATGCAGAGGTGGATCCAGGATTTCTGAAAGGGGGGTGCAGGAACAGTAATCTGCACTGAAAAGGTGGCTGCACCCCTGCTCCCAGCCTCCTCCATCCCCACCACTGCAGGTAGACTTTTTAAGTCACTAAAGCAAGTGAAATTCTCCCCTCCCTGCCCCTTCAAGCTCAGAGACACATTCCCTCCATTCTTCTAGCCCATTAAAAGAGGCTAAAAATGCTTTTCCATAAAGCCCATAAAAATTGAGCTGTGTGTTAAACTAAGAAACCATGAGCTTGACAGAAGATTCCTCTTCAAAATGAGGCAAAATGGAAGTGTTGGTGGATAGAGCAGAGCAGCATGACATTGTGTTTGAGCAGGAGCATACCTCAGCCTCCTGCAGGGAGCTCTTTGTAGTGCACTTTGTAGTGCACAAGAACTTCTACACCCCGCTAGCCATGTCCTGCCAGTACATCCCAATATCTATTACTTGCCTGTAATGGCTACTAAAGCAACCCTGGATAGGGCAGTCATGCCTGAGAGCAGCCTACATTTCTTACCCACACACACATTGCTTTTGGGTCACTAGTAAGGCAGAAGGGAAAATCATGGGGTCAGGAGAGCAAGCGAGAAGGAGTTGAACTCTGTGGCTTAGGGATGTGCTGATGGGAAGGGAGGCTTAGTTTCTGGTATCTGCATTTTGCATTTACCCAGTGACTATTTAATGCCAAATGCATCACTGACACTGATATAAATCTGAAGTAATGTCATTATGAGGAATGGTACTATTCTGGATTATGCTTTAGGAGCTGACCCCATGGATTTGAATGAGTGCAAGTGAGAAGGTCACAGATGAGCCAAAACAAATTTATCACCAGCTCTTAGTATTCCAGCTCCATCCTTGTGCATAAGGTGACTGCACACTGAGAGATGTCCTGAGAGAAGAGTTATTTCAGGAGATAATTGACAGTGGAGAGAGTAGGCTGGTGTCCCATAAAATAAGGTGGGTAGTGAGGGAAGGATGGAACATGCTGAATATTATGTGTGTGGAGGCTTTATTTTTCATAGTTTCATCGTGCTTAGGACCAGAAGGGATCTAAACAGATCATCTGGTCCGACCCCCTGCCCCAGGCAGGAATGAGTGTGGGGTCATAACACCCAAGCCAGATCTGTCCAGCCTCCTCTTGAAGACCCCTCTGAAAAAACAGTCAGAGACCTTGAGCCCAGTTAGGCTCCGGAGCGGTGAGAGACGCACAGGTGAAAGCCCACTACGCCCCCACTCCCCCAAAGTCCCCCAAAGACCCTCCAGCAGCCACGGAGCCCCTGCCAACCCCCAGCACAGCCAGAGGCAAGCGGGGCCCATGGTGGGAGGGGCTTAACCTCTGAGTGAGTGGGAGGAGGTGGCTGAGTGGAGCCAGGCTGGGTCAAGCCCCACCCAGACCCCTACTTGGCCCAGCCCCCCAGGGAGGGAAAGAAGTGGGGGGGTACTCACCAGTCCCCCTCCAGTAGGGCAGGGCCCCCCAAATCCCAGGCAGGGCCCCTCCTTGGCCGAGAGCAGCTTTCCCGATGGCGGGCCCACTGCACATGCATACAGTTTAAAAGGGCCCGCCAACAGAAAAAAAAAAGCCCCTGTTATGCTCCGGAGTGGCGAGAGAAGCGCGGGTGAAAGCCCGCTGCACCCCTGCTCTCCTGAAGTCCCCCAAAGACCCCCCAGCAGCCATGGAGCGCCCCCACCCCGCCAATCCCCAGCACAGCTAGAGGCAAGTGGGGCCCGTGGGGGGGGGTTAACCCCTGAGTGAGTGGGAGGAGGTGGCTGAGTGGAACCAGGTCGGGTCCAGCCCCACCCAGGCCCCTACTTAACTCAGCCCCCCCAAGGAGCCATGTGACCAGAGCCGTGCAAACAGGCTGCGCAAACAGGCATGCTTGTCTGCTAGTCTATGAGTTAGTGCAGAGTTCGCACAGGAGGGTGCGCGGGAGTGCCAGAGACCTTGCCTGTGAACCCCCCAGGGTAGACAGTTCCAGCCATAGCCAGCCTACCAGAGGCATGACACAAATGGGCACGCACCGCACCCCGAGGGTCCCCTCAGGCTCTGTGGCCCCCCCTCTGGCACCACAGGCAAAACAGGCTCAATTGCAGCTACCACCCCGGCTCTTCCTAGGGGCCCGCATCCGGGATATTGTGGAGAGGATGCCTAAGCACCTCCAGCTCCTTATTCATGTGGGCATGACCTGCTCCACCAGGCTTTAAGCCCAT
>NW_017728918.1:4120738-4122137 GCF_001723895.1 Crocodylus porosus | reverse complement strand
GGTTCAAGCACCTACATTGAAAACCTTCAAGAGCAAATTGGATGTTTATCTTGCTGGGATCCTATCACCCCAGCTGACTTCCTGCCCTTTGGGTTGGGGGCTGGACTTGATGATCTTCTGAGGTCCCTTCCAACCCTAATGTCTATGAACAGATCTGCTTTCGTCGGTTCTCCAGGATTTCTTTCCCTCTCTCCAGAGGTATACTCTTTTCCTGTTAAGAAGTCTGATTCAAGTCTTCCAACATGCGTTTCCTGCATAAAGTACTGTAATGAGAACTGCCACCAAAAGGCTTTTGAAACAGTAAAGTGTGGGCGTGTATTCCAGCCCCACTGGATGAGAGTCAAGCAGCTGGAGCAGAGTCTGAAAAACACCCTGCTTTCTGTTCGCAGTGCTGTTTGCATACTTTTCCGCCCAAAGTAAGATCCATGAATAGCATTGGAAACAAAGGTTTACTAACCACTTGGCTGGTCAAGGGCTACTGCCCTGAATAACAGAGCTGGGGTCCCATGTATTAGTTTTCTTTCTGCCTCATCTTGTTCTGCTTCTGTCCTCTTGTTTGGTCTCCTTCTGTCTCCATGGATCTTTCCCTCCTGGCTGGCCAGTGGTCTAGCCTTAGTGGAAAATGCTTTCAAGTCCTTGGTGGCCTAGTGGTGTGATACAAGTTGTAATTTAGAGATGCTTGCTAACAGAAGACGGAGGCAGTTGGGGAACGAGAAATGGTCCCTGAGTTAGGAAGCAGTTAGTTAGTGAGACAAAGACCAAAGGTTTGCAGAGGATGCTTACTGCCCCATGAGAAAAGTTTGTTTTTGTGCTTTTCACTTGGGTATGCCTAGTTATATTGAACCCAGTGATCACTGGAAGTGGTAAAGACACTACCTGGAAATGTGGGAAGTTAAAATTCAAATTCCACTGAGCAAGATGGCCCTACGGCCTCATTTTTCACAATCCTCAGAAGGTGCTTGAACCAGAAGGCACCGTTTCAAGGGTCCTATGCAGAATCCTGCAGCTCTACAAAGTGTAGAGGTTAGTTGGATGCTTCGGGGATAGTACTGCATTCCTTCTGACTATAAGCAGTAGGCTAAATTAGTTGTGCAGTGCCAAAAGCAAAGTTGCACTAAAAATACAGGTTTCAGACTATTACATTGGGTGTTAGATAATTAAGTGCCACTTCAACATCTTAGTCCCCAAAAAATGTTTGCCCTGGTAGCATAGTGGAGAAGTGCAGGAGCAGGAAGAGAGAGTGCTGGACAGATTTAGTGGTGGGCAGCATCCCAAAATATTGATACACCATTGTGGTTTATTCAGTTCACTCTTCACTTTCCTTGGGTGCGTTCATCCATTGCTAATTCAAGTTCATGCCAAGTGTGCTCCCTCTCATTCCATATTAACCCAGTGGCAA
>NW_017728918.1:4101377-4119903 GCF_001723895.1 Crocodylus porosus | reverse complement strand
TTTCCCTTTCCATGGGTTGGCTAATTATTTATCATTTTGTGTTTAAAAAGGAATTGAGAATAAGTAACAGGACTACAAACAAATATATCCTATAGCACCTGATGCTAAATAATTTTTCTTCTGTCCATGTTTATATCCTTTGTTTGCAGACTTAATTTAGTTTGATTAGTGATCTTTATTAGATAATAGGGCTAGTTAATTATTCGCCAACGTAAATGTAAATCATCTGTTAGGACTTGATCTTGTTCTTGTTTAAACCCAAGCTACAATTTGCATTAGCTTCAGGAGGGAATTTCCACCTCACCATTCCCCCTTTCTACATGTGTCAGAGGTTGTTTTTTAAATTGCATGCAGGCATTGAGTGTTAGCTGCAGCTAAGGCTGGGGATTTTGAGGATTTTTGCCTGCCTCTACTGTGAGGGGTGCTGCCCTCTTCCTGGAAATTTTTGAGTGTATATTAACAACTTTTACAGGAGGAAAATATTGACCACTGTGGTCCCTATGCTTTACCTGGGGCAGGTTAGATGGTGTATTGTCTGGGTTGACTGTGTAGTTTTGCTAAGAGGTTTGACAATGGATTTGTATGAACTAGTTTGGATAGGGATGATCTTACATCAGGCAGGGAGTTGAACTCGATGCCCTATGGAGGTCTTCCAGCCCTGCTTCTCTGTTTTATGATTTTCTGCCTCAAGTAGTCTCATTAAGTCAATGAGAATATGTGTCCCTACTCACAGATGTTCAGAATATATCCCTTTACTTAGGGGGAGGAAACCAGTATTACTATATCCACTGTCTATGTGACTCTGTGGTGCAATGGACAGCACGTTGGACTTCTATAGTTAAAGTGTTATTCAAAGGCTGTGGGTTCAAGTCCCACCAGAGTCAAATTATTTCTTCTATGATCAGGCCTCAAAATCATTGGACACTCATGGATGTAGTCTTTCTGGACTTCAGAAAGGTCTCTCATCCATTCTTATTAAAACCCTAGGCAAGTGTGGCATTGATGCCTACACAGTCAGATGGGTCACAAATTGGCTGAGGGGCTGCACCCAGAGAGTGGTGGTAGATGAGTGATATTCATCCTGGAGGGACATGGGCAGTGGAGTCCCCTAGGGCTTGATCCTTGGGCCTGCACTGTTCAACTGCTTTATTAGTGACTTGGATGAAGGGGTGAAAAGCACCCTGTTCAAATTCACTGATGACACCAAGATTTGGGGCACAGTGGCCATGCTAGAAGGGAGGGAAAGGATACAGCTGGACCTGGATAGGCTACAGGGGTGGGGAAATAAGAATAGGATGGGATTCAATACTGGCAAGTGCAGGATACTGCACTTGGGCAGTAGGAACCAGCAGCATACCGATAGGCTGGGAAACTCCCTTCTCATCAGCAGAGAGGCAGAAAGAGATCTTGGAGTCATTATCATTCCAAAATGCAAGGATGTGGTCAGGAAGGCCAACTACACCTTGTCATGCATCCACAGATGCATCTCGAGCAGCTCCAAGAAGGTGATCCTCCCCCTCTATGCAGCACTGGTCAGGCCACAGCTGGAGTACTGTGTCCAGTTCTGGGCACCGTACTTCAGGAGGGACATGGACAACATGGAGAGGGTCCAGAGGAGGCCACTGGCATGACCGGGGGCAGCAGAGCAGGCTGTATGAGGAGATGCTACGGGACCTGAACCTGTTCAGCCTTCACAAGAGAAAGCTGAGAAGGGACCTGGTGGCTGACTATAAACTTACTGGGGGGGACCAGCAGGGAATAGGAGAGACCCTATTCATCCAAGCACCTCCTGGAGTAACAAGGAAAAATGGCCATAAGCTGTTTGAGAGTAGGTTCAGGCTGGACATTAGAAGGCACTACTTCACAGTTAGGGCGGCTAGGATCTGCAGCCAACTTCCAAGGGAAGTGGCACTCGCTCCTACTTTGGGGGACTTTAAGAGAAGGCTTGACAATCACCTAGCTGGGGTCATATGAGCCCAGTATTCTCTCCTGCCCAGGGCAGGGGTCGGGCTTGAAGATCTACTTAGGTCCCTTCTGCCCCTATATCTATGAATCTATGAAATATATGAATTTCAGACTAGACATGGGCCAAAAACTAAATGCAAGGCCCAACATATCTTTCAAGGTGCTCCTCTTTGCTTCTAATGCACTTCCTACAGCAGCCTTCCTGCACCCATAAGTATTCCTGCTCCATGAGTAGGCATGCACTAATGAGGGCTGGCTGAAATTTTCCTGTAGAACATTTTCTGTTGGAACATGCTGTTTTGATGAAAACAACATGTAGAGCAGGAGCATGCTGATTTCATCAAAAAAATGTCATAAAAGAAATGATCAAAGCACTTAATTTGGCTTTATCATTTCAAAAAATTATGTCCTAATTTATTATAAAATATATAATGTAAAATCCAAGATGATGTAGTTTTAGCAAAGGGCTTGACTACATTGATATGTTTTCTAAAACTTAATTCTAAGTGTAAGTGTTTATGCCAATTCAGGCTAACCGTAATTTTCAGAATATTGAAATTTCCAAGTTTTAACCAGCTTTAGGGAAAACATCATCCTGGCATCACCTTTCAAATACTTCAGCTCATACAACAGGGATAATATTATGTATATATGTAGCTGACATACTCCCTTTTGTCGGAGTTCCAGTTATCTTAAGCCATAGTTATGCTAAACTATAGTAAGCAGGAAAAAGGAGCTTGGGAGAAACAGGTCATGGCCACTGGACAATTTGATAAAAAAGGAACTACTAAAAACAGAGTAATGAGCAAAGCTGCTGATCCAAATAAATGAATAATAAAACAGTAACTGAAAAACTCAAGAGATAGTAAAAAAAGTAAGAACTCAGTTTTTCATGGTTATATCAAGTGTTAGAAAATGAATCTGGACCTGAGACTTCAGGTGTAGAAAATATTCCAGCTATACTATTTTTGCCTTGAAATCTGCTTCTTTACCCTATTGTATGCCATCACTCTGTGAATACATAATGTCACATAATACACCTGATACATATTATTTAAGATTAAAGTGGAATGAAGGCATAGGTATCCAGATGAGAGTATCTCAGGAAAAATCAGCAATTCACAATATTCAAACATGAACAATTGAGCTCAGACTGCATATTATACAACAAAAGATCAGTTCTCATCTTCTCTGAGCTTCCTCTAACCTTAGTAAATATTCTGCCTTGGATACATGTTGGAGATCTCATGCTTTACGTGCAATTTATGGTCACATGTTTTGGCCATATCCTATTACAAGTTCTTTTTGGGAAAAAAACCCTGTAATTAGAGTTAACATGGTTTTGAACACAGCACTGATACCTTTGGCAAATACGTGTGTTCTTGGGCATATTCAGATTGAATCTTGCCTAAACTGTACTCTTGAAGTAGGTCTCATAAGCAGGGATCTAGGTTTTTCATTTCCCAGAGAAAAAATGGAAAAAAAATGCAAATTTTCCCTTTTGGCTGAGAAAAATGCAGATTTTTCATTTTAACAGAGAAACACACAGATTTTCCACTTTTGCAAAGAGCTCTCAGCAGGCTGGCAGAGTGTCAGCCTGCAAGGGGCCGGGGTGAAGTGGAAGGAGGGTGGTCAGGCAGGGGCACCATATGCATGTGCATGCTCACACATGCACTTGGCTGCCAGGCAGCCTGGAGAGCTGCTCCCACAAGCAAATCTGGTGGTAGGAAGGGATTGAGGCCCCCATAGAAAGGGACGGAGGGAGTTGGGCAGGGCTGGGGCTGTGTGTGGGGCTCGGGGCCCAGGGCCATGCATGGCTGCAGGCCCTAGGTGGGGAACAGGATGGGGCCATGGGCAGCTCATCCAGGGGGTGCGGGGTCAACTCTCCATCACTGCATGCACTCCTGGGAGGGCAGTTGGGGCATGTGCTCCCAAGATCTGTGCATGGGGTGGGGGCAGGCTGCCCACTGTGGGCTCAGGCTCCCTGACCTGCTGAGTGTTTAATCAGAGAATTGGCAACTTTTAAACAGAGAAAACCAGGGACCCCACTTACAAGTGATGCTCAGGATTACATTAGTCTATAGTCGAAAAGCTGGTCAACTGACAGGTCAAATATTGTCAACAGACCAGTCAATTAACTATATTTTATGACTAGTCAAAGACTATAGCAATTTTACCAAAACAATGTATTTTTGTAGATTTATTGACAGAAATATGATGTTTTTATTGTTTTTTGACACATTTCTTAATGGAAAAATTGTGCTTTTTCTGTGTATTTTTGGACCTATTGGCAACTTTTGACTATTTTCTGGTATTTGACTGGCCAATTGACCAAACTTTGTCAGACCAGACAAATACATTAACCCTATATTAGTTCATTGGAAAAGTAGGACATCTCCAAAGGTTGAGAATTGGTATGGTTAGATGGCAAAGCTGGCATCTATGGGAAGAGTCATGCTTTGCAGGCATAACTGCTTCAAAAAGTTTGGTACAATTTAGAAAGGGTTGTTAGAATAGTTTGGTAACTAAATTATTAATCCTTGCACACTTCTCCTTTGGTCTTCTATCGCTCCCTCTTTCTTCCTCCTTTTATTTTGTTTTTTCTTTTTCTTTTCTACTTTATTGCTTACAGTGTGTGACGTACATAGTTCAGGGTGATATGTATAGTTGGTATATATGTTTTTTTCCCTGATTTTTGTTTTGCATTTAAAACGATCAGAATGATGAGAGAGACAGAAAGAACTTATAATTTATAGCAATAGAGCAAAAGTCATGGAATATTTGGGCAACTTTAAATTTTGGATTTTCAAAATAGTTTGGGCCCAAATCCTTCAACGAGCAGTGTAAGTACATGGTGGGGCACCCTGGGTGACTGCCACACACAGGGGCAATGGTGACTTCCAGTTGCCACTGCTACTACAACAGCAGTTACACAACTATGGCAAATGTATTTTTTTTCTCACCTCTCACCCCCATCAGCTCCCAGGGCATTTGCCCCTGTCACCCTTCCTAGTTATGCCACTGCCTTAACTTTTATTCAGGAAGCAGGATCTGTTTGGTAATATTTTTTATTGTACCAATTACAGCTAGGAGAGATGTTAGAGAAGTTTTCTGGCACAGAATACATTGAGATGGACCTTATAACTTACCATGTTAAAGTGAATGGATAGGTTAATTTTCAGAGGAAGCTGGTTAATCTGGATGAGGGTGTCAGAATCCCAATTTTTCAAAATTGTCTATGCAATTTTGGTTTTCACTCGCAAAGAACCAAACTGTGTTGCGGGCAACTTCTTTATGCCCACGTGACAAGTAATTGTACCATGCATCACATGAAGAAACAGGCTCTGTAGAGATAGGTCTGCTACGCTGCACTCCCTACCTAAAGCAGCTGGGATTTTCTGACTCTCAATTTTGCTCTCAGGCTGCTCAGGGTGGAAACAGCAAAAAATAGAGTTGGTTGGAAAAAAAGTTTGACTGAACACTAGTGCATTAGCAAACAAAACTTTGTTGACACTGACGTGTTCTGTGGGAGCATATCAGTTTCAATTACATTTTCAACAGGTAGTTGGCGGAGCAAATTCTTTCTTCTTTTTATGCCAATATTGTCAAAATATTTAAATATATTGAAAAGCTATTCAACTTAACTCCGTTTTAATCTTAATATAATATTGAAGAAAAATATTAATATTATAGGTCTTTAGTATTTTAATAAATACCATACAACAGTCAATGTTAAGTTCCATTCTACTGCTGATTCAATTTGGCATTACTGAATGTTACGGAAATGAGAAGTTTTGATAATTTAAATGATTTTAGAAATGTATTGTATTGTGAATTTAAAACATGTCACCAGTCTAGGAATTTCAATTTCTGGGTACAGTAATTCTGATTTCTGAACCCCTGTAATAAATTAATCATTAAATCCCAAATCTATAATGGTCTAAGGTGAATATAACTTATTTTTAAATATCCCCATCATCCAACAGTAAAAGGGTTGAATTCTTATGTCCTCACTCGTTTTCGGTAGTGTCTCATTTCAGGAGTGAACTTTTTCACTTCACTGGTGCCATTCATGGAGTTCTTGTTGTTTTACAATGTCTTTGGTGCAATGATCATCTTTTACTTCAGTATTTTTACACTACCTATGATTATAGACTGTAATATATTTTAGACTGCTTCATGTATATTTTAGACTGCTATATTTTTACAATACTTCTGACTATTGGCTACAACATCCACCATCTCCTGTAGACAAAAGGATGTCAAAGCAATGACTATAGAGCATATAACTGATGTTCCTAGCAGGTACTACGATACAAATAATACTTAATTATTATATATCCAATTTCTGTCATCTTTATTACCATTTTGTCTGAACACCACATAGTCTTCAATATATTTATCTTCACACCCCTCTTGTAAGGAAGGGAGATACTGTCATCCTTAAGATTTATGAGAGAAATGAAACACAGAAATGCCAAGGTCCAGCTCCTCAAAGTTGTTTAAGTACCTAATTCCCATTGATTGCATTAGGCACCTAACTGGCTTTGAACATTTGGGACTATGTGATTTGTTCAATATTTCCTGAAATGTTATGAAAGAGCAAAGCATTGATGATAAATTGCTCTTATCCAGGTTAGCACAATTACCCTGCTTCATGTATGATTATTTTCAGCAGGTAGAGTCAGATTCTGCTCCAAGTCTAGCAATGGAGATAAAACTCCTGGAAATATGAAAAAACAAAAACCAAACAATAATCCATAGACAGTCTTAAAAAATAAAATAAAATAAAAAAAATCAGCAAATTTCAAGAAAATAATGTTTCTTTAAAAAATGTATATATATTTTGTAGGATCAGGATCTTACTCCAGTATTTGATATTGTTTACATATTGCTGAAGATTTCTGCAAACACTTCCATTGTTCTTCAGTAGCTATTGGATGATTCTGGGCATGTCTACACGTTCATTAATGTGCAGTAGTTACAGTGTCATTATGCTACCGTGCAGTAAGCATCTTGGGTAGACACGGTCTCTGGTGAATAATTTTTCAGCTATTTGGTTGGTCACAAGCTATTTGTTTCAACTGTCTGGTATTTATTATAGAAGTTGTATGAGTGGCTATGAAATTTATCAGTAATTTTGTCCAGTTAATAATTGATTTTTTTTAAAAAAATCACTGAGTAATGACCTTGCATTACAGCTATTTAGACACAAAGATTTGGACTAAAATTTGCAAAAAGCATAAGAATACATCAATGACTCCCTAAATGCTTATCTATGTCTGTCTTTCTAAAGACTTGCAATAGGCCTTGAAGAAGAGTTTGGATAGACATTCATTTTGGATCCTATAGGAATAGATCATCCTGGATTTATGCAGAGGGGTGCACCTGATGGCTCCTGAAGTCCCTTCCAAACCTGTGATTCTGTAAGTTTTGCCCCTTATTTCTGCAGCACCTAATACAGCTTGGTCCTAGTACATGACTGGGACCTCTAATTTATACAGTAATACAAGCAATACACACAAACAGTAGTTCACAACCCCAACAATCATCAATGGAAAGAATGAAGTTTCTTTTTATTCATGGAAAAAAAAACCTTCAAATCCATGTTTTTGATATTTCAGCCAGCCCTACTTTCCAGACAGTTGAGGCTGGCTTGTTTGTTTGCTCTATAAATAGCATCTTCTCTTAATTGGAACACCTGACTGCTAGGCCAGCCAGAAAGGATTACCAATTAAACATATTTTCCCCTACCCTTTATTACTCTTTGATTTTTCATCCACTAAAACATTTTAAAGAAGAAAAAAATATTTATTAGAAATGTGGTTTGATCAAATTTCCTTTTAAGTTTTCCATTTCTTATTTAACATTCTCTCATAATTCTCAAAGGAGAAAATATTTATTCATGGGTTTTTATTACCTTAAAATTAACCGCTGAGATGGGAGAGAACAGATTAGCGAGGTAAGAGCAGGGGGCTTGGATTCAGGATCTGGGGTTCGCCTTTCAGCTCTGCTATGCAGTAGTGGGCACATTTACATGGGCAGATGATCCAGGAGCAGTTTACTTTTGAGTAGACTACCCTGGAGTAAACTTTTTCAGGCATATGTCTTGCTGTTCCTAACAGCAGACTGCTCCCACGCCCTGTGGCCCTGCAATGGCTCCTGAAACAGCCAGGATAAGCTCTAGGCTCCCCCTGGGTGCTAACCCAGGGGCCAGGAGAAAGCTGTAAACTGGTGGGGGCTGAGATATTGCTCCCTCCCCCTGGGAGCTTCCTGCTGCTGGTATGGGCTCTGCCACTGCAGCTGGGGCTGGGACATCTGGGACATGCTTGTCTCCTCGAACCAGCTCTGTGGTCCCAGGGCCAGCACTGGGAGACTCTTATCTCCTAGCATGAGTCCTGCAGCTGCAGGGCCCAGGCTGGGAGAGACTTCTTTTCCAGTGCCAGCTCCATGATCATGAATCTCCCAGCACCTGGCTCGCAATCACAGACCTGGCACTGGGAGATAAGGATTTCCCAGCCCAAGTTCCATGACTTGGGATGGGCAGAAATGTTGTCCCTGCAACCACAGAGTAGGTGCTGGGAGATAAGGTTCTCCCAGCCCAGCAATTGCAGAGTGGGAGCTGGGAACTCCTTGCTGCTAGGGCAGGGGGATATTGTCCCCAACCAGGCTTGGATGGCAGAGTCCGACCTGGCAACAGGCAGCCTCTAGGGGCAAGGATCAATCTCCTACTCCCTGCTGCCCAGCTGACTGGGACCATATTTGCTCCCAGTCAGGCATCTACACATGGACTATTGCAGTTACTAATCATGAGCAAATTTGCTACTTGCATTTGCAGGTAGCAAATTTACTTGTGATTAGAGCCAATTACTGAACAATAAGCATCTGCACATGTAGACACAGATGCTTACTGCACAGTAATTAGCTCTACTGAGCAGTAAAGCATCTTGTGTAGACATGCCCAGTGCTTGATACTTAGGTGGCACATCTGCCTATTTGCCTTATCTGCCTATTTGCTACCCAGCTGTGAAGGAAGGAAAATGTCAATCATACAACCACTACTCTCTCCCACACATAGACCAACACCAGTGCACATAGGGAAACAAGAAGAATTCTCATGTCCCATTATTTAGCTTCATGGACACAAGACACATAGCCCAACTGAGCCCAAACAGATAAAGACTCATTTTGGCTGCTTCTGTTTTAGTTGCATAACTTGATGCACCTTGGGCCTGAATTTGAAAGGTGCCAAGCACTTCCAGCTCTCATCAACTTAATCTTGTGATCAGCAAAGGCATTTGAGCTAAAACCCTTTAGATCTGCTCCAAGGACATCCTCCAGAACTGCCCCCTGGGCAAGTCTACACAAGATGCTAAATGCACAGTAGACGACTTCTACTGTGTGTTATCATGACAGGCAAAAACCATGGTGATGCACAGTAGAATTAGTCTACTGTGGATTAGCATTACAAAGAAGTGTGCATGGTGTTGCTGCTCAGTAGCACCAATTACAGCACATTTAGTTTAGTACCTGATATTACAGGTATGAAAAAACAAACAAACCACTTAATTCACTTTCCAAACACTTTGGTAGCTCAAATCTACTGCTCTTCAATGAATGCAACAAAAATTTCCTGCCGATTTTAGGATAGAGCTTGGTCCAAAACCAGCAGGGATTTGGAGATAATGGAAAGGGTTTGTTTGTTCAGTGTATATATTAAATAATTTCCTAGTTGGTAATTTTTGGGACAACAGAAATCAACTTGTTTCACTGTGGTGCAAACAGGTTTTAAATACATCTTCATCTGCTTAGAATCTTGATTAGGTTTTTTTTGTTTGCTTGTTTTTACTTTTTCATTTACATTTTTTAAATCAAAACAAATACATGCAGGCAACTAAAACCTGAGATATTCAAAATTCTAACTGAAAATTTACAGCTTACTCAAAATGATTTCAGTGGTCTTTGAATCAGGACCTAAATTATGTTTGCACATTTATTCAGTGATTGAAGCAGGAATAAAAATGATAGTTCAACAGTGATTCATTTACTCCCTAATGTTTCAACATTTTTAATTTTTAGGCTTGGTTTTGTAAATTATTACCTTTTTAACCACAGAACTTTGCTGCCACTAGGGTGGGGAGCAGTATCTGGAAGTGGGATGGGTGGGCAGGACTGGAGGCAGGATCGTGGGACAGTGACAATGTCTCACAGCAGGACAGAGTTGCGATCTGCTGTACTGTCACTAATCCACGAACCTGGCCCTATCCCCGACCACCCATCCGCTCCTAGATGCTACTCCCCACCTGTCTTCTTGTGGCCCCATCTGATCCACCCACAGAGTGTTCCCCGCTTCATAGTTTGATAGTAGTTTGGGATCAGAAGGGACCTGAACAGATCATCTAGCCTGACCCGCTGCCACCGGCAGGAGCGCACGCTGGGATCACACGACCCCAGACAGGTGTATGTCCAACATCTTTTTAAATTTACCCAAGGTAGGAGTGAAGACCACCTCCCTAGGAAGTTGGTTCCAGATCCTAGCGACCCTAACAGTGAAATAGTACCTCCTAATCTCTAACCTGAACCTATTCTCCAGCAGCTTCTGGCCATTGTTGCTCATCACCCCAGGTGCTACTGGAGGAATAGGGCCCTTCCTATTTGCTGCTGATCTTCCCTGAAGAGTTTGTAGGCAACCACCAAATCCCTCCTCAGCCTCCGCTTGCTGAGGCTGAACAGGTTCAGGTCCTTCAGCCTCTCCTCATAGGGCCTGCGCTGTTGCCATCCAACCAAGTGGGTAGCCCTCCTCTGAACCCTCTCAAGGCAGGCCACATCCTTCTTAAAGTGCGGTGCCCAGAACTGGATGCAGTACTCCAATTGTGGCCTGACCAGGGTTGCGTAGAGGGGGAGTATGACCTCTCTGGACCAGCTTGAGATGCATCCTTGGAGGCACGACAAGGTGCGGTTGGCTTTCCTGACTGAGGTCTGGCATTGGCGGTTCATGTTCATCTTGGAGTCAATATTGACTCCAAGATCCCTTTCTGCCTCTGTGCTTTCAAGGGGGGAGTTCCCCAGCCTGTACGTGTGCTGTGGATTCCTTCTCCCCAGGTGCAGCACCCTGCATTTATCTACATTGGACCCCATCCTATTACCATCCGCCCACTTCTGTAGTCTGTCTAAATCTAATTGCAGCCTCTCTCTCCCTTTGAGCGTGTCTACCTCTTCCCATATCTTGGTGTTATCGGCAAACTTGGACAATGTGTTTTCCACCCCTTTGTCCAAGTTGCTGATGAAGATGTTGAACAGTGTAGGCCCCAGGACCGAGCACTGGGGGACCCCACTATTCACATCCCACTAGGTTGAGTCCCACTTGCAGGGGTCTTGGGCTGGTCTCCACAGAGACCACACCCACCTGCTCCATCCACTGTCCCTCACAGTGGGTTCAGGGCAGACAGGCTGGGGTGCCCAGGCAGTGGGGCTGGGCCTGGCAGTGGTTGCAACATTGGCAGTAGCAGTTGAAAAGAGCCACCACCATTAGGGCTGCCAGGAATTTGAGTCCAGCTGCCACTCTGTCTCTGCCCTGCCATGCTCCAAGGGATGGTGGAACTGGTTGCATGCACCACAGCTGGGGCTTCCCACCAGACCTGGGCTGGGTGGAGCTGAGGGACCCGCCATGGGCCAGATCTGGCCCATATACTGTATTTTGCCCACCCCAATCCAGTTGTAACATAATTGTAAAGTATGTGAGACATCTTTTTCCATAGATGGCCACAGAGGGTAACTACTAATGGCCACTCATTTATTTAGTGCTGTGTAATGCTCGCTTGGAACGACTGACACGGTTTTAAACTGGGACCTTCAGCCATCAAATATAAACTGCTCCCACACAAGGCAAGGGACTATCACCAGCTGAGTGTAGTAAAAACCGGAGATGTCATGCTCACTTCTCTTCCCCAGTTTGAGTAAAGAGAATAGATTAAATAGCTACAAGCTCCACACATGGTACATCTCAGTGGTGTATCCTTTGCAGAACAGAGGTGGTGAGGTGAATACAGTGACACATAGCAACAACAACAATGAAAAAGTAGAACACCCTCAAAAGTCGCGAGTGAAAGAAGCGTTAGAAAGGGGGGGGAAAAGAATCATTCTGAAAAATCAAGATCTGACTGTGACTGAAACTTAAAACAGATAAAGAAGTCTTCGGTGTAAAGTGCTGCTTTGACAGAAAGTCTGCAGCGCAAGGCAAGGCTCTTTCTCTGGGCTGAGCAGAGCAGGAGTTAAAATGATGAATAATCTTAATGAAGAAACCCTGGAGGGGGACTGTACAGTAGTAAACCAGATTTGTGTAATCAGCTCTCATTTAAGTTCTGCCACTAGTTTAGAGAAATTGAATGAATTACAGAGACTCCTAATGAGCCAAGCCTGTTTTCCTTCGGATAATTGATATAGTAGCTCACAGTAAATAATAGTGACTTTAAATATTGCCAGTGCTAAATGCTATAAAGTTTAAAGTGTTTTCATCAGCGGGAGAAAGGAGGGTGGGGACTTCTTTTCCATGCTTAAGTAAACATAAGCATTGATTGAATTCAGACTGTTTATTTTCTAATAAAAACTGGTAGCTAAAAATATTCTCCCCTGGAAGTGCTGTGGATCCTACCGACTAAATGTTGTAAACAAACTTTGCTCCACGACTTTGAAGTCTTCCTAACCAGTTTTCCCCAACTTATGAAAATTATACTATTTATAAAAGTGCATAAATTGTAATTTAAGTAAAAAGCCTTGAAATTTTTATCAAAAGCATTCAAATTAGTCTCTCCCCAGGTCAGCTAATGAGTTGTCATGAGCTGGCCTCTTACTGTAGTGTACCTCCTGCAGACTAAGACAGTTAACCATGTTTTCATCAAAGGAAATGCTCATTAGTAGAGCTTTCAGAAACTGATTTGATTATAGTTTCACTTGTTAAAGTGAAATATTTTGAGCTCATTAGGATGATTATGATTCAAGGTCATCTTTTGAAGCTAGTCCTGTCAATATAAGATAAATGGGCCCTCATCTTTTTCCCTTCTTTACGTCTGTGCTTTTTAAACTCTTCTGTGTAAAAGTTCCATAGCCATAATTAATTTTTAGTTCTTCTGTTACAAAGCTGCTTAAAAAAAAAAGAACAAAGATTTTGGCTACCAAAAAGGCATTGAAGAACTATTAAGAGGAGGAGGAGGCTATCTTGTTTTAGAGAAATCAGAGAAAATCCTTGAAAAGTTCAGCTTTTGAAATCCAGCTATTTTCTCCTTGACCTCTTCCAAAGTTTCTAAAAGGTACTTTGTACATATTTTTGCATGTGTCTTTTAATCTCAGAAGTATAAAACTCAACTTAAAAAACCACCCAAGAAGTACCAGTGGCTTGTTAAATGTCTCCTCTTTTATGGAGCACGATAAAGTTAACACCTTTTAAAGTTGTTCTTTTTTTTCCCCTCCTCTCCCCCTTTAAACTTTCCACTTAATCTCTAAGTGGTTAAAGAGCCATTTAAACATGAAGGGAAGTAGTATTAACTTCTATCGACACAACAAGAAAGAGTACATTTGCATATGGCTTGCATCTTAAGCCTAATTGGTCAGATATCGCCTCATGCATTGAGCTTAAAAGGAGAGGTCAGGAGAACGGGTTTTTTTCCACTGCATACATCAGACTTGAAAGCTGTACAGTACAATAGAAAACTAGGAAAAAAGAAAGTAGATTTGGTCTCTTCACAGATAAGTATGTGAGTTAAGAGTATGAGGGATGTATTCCAGTTCCCCACCGTGCACCTCAGTGATCTGCTAGCTCAGACATTTGGCAGTGAGGGGTGTGTGAGTATGTGTGTCTGTTGTGCATATGAATAGGGGACAGGGAGGTGAATCGATAGCATCCAGAATTAGCCATCAAATGATGCGTTATTAATCTTTATGTTAACAAAGTATATGCCGTTAAGCCTTGTCTCCATACAAACGCAATGCCGTTTTAACTTCTACCAGTAAAGTAAAAGCAATACGCCCTCCTCAGTGTGCCTCATCAGTGCTTTATACCTTTATGAGGACTGTACTGTGCTGGTATAAGGCATTTATGTCAATGTAGCTGTATCCACACTAGGATTTATACTGGTATAACTATTCCAATTAAAAAAAAAAAATCACAAACCTGGCCAAAATAGTTATAGCAGCACATAAACATTGAGTACAGACTGAGAATTATTCAGCTTTTAATAATCATGCTCACTGTGCTCATGCCATTTTTTTCCAAAGACAGGAAGGGGGTGGTGGTTAAATAGAGGACATGGGTGCCTAAAAATAATCGCAGGCAATTTTAGCCACCAAAGTCCTCAGCTGTGATTCAAAAAGCCTGCCCAGCAGCTCCCTAAGCCCCAAACTACTTAATCTTACTGGTGAAACTTGATTCAACCTGGAGGTTCCTCAAATGCCTCTTATTCTACTTCTGCACCTAGAATTATCCAGATCTGAACAAAAACCACATCAGGATCCAGAAGATATGTAGAGTGGAGATGTATCTTCTGAAGGTCCTGGATCCTCAGACAGGCCCCTTACAAAATGCAGGTTACAGCTACCTTCTTCTTAAATCACAGCTGCTCCAGGGAGAGGAAGCAGTGATGCAGCCATTGGTCACCTTTCTCATTACTTCAAATGTTTGAAGCTCTTGCCTCAGAAATAGGATACCTTTGTTCTAGGCCTTCTCAGATGAACAGGGTTCAAACCCACAATTCTTCTTTCCAAGGAGACTTTCCTAACACAGTTTTAGGCTAGAGTGGATGGGGACGTTCTCTACCCGTCTTGTTGAAGCTGTGCCCTTTTCAGGAAAGAAAGCAAGATGTAACTAGGTAGAGAGAAAAGAAGAGGCTAGAAGGGGCATGTCCTTGGTCATGGTCCCTGCCCCCAAGGCTGTTTATGCATTTCACATTATTCAGTCACTAGGTTAAAACCAGAAGCATTTCCTAGAGCAGGGACACCAGCACAGGTCTCCTCCTTACCAGCCAGCAGAGGCTTAAGTGCTCAATGCCTTTTTTTGCCCCAGGTTTCACAGGCAAGGTCAGCTCCCAGACTAATGCATCAGGCAGCACAGTTTGAGAAGGTGAGCAGCCCTCAGTGGTGAAAGAATATGTTAGGGACTGTTTAGAAAAGCTGGATGTGTACAAGTCCATTGGGCTGGATGGGATGCTGGGGGAGTTGGCTTGTGTGACTGCAAAGCCGCTGATCATCATCTTTGAAAACTCATGGTGATCAGGAGAGGTCCTGGAAAATTCAACAAAGGGCAAACATAGTGCCCATATTTAAGAAAGGGGACAATTAGGATCCAGGGAACTACAGACCAGTCAGCCTCACCTTAGTCCCTGGAAAGATTATGGAGCAGATCCTCAAGGAATCCATTTCTAAGCTCTTGGAATAGAAAAGGATAGATAGGAGCAGTCAGCTTGGATTCACCAAGGACAAGTCATGCCTGACCAACCTGGTGGCCTTCTATGATGAGCTGACTGTGAAGACAGGCCTGGCAAAAGGGCTATGGTAATTACATAGGCAGAGGTTTGTTAGGCCTCTACAGTGCCAGGGGTCTATGGTTCGACTGCACCTGAAAGGATTAATCCTTCAGAGTACTGGCCTGTGGCCTAGCCCCACCCTGACGCCCACTATTGTTAATGAAGACAAACATCAAAGTAAGGGTTAATAAGCAAATCTGTCTTATAAGCCAAAGGTATCAACAATTATAACAACACGAACTAATCAACAACTGTTTAACAGATATACAAATATGTACAGTGAGCAATACTGGCCAGTCACCAATGGCAGCCAAGAACACCGACACACAGAGGATTGCTATCCTTTTCTCCCCAAGTGAAGTACTCTGAGGCCTCTGAGGGGAAGGGTGATATTTTACTCATCTTATATGTGGGGGATGAAGGTAAGTATCCCCGGTGGAATTCAGGTGCATCTTGGTGGACTTGTCCTTGTCCCCACACACAGCACTCACCACCCACACTCCCAATCCTCCCCAACCTCTTGCACATGGGCACCACTCACTTCTACCACATTCCAGCAGATTCAACACCGTACAAATCTCTCAGGCTCTCAGCCCTGACGCCGAACGCATAAAGACACCCAGGCATACAGCCCATCATGCATCATCAGTCACGTCTCCCTGCATATACACATCTCCCTAGGCCTCTTGACGCACCCACTTCCCACTGCACACACACATGCACAAGCTGAGGCAATGGCCAAGACCTAGATTCCAGTGGCCACCACATGTCAGTCATGCCAATGGTCCAATCACAGCTCATTCATTCCAATCAATCAATAACATTACTTTCTTTGATCAATCACATTCATTATTATCATATAAATTTATTAACTTAATTTTCCTGCTCTGTAGTTATATAACAAGGTTTCAACTGTGCATGCCTCACTTTCCTAAGTAGGTCATAATGTCATCAAGGTCAGAAGTTTAGATGTTCCAGAGACTTCTAACCTCTAGACATCCTACACATGCGTAATCAATATTATGACTAGGCCAGGACTCACACTGTTTACAACTGGCTCTGTGGAGGTGGGGAAACTGATGGATGTGGTGTACCTTGATTTTAGCAAGGCTTTTGATACCGTCTCCCCCATTATTCTCGCAGGCAAGCTAAGGAAGTTTGGGCTGGATGAATAGATGTAAGGTGAATGGAAAACTGGCTGAATCGTAGGGCACAGAGAGTATTAATGGTTCGATGTCTAGTTGGAAGCCGGTATCAAGTGGAATGCCCCAGGGGTCAGTCTATATTTGTTCAATGTCTTCATCAGTGACCTAGAAGATGGCATACAGTGCACCCTCAGCAAGTTGGCAGATGGCACCAAGCTGGGGGAAGTAATAGAGACACTGGAGGGTAGGGCTAGGATTCAAAGCAACTGAGAGAAATTAGAGGATTGGGCCTAAAGGAATTTCATGAGTTTCAACAAGGACAAGTGCAAAGTCCTTCACTTAAGACAGAGCAATCCCATGCACTAGTACAGGCTGGGGCTGACTGGGTGGGCAGCAGCTCTGCAAAAAAGGACTTGGGGGTTACAGTAAACAATGAGCTGATTATAAGCCAGCAGTGTTCCTGTGTTGCCAAGAAGGCTAACAGCATCCTAGGCTGCATTTGTAGGTGTGTTGCCAGAAGGTCAAGGAAAGTGATTATTCCCCTCTATTCAGCACTGGTATGGCCACATCTGGAGTACTGTGTTCAATTTTGAGCCCCCCACTACATAAAGTATTTGGACAAATTGGAGAGAGTCCAGTGGAGGGCAACACAAAAGGTGAGGGTGCTGAGGCACATGACTTATGAGGGAAGACTGAGAGAACTGTTCTTATTTAGTCTCAGAGAAAAGAAGACTGAGGGGGTTTTAATAGCAGCCTTCAACTACCTGAAGTGGGGTTCACAAAAGGATAGAGCTAGACTGTTCTCAGTAGTGGCAGATGGCAAAATAAGGATCAATGGTCTCAGTTGTAGCAAGGGAGTTTAGGTTAGATATTGGGAAGAATTTTCTCATGAGGAAGGTAGTAAAACACTGGAACAGGTTACCCAGAGAGGTGGTAGAATCTCTATCCTTGGAGATTTTCAAGACCTGGCTAGAAAAAGCTGGGATGATCTAATTGGGAATGGTCCTGCTTAAAGCAGGGGGTTGGACTAGATGACTTCCTGAGGTCCCTTCCAACCCTAATTTTCTATGATTCTAAGGACAAGTGCAAAGTCCTTCTCATAGGACAGAACAATCCCATACACTGGTACAGCCTGGGAACCAACTGGATAAGCAGCAGCTCTGCAGAAATCTCCTGGGGGTTACAATTGAAGCTGAATATAAAAGCCATAAGAGAAACTGAATATGAGCCAACAATGTGTCCTTATTGCAAAGAAGGCAAATGGCATGGTGAGCTGAATTGGTAGGAGTGTTGCCATCACAACAAGTGATTTTTCCCATCTATCTGGCACTGGTGAGACCACATCTGGAGTACTGTGTCCACTTTTGAGTCCCCTACCACAGAAAGATGTGGACAATTTGGAGCGAGTCCAGCAGAGGGCTGGACCGGGGGACGTGACTTTGAGGAGAGAATGAGGGAACTGGGTTTATTTAGTCTGGAGAAGAGAGCACTGAGAGGGGATGTAATAGCAGCCTCAATTACCTGAAGGGTGATTCCAAAGAGGATGGAGCTGGACTGTTCTCAGTGGTTGCATCTACGCATGCAATTATCCTAATACAGTAAACTCCAGCACAGTTCACACCAGAGTCACCTGTGCTCCTGGGCACAGCATTTACTTCTTAGACCAGGATTTTAGCAATTTGAGCTGCAGTGGAGTAGCCCTGGACTGGCACAGGGTCTGGAGGGTCAGCCCTGGGCTGCAGGTGGTGGCATTAGGTGGCAGAGGAGCTGGATGGGCTGTGAGGATGCTACAGTGTTGGGGTAGTTGGCAGGCAGCCCCCAGTACTGCAGCACCCTCATGTCCCAGCCAGCCTCAGTCACCATTGAAACGTGCATTGCAGTGGTATACTACTCTCCCATAGT
>NW_017728918.1:4095383-4100272 GCF_001723895.1 Crocodylus porosus | reverse complement strand
CATTAAAAAGTATAGAGGGTTGTTAACACCTGTGGAGTGCAGAGAGATTAGCAGGAATCAGGGAGATTATGATAAATCATGACATCAACTAACTCTTTCAACATGGTAGGCACATCTACATGAGATATTTACTGAGGAGCTGAGCTATATAATTAGCTTCACAGTAAACATTTCAGCAACTATACATGTGGCTCTATTAGGCTGCAGGAAACAAATACATACTAGAGCAGGTTAATTCTTCTAAATACAAGTATTATCCTGCTGTTGAGGTTTTTTTGTGTGCAGCAACATATATGTAGACTCTGACAGGGCTCCCCAGCCAGCCCCTCTGCAGCACATTGAGCCAGGTCAGGGGAGCCATGGGCTGCTCCAACCTGGCTCAACGTGCTATGGTTCTAGGTGCACATGCAAATGCTATGCTCAGGAGCAATAAACTCTCGCAAAAATATGTAGCAGAGTTCATCACATTAATATGCATGGGTAGATGTGCCCTGTGTGGACATAAATAGCAACCAAGTTCTGCTAGACTCTGATATCTTTCTGGATGGAATAATGTCTTTTGGATTAAAGCAGTGGACTGAGTCTTAAGAGATATGATTTAAATTCCAAACCCTTGGTGGCATTTACATTATAAAATAAAGTAGAATCCTTGATTGCACTTATAGGCTAGGGAGAGAAATTCCACATAAATTGGTATAAGTGATTAGAAACAAGTTCAAATCTATAACACAACAGAAGTTCACTGCACATAAACCATTTTCAAAATGGTGGAAACCAGTTTAAGATAACCTGAATGGATGTAGAATCAGACTTCACTGATTTAGCTTAAATTGTGTAGCAGGCTTACCTTTTCTGGGCTTGGGTTGAGTCCCAGGCTTGAGGGTCTGCTGTTTGATTGGTGGAGTCTGCCCACCAATCCAGAGGCAGCACAAAAGAAGCAATGCCCCGCCATTTTACAAAGGGGAGAGAGCAAGGAGCAGCTGGACCATGACTGGAACTGGAGAACTTCGGGGGTGGAGATCCTGAAGAGTATAAAAGGGGAGCTTGCTTGGCACGCTGGGGAGAGATGATGAGGGACAGTGAGGAGAGATGAGCTCCAGAGATAGCCATCCTCAGGACCCTACTTGAACTTCAGCAGTGTGCAAATCAGCACATGGGGATCAGGCTCTAGGAGCTGCTCAAGGTGGCTTGAGCCTGCGAACCTGGCAAATGGCTGGGCAGTTGGTGTGCAGCTTGGCACATGGAGAGCTGGCCCTGAAAGCAGCTCATGGCTGCTCGGGCCCCACACGATGTGCAGATCGGCACATGGAGAATCTGCCCTGGGAGCAGCTCACAGCTGCTCAGGCCTCACCCAGTGCATGGGTTGGCACATGGAGGATGCACCTGGGAGCAGCTTGTGGCTGCTCAAGTTAGCCCTGGTCCTAGGCCAAGTGACTTGAGCCCTGCAGTGCAGCTTCACCTTTAAGTAAAAGAACCCCAGTGCCCAGAGCAGAGCCCGAGAAAGGGAGGACCCCCAGTGTGAAACCGGGGCACCAGAGCCTCTAAGGTTTTGGCTCCTGCAAGAGAAAGATAGCCCTGGGCTGCCCAGTGCAGGATGCCAGGCCATCGAGGAGAGCCAAAGGCACCACTGGAGAGAGATTATCATGGGTTCGGCCCTCAGGGGATAAGCCTTGGCTGCTTCAGAGAGGAAGTGTGAGTTGTTGGGGAAGCGGGCCCCTCTGGGGAGGCAGGTACAGGACAGGAGGGTCTGCCACCTTCATCCTCCATTGCGGGAGAGGTGTGTCCACATCCCAGGGCTCTAAAGGGGAGGGGCTCCATGGAAACCCCTCAGGGAGGTACTGGGTGCACACCCTATTTTGGGAGATTGTTGTTGTGTCAAGGTCTGTATAACTATGGGTATTCTTTAAGGAAGTTTATATGGTTCATGTGTTCTTAATGTATTAATATGTATATTTGTATTGTTACTTGGTCTGGGAAATATTATTATTAACGAATTTGGGTTATATAAGTTGATTCCCCATATGTGTTTGTTGTGTTGTAAACTTAACTATCTTGTTGAATATGTTAATTATTATATATGCTGTAAGTTATATGATTTATGTGGATTGTGGGGTATTATATGTAGTGTTATATGCTAAGCTTTATTGTAAATATTTCATGTTTTATCATAAGTATATGTATTTATTATAGTAATAAATTGTATATAGTCAAGCACTTGGTCCTGGTCTATCTCTATAGAGAGGAAAGAGAACTGCTCTAGTAGTTGGCCTCTTCATCAGCACCCTGTCTGACCCTCACCACTGTCACTGGACTTGGGTTGCTGAAGGCCTGTCCCACATGCCTTCCAAATTCTAGTTAACTCACAGTCCCCCAGCACCCCAAGATGCTTTTCTCTTCCCTTGCAATCCCCCACGCCTTGCAGCGTGGGCAGGCTAGCCTTGGCCCAAGCTTCTGTTCCAGCCAAGCAGGGAATCATGCTCTAGTGCCCCCCAGCTTCTGGCCTGGACCACTGCAGGCATATGGCTGCATTTCTGCAATCAAAAGTGAATGTCTGTTCATTTGCTTGTTGGTTCATTCTACACAGATTAGACTAACATGCAAAGATTGAATCAATTCAGCCTCAGGCTTTTTGACTATCTGAATTTAGCTATAAATTTCTAAATCAGAAATCATAACGTACTTTCCAAAGCCTAACGAATCAAAATCCTTGTAAAATAGACAAGCTTCTCTGTTGCTCAGATGAGTAAACTGTTCACTGGAACCCCTCTCTCACACTTCCTGCCATCCAGGCAACTTTACTCATTAACTTAATGAGACTTAAGATAGACTTGCTTCCTTTCCTTTTGTGGCAGGTATTGCTCACGTGAATCATCAGGGAGGAAACTGTTCTGGTTTCTATAACCAAGCAGCCCAAAAGTTATACCAGCCCCCCTAAAATTGTTGCCTGTTTTAAGAGTCTGTGTGAGACTCTGCTTGTGTGGAACCCTGCGGGCTAACTCCAGGGAGTTTGGTTCAGAGCTGTCAAAGAACAAACAATTAGGACACCAGGTTGTATTTTGTTCTGTGCTAACATGGTGACAGTTGGTTTCCAAATATAATGTTCCAGGGAAACCACAATTGGAATAATATTCCTGTAATGGACCAAGAATATATAAAAGGCTGATGCCTGTATAATCGAGCTGCTGAGAAATAGTTTCACTAACAGTAATATTAGTAAACTTGGGGATGTTTTTTTCCTTTCAGTTTTTAGGTGCCGAATGAATTCCTTGTTCACGCATATCAGCACACTCAATTTTATCATCAGTGAAAAAATTGTTTCTCTTAGGAAGAAAGAAGAGAGCTAAAATGAGAGAAGAAGGGAAGAAAGGAAACTATACCAAAGCAAGGACAGAGGTAGGATGTAGGGCTTGGGTCATCTTAGACAGGACTGCATTGGAGACTTTAATTCCAAAGTGGCAGAAGGCTCACTATCTTTTTTTATTTGTATTACATTAGCAACTAGAAGCTTCAGCTAAGATCCAGGCATACATATCTATCTATCTATCTATCTATCTGGATGTATATGTATAGTGTGTATGTTATAAGATGTTGTCCTTGATCCAGAGTGTTTATCACCTAAGGGTCTGAGTGACTGACACGCATTAAAATGGAGAAGCCCTTTGGATGTTGCTACCTCTCCCAATCTCATTGCGAGACTTATAATATGTAGCCATAAAATATCCCCTCCATTATTGTGTGATCACAGAATCACAGGCTTAGAGTCACAGAATACTAGGGTTGGGAGGAAGTTTGGGGACCATCTAATCTATCCTTCTGCAAAAACGCAAGATGTGCCATATCCATTTTAATTTATCAAACAAGGAAGTTGCTTTTCCTTTTGGCTGCAGGGAAAAGCTTTAAGTCATGACACCTAACAGCTGGAACAGTGGAAGGAAATAAGAAAACCCTGAAGTAGATTAGGCCAGAGCAGAGTTTTCTTTCTCCTGGAAGTAGACTGATTTGTGTACTAGGCAGGTGTCTGGCAAAATTTAGATAGCCTAATTTATGATATCTGCCTTGGAATGTCAAATATGCAATAGCACCAGCTCTACTTTCCTATGATCCCACAAGTGAAATGTCATGTTTTGTATTATTTTAGGGTGCCTATGCATGAGCACTGAGGCTTCTCCAATGTGCTGGAATTCCAATGTGTTAGAGCAGATTTAATTAATCTTGATTAATCGAGTCTGCTGGAGTGTGGCCATTGTTCATAGATTCATAGATGTTAGGGTTGAAAGGTAACTCAGTAGGTCACTGAGTCTGACCCCTGCCCTGGGCAGGAAAGAGCACTGGGGTCAACAATGACCCCAGCTAGGTATTTGCCCGGTCCAATTGGTTTGCTCCAGCAGCCTCCTGCATCTCATGTTTAAGCATCCCCATCTTAAAAATGGTGGTGGAGGGCGCTTAAACTAAAGCTCCTGAAATGAGCTTTAGTTCAAGTGCCCCCATCCCCACCATTTTCAAGTGCAGGGCACTGAAACAGGAGGCGCTGTCAGAGCTGCTCTAATTAAAGCGCCACCCTCCCCAACCCTGCAGAATATGTAAAAGTGCTCTTAATATCCTTGATGCATATGTAGGCATACAACAATGTGTTAACAGTGAATAGGCAGGCTACGTTCTCTGGGTAGATGTGATATCTTTTATTAGACCAACTGAGTAGTTGGAAAAAAGTCCTTTGCAAGCTTTTGGGCACAATCAACCCTTCTTCAGGCATAGGGAGTCTCTACTGCTTATAGAATCACTGACTGGGAAGGGAGCTAGACAGATCATCTAGTCCGACCCCCTGTCATGGGCAGGAAGGAGCACTGGGGGTGGCAGGGTCATAAGACCCCAGCCAGGTGCCTGTCCAG
>NW_017728918.1:4084982-4094818 GCF_001723895.1 Crocodylus porosus | reverse complement strand
GGTCCCTGCCTGTAGGTGTATGCACTTTAATTGTTCCCACCTTTAAAAGTTGTTCTCAGGCCTTGCATACTATCCATGCTAAACTAACACTGCCGTATTTACCATTCCTTCCTTCTCAACTACAAATATATTTGCTGTTTTTCAGTAACATGGTATAGTAGCCAAACTGATAAAATATTCAAAATTCTTCAAACTATAACCAAGTCTTCATTTGCTACATTTTTTTCAAGATTATGGGATGGAGATCAGCTGATGTAAGTGAATGAATCTCTGGGTTTTTGTCCACTTTGGTTTTGGTTATTTTAGGGTTGACCAATGCCTCAGTCCCTGATTCAATCTGGCGGAGATTCGGCCCAACTCGGTGGCTGAATCCCCAAATCCAAATCAAATCAGGAGACCCTTTAATCCCACTGAATCAAATTGGAACCCTCCAAACTGATTTGGAGATATTTGGAAAGATTTGCAGATTCAGACATAGACACAGGTTTAAACGTTTTTTCTACATACCTTAAGTTGCCAGGCGGCTCATGAATGTTGCAATGGTGGGGCAGATGGAGTGTCCCACAGGAGCATGGGGAGCTCCCCAGCATGCTCAGCAGCAGACCAAGAAGTGGACCAGAAGCACTTCAGGTTCACTTCCAGGTCCACCAGGAAATGCACAGGGGGGCACCCCCGTACCCTTCTGGCTTGGAGACTGGTGCCTCCTGGGTCTGGGGGAGCATCCAGGGTCCCCCCATAGCCAATTACCATAGCTAGGGGGCAGATGTGGGGGGGTCTGCACATTCCCTGGTGGACCTGGAAGTGGACTAAGTACTTCTAGTCTAGTTCTGGCTTTGCCGCTGAGCACGCAAGGGGGGGACATGCTCCTGTGGGACGCTCCATCTGCCCCAGCATTTCAGTGTTCATGAGCCATGCCTGATACCTCGAGATATTTAGAAAAAAACATGTTTAAAGCTGTGTCTATGGCCGAATTGCTGATTCTCTGAATCAGCGTTGACTCTTCAGTTCTGGATTCGGCCAGATCAAATTGGGGATCCTAATCAACGAATAGAAACACTTTCCCCTATTCAGGCCAAATCTGAATCCAAATCAAATACAGCCCTTTTTGCATACCCATAATACTGTCCATTTCTATACTTTCATTTCTGTTAGTCATCCCATTTTAGCCTCCAAAGCTTAACATCATGGCCTTTTCTTTGGTCCATAATCTCTACTCCATATTTGCTGCATGGTGGTCTTATTCTTCTCCTGTTCTCCTTGTATCAATATACCTGGAGGACATTATACAATTTTTTTAAATATCCTTTGCAAGGTTGAATTCAACTTGACATTAGGATTATTCTCTTTTTATCTATTGACTTCTTGACTGCTAATATACAGGTTTAGTTTCAAATCCATCTTTCTATTTTTACATTCCATACAGGTTCTCTGGTTATTCTTAATATCCCTATTGAGATTGTTATTCATGCAGTTATGTGAGGAACTTCTTCCTAAACCTGTTTCCCTTTTCTTGGGATATAGATTCCTCATAGTATTAGCACCTTTGACTTGAAGTTATCCCAGGTTTCCACATTCCTGAGCTACTCAGTCCTGTTGTTTTCACCAGAGAATCCCATTAGTTTATCTTTTGAAATAGAGGCCCTTATTTACAGACCTATTTTTGTTTATCCTTCCTTTTAATTTAATCTCAATCATCTGCTGATGACTCAGCCCAAGGTTATGTTCTATGTCAGCTCTCTTAAAACATCTACACTACTTAAAAGAACCAGGTCTAAAATAGTATCTCCTTCCGTTGATTCTTTGACTATGCAGTGAAGAAATCCATCAGCTATGGCAGGTAGGAATATCTGGGCCACACTGTTATTAGTAACATTTGCTCTCCAGTATGTATCTGGGAAGTCTCCTATAATGACATAATTCCCGGTAGTATTGATCTCTCTAATAAAATTACAGAGATCTCTATCCAAATCCAAGTTCAAACCCCTAGGGTCTAGAGCAGGTTCCTAGCACTCTCTCAGTAGAACTTTTTTTACCATCTCCAAATTGATTGTGACTGCAACAGACTCTGTTTTAGCCATGCTATCCCTTCTTATTTCTTTAAAGCCTATCACACCATTAATGTGCAGTACTACCCCACTAACTTTATCTGTATTTCTATTCCTTTTTAATAGCATATGCTTTCAATGCCTGTACTCTAACCATGATTGGTATTCCACTATGTTTCTGTTATCCCTGTAATATCCAGTTGCCTGTTCTACAAAAGTACGCTCAAATTCTATTTCACCTAAGGGCATTTAAGTACTAAAAGTACTAAATCAATGTGCAGTAACTGGCACTAGTGCACAGTAGCACTGGTGCATGACTTTTTAGTGATGCGAACTGTGCAGTAACTTAACACTATTCTGCAGTAGCATATTAGCATGGTTTTTGCCCTGCACACTAATGCAGAATTAAGCTACTGAGCAGTTAATGTCTCATGTAGAGGTGCTGACTAACGATCTTTCCATCACATCCATTACAAAAGATTGAACTCATTGTTCAAGGCTCCTGAGTTCTCTAAATTTGGCTAGAAAACATGGGGGAATAAGCTATTTATCAGTAATTTTACAAGAAGAAACATTTCCACAGTATTTGAGAAAATAGGGTTATAGGCTCAACAGAACACAGCTTTTCTTATGGTATCCCATGGTTTATGATCAGCTGGGGGAGTGGTAGGGGGGCTTTTGCTCAGGCTCCCTGCTTCAGACTATCTAGTGGTTGTTAGTAGTGTTTTATCCAGAGAGGGCTCTAAGCTTTGGAGTTTATTTCCCTAACTTGGTCCCAAACACCTTTAATCTACTGACCTGCAGGGCACCATGTAAAACTCTTCTATGTTCTCAGGTTTTTGCCCGAGGGCTTGGCGAAAGGGAACATGCCTAGCTTATCCTAGGAGAGTCTATTTAAGGCTGACATTAGTCAGCATGTTTCCATTTTGTATTTAAATTATGTAAATATGCTCAGAGAATGTTTGATAGGCACATCTGACAAACCTAAAAATAAGCCAATAGAAAAAGTAAAGTGGTGAGAGGCACAGAAATGGAAAGAAAAATAGCTCAGCATTTCAGGAACTTTGGGAAATAAGCTTAAAATGATTCATGGACAGAAAAGAAGGATCTTTTATTTCAATTTTTACTTTCCCTGCTTTGGCCGCCTGCCCTCCTCTCTCCTCCCTGCCTCCCTGCATCCTAGTTTACTCAGCCCTAAGCTGAAGTAACAACAGGGAACACATTCTCCCTCAAGGAAGCATCAAGCAGAATAAATGCTTACCTGGCACCAAGGGCTTTGTTATACCTTATTTCTCAGCAGATGTTGTTTGAAGAAGGGATATCTGAGCTCTTCTGCACAGAGTTTGGTAAAAGAGAGGTCTTTCCCTTGACCTGCCCTTCCAACATCCTTCATTTGCTCTGTCTTGAAATAGCTCATTTTGGAAATGCCTAGAGAGTATTCTACAAAGCCCATTTTGAAAACTACTGCTGTTACAGTCATGCGTGACTTGGTGCCACCTTACTCGGGGGGGGGGCACGTGCCCCCCCAGTGACCAATCAGCAACTGGGGGGGGTCCCCCCAACCTCCCAAGGTCAATCTCACTGACAGGGGGCAGTACCCATGGCAGATCATGCCAACCAGGAAGTGGCAACGGCACTCCTGGAAGTGGCCATGGTGCTCCCAGAAGTGGCCACAGCACTTTATTCGGCACTCCCACTCTCTGCCCAGTGGTCACAGGTGGGGCACAGGTGCTCCCACCTGCCCCCCCACACCCACCTATTGCCTAAGCGGGGAGTGTGGCCCATCAGGGGGTGCACCAGCACTCTCAGTGGGTGCACGTGCACCCCCAGGGACCCCCTATGCATCGCCACTGGTTAAAGTACAGCATTGCCAGTATCTCCCAAGTCCTAGATGAAAAGTGAAAAATACCTTAGGAAATTAAAGACTTTCCTACGCTCAAGTTTGACCTGATTCCATATCAAGTCACTCTGCTTCATTTTCTTCCAGAATCTGTGGCCAGATACCACATTATACCAATTTCTATGACTAATAGGAGACAAGGTGGGATGGGCATCAATGCAGTTTCCCCCTGGTTTCAAAAAGAGGCAATATGCATTAATTCTGAAACACCAGGCATGTGTCCAGATAAGCGTGCACATGAGGTTTGTCACATCTCAAAGCTGCTTGAGGTGCCGTGAACCACACGTGGAGCATGTGCACCCATTCATCACATTGCTAATTTGCATTGCGGCACCAGAATTTGACACTGGGAGATGCCTTCCCCAGCCTCCCTTACCTTACCCAGGACAACTTGGTATGTGCCACTGAACACATGCAGAGGTACAAAGCAGTAGCACAAATATGTGCTGCTGCTATTTGTCTCATGGCAAATGTACGCCCCTGTACATATGCAATCATCTGGAATGTACTATAGGAATCTAACTGTTGATTTTGGGATAATCCAGAAAGCCATGAAAGTGATTCCTAGAGCAGAACACAAGTATATCTTTATCTCAGTGAAAACAACTGTTTGATAAAAAGAAATATGCAAACCAAAATTATTTCAGCAAATGAAAACCAAATGTGTATGGAGATTTTTGTTTCTAACCCAAAAAATACCAGGCAAAATATTAATTTTGGGGTTTTAATGAAAACCAGAATAAAACCATCACAAAAATATTTTATAAGAAATTTTCACAAGGAAAAATAAAATTTCCAATCAGTTACTCTGACTTTCTGTACAATGGAAGACTAATAATTCTCTGTGAATTTTATGTCACTTTTCATATTATAAGGGGCATAATTTTACTACTCTTTATTTTTTATCTTCAGCATTGAATATTTCACTCAGCTCATCACTGAGAAGAAATAATTCTTTAGGGCTCAACTGACTAATCTTATACTGGGGACACCAGTACTTGACATATGGGGACATCAAACATTCCAAAAAAAAGGGAGTTCATTATTGAGCCAATGCTGAAATGTATTTGCTAAGCATAAGTATTTGGTAATTACTCATGAGTAACAACTATGTAAGTAGGAATCAAAATTAATTCAAAAATAATCTAAAGGTCGAAAAGAAGGCTCAATTCACAATGAATATTATTTGCAGTGTGATCATACATTAGAGACTAGACTGAGGCGACCAAGTACCTTTCAACAGTAAAGCAAGCCAGATGGCTCAAAAGGATGGAAGGGAGATTTATTAACCCTTTATCTCCTCACCATGAGCCCAGCCTCTTCTTTGCAACTCTCATGTCAATATTTTTCCAGTAGATATTCATAACTTCTCCATAAGAATATGACAGCTATTTGAGGTTTATATATATATATTCATTCCCTGGAAACCAGTATGCTGAGCAGTATGTACCTGGTGGAACTATCACATCACCATGCCAACCATTTTAACTCTAGCAGCAGAATCTCACCGCTAACTTCTCTCTCTCCATACAGCTAACAAGAGCCATAAATAGGAGGAAATGCCTGGCAGAATTAGCTAATCATGTATGGAAAACTATTCTTTTACCTTTATCTCTTACTGTTTGTTAACTGAATCCATCACCTGAGTATTGGGATGGGGCAACTTTAAAAACATTGGAAAATATGTTTGGAAGCTATACATCAATATTCTTAGGTACAATGATTCCCAGGGCATGGCACAGGAAGTGGCCACAGTGGGGCGAGCACCTACTGGCTGTAGCCAGGTGGTGTGGGGACAGCCCCACAGCATGGTGCAAGGTGCATGGTGGGGAATGGTGCACAGCGGGGGTGTCATATGGCTCCGGGGAAGGCATGGGCACTGGTCATGGTTGGGGGAGTGCATGCCAGCTGTGGCCACATGGAGTGGAGAGCAGGCCCAGGGTGTGGTGCAGAACACATGTGGGGGACATGGCACATGGGAGGGCAGTGTGTGGCCATGGCATGAGGAGCAGCTACGGTGGCGGCACCACCCACCCACCGGCTCCAGCCACGAGTTGTGGGATGCGGCCCTGGGGTTTGGCACAGAGCACGCAGGGGCATGGTGTATGGTCCACAGTGCAGCAAGTGCCCACAGGCTGTGGCTGTGGCATGAGGCACAGCTCCAGGATGTGGTGAAGGGCATGGGGAGTTGGTGTGCGGCTGCAGGGTGTTGCATGGCCTGCAGCTAGCCGGTGCTCTCCTGTGGGCTGTGCATGGGCTAGGAGGATGCAGACATGGGCCAGGAAGATGCAGAATGGTGGGGGGGGCAGGGTAGAGCAGGGCTGGAGCCAGAGCAGCAGGGAGGAGGCGGTAGAGTGGGGCTGGGCCTGGAGTGGCCAGGGAAGGGGGGTAGTGTGGGGCTAGACCCAAAGCAGCAGCAGGGGGGGGTCAAGTGGAGCCAGACCAAGAGTATCAGGAGGATGAAGTAGGGCCAGACTCAGAGTGGCGGGGGTAGATGGGGTGGAGTGGGGCCAGATCCAGAGCAGTGCGGGGGGTGAGGCTGGATTGGGGCTGGTCTCAGAGTGGCTGGTGAGGGAGGTGGAGCAGAGCTGGACCCCGAGCAGATAGATCCATCCTGGATCCGATGCGGTGAAGGGCAGGGGGAAGCCTGGGGTCAGATGTGGGGCTCCTCCCCTGCCCACCTCCCCTATTATTCTTAGAGGGCAATTTGCCAGTGTGTATCTATCTATCTATCTATCTATCTATCTATCTGTCAATAGAGATTTATAATAAAATTTAATAAAAGCCTCAGCCTGTCTGTCTGTGTGTCCATAATGCTTTATGAGCACTCTGATTGGTTGTCTCAGCAGCCAATCACAGTGCAGGCTGAACCAATCAGCGTGCTCCACACAAACAGGCATACATGATGGAGTGCTGCCAGGACAGCAGGAACTGAGGGCTGGACTGCCTTGCCGTCCTGCCTGGCACTGGTCCTTGGAGGTGGCAATGAAGCGGGAAGCTGGCAGCACAATGCTGGCTTTGCCCCACTGCTCTGACTTCACTGCCGCATCCAAAAGGTGGCCTGACCACCTCCCCCTCCCCAGCCCTGCTCTTTGGCACTGGCCAACTTCATTCCTGCTATCATGGTGGAGCTTCATCCCCAGCAGAGGGGAATGCAGAGGACAGTGGAAATGAACTGGCACAGTGGAGCACCGCCATGACAGAGGGAAGAGAGTGGGGGGGTGAAGCCAGTGCCATGACACCAGCACCCTGTGCTGCCACCACCTCCAAGGAGTAGGGCCGGGCAGGGCAGACTACCCCTTGGAAGTGGTGGTGGCACAGGGTGCAGGTGACCGGGATGGCAGGGCAAGCTTTCTCCCTCTGCTTCTGGCAGGTGGCAGTGGTGTGGGATGGTGCGTAACAATGCTTTGTCCCTTCCCTTCTCCCACCCCCAGCATAGAGAGGGAGGTGCTGGGAAAGAGGGGAGGAAGGGAGGGAGAGAAGGGAGGGAGAGAAAGGAGCAGGATGCAGGATGCAGATTGCAGAATGGGGCGGGGGTTACAGTGGCAGTGCCCCACCACCACCACTGCACTTCCCAGCTATGCTCCCACTGCTGCCACCTGGCCTCAACAACAGCCGACAGAGAAGGGGGAGGTGGTGGGGAAGGTTGAGGGAGGAGAGGCAGGGAGAAAGGGGATGTTGCGTGCGACCAGTGGCAACGCGAGGCACTGGGTTTTGGTGGCTGCCACCATGCGCAAACTCCTCTCCCTCCTCCCACCTTCCTGGGAGGTGGAATGGCAGCATGATGGGACGCTGGGCGGGGAGGGCACACAGGGCTGGAAGTGGAGTGGTAGCATCATGGGGCACTGGATGGCTGTGCTCTGTCCCTGCCCACCCCAACCCCCCCATCATTCATGGTGGGTAATTTGCTAGTATATATATTAGGGCTGTGCAAAGCTTCAGTCACTGAGTTGATTAACAGGTGATTCAGCCCAATTTGGCAGCTGAATCTCCACATCTGAATTGAATCAGAACCCTCTGAATCGATTTGGAGAGATTTGGAAAGATTTGATGATTCAGGCATAGCCACAGCTTTACATGTTTTTTCTACATACTTCAAGGTACCAGGCAGCTCATAAATGCTGAGATGCTGGGGCAGATGGAGTGTGCCATGGTAGACTGCAGGGGTCCCCAGCACACTCGTCAGCAGACCTGGAAGTGGACCAAAAGCACTTCTGGCCCACTTCCGGGGTAGCTGGGAAGCACGTGGGGGCCCCCCTGTGGCTTAGTGACTGGTGCCTCTTGCATCTGGGGCTCCCCCCATGGTGGATTTCTGAGCCGGGGGGCACAGGAGGCCAGTCCTCTGCACATTTGGCAGTGGACCGGGAAGTAAACTGGAAGTTCTTGTGGGGGGGTGGGGAGGCATGCTCCTGTGGGATGCTCCATCCACCCCACCATCTCAGCATTCATGAGCCATGCCTGATAACTTGAGGTATGTAGAAAAAACATTTAAAGCTGTGTCTATGGCCGAATCATTGATTCTCTGATTCGGCATCAGACCTTCAGATTCGGATTTGGCTGAATCAAATTGGGACAGTGATCCGAATCAACAAATTGAATCTCTGTCCCCAATTCGGGCCAAATCTGCATTGGATACAGTCTGTCTCTCACACGCCTAATATATTTTCTTCCACGGTACAAATTTTCCCTGGGCATGTGATAGTTAAAGCTGCGTAGTCAAAGTTGGATAGTTAAAGACAAAGTGATAGTCAAAGTGATAAAAATGAGGCGTTAATGTTCCCAATATTGCCAACCACAAATGTTCAAAATTATTAGACTGATTTTAAATCATGGGATATTTTAAAGGCACAGGAAATTTTTTTCCTAGTCTCCTGTTTTTGTAGCTTTTAGAGTTTATGGGCTGGAAATGATTTCCTTGTTCTATGAAACTGTTTGTAATTCTGAAATTTCAAAACTAGGACAAAATATCAGATTCTCAACCATCTCAAGAACCGTTTTTTTTTTCATATTGAATAAGCCTCAATATTTTCTTTCAGTAATTTTAGAAAGTTACATTCTGGCCTTTTAAAAAATTATCTATAAATACATTTTTAAATAAAATCCCTTTGAAATGAAAGATAGTAATTTTTTTTTGTTTTGAAATTGTCAAATATGCACTATGACAATACTTAGAAAGTTGTCTGAAACTTATCTAAAGCTCTGCTTATAATGGGGTACAAATTGCTTTAAATATAATATTTTTTCCCTAATGCCTGTGTTGCCAGTCCAAGCTTGTACCAAATGGGGAAAAGTAAGAAAAAAAAAAAGAAGATCAACTTAATTAAGGAACATTTATTTCAAAGTTCATACAATTTGAGAGGAAAGCTTTGTTTTGCTTCATATGATAACTGAAACATTTTCTTTTAGTAAGAATTGTCATTTATTAGTTGACACTTGCTTTTTCATTAAAAAACTGGGCAATTTCAGTTTTTGGGTTTGATGGAGAAGCACACTCAGCTGACCCATTTCTATTATGCAGATAGCAGGTCTGGATATGCCTCCAGGTAGCTTCACCTCCTTATTTTCAGAACAGGAATGGACAGGCAGGGTGGGCTTCTTAGTGACACATTCAAGAGCACCACATACTCTGTGCAGCCAAGAAAGCAAGAATCCTGGGGCCAGAGGCAACAAGGAACCTGTAGTCCATTGGGTCCCTGCTTGCAGTGGGTCCTTTGGTACCCTCTTGGCCCAGGTGTTGTCAGGCCTGTGGCTCTGTGACTAAACTGCATTTCTAGGCAGCCAAGTAGTGCTGGCTCCTTCTGGCTGCCACCGCCACTGGCCAGCCCTGCCATTGGCCCAGCCCCATGGTGCTGGTGGGGACTCACATGCACAGCTCTGGGTGGGCCCATCCC
>NW_017728918.1:4083925-4084882 GCF_001723895.1 Crocodylus porosus | reverse complement strand
ACCAACTTCCAAGAGAAGTGGTGCAGGCCCCTACCCTGGGGGTGTTTAAGAGGAGGTTAGATGAACACCTTGCCAGGGTCATTTGACCCCAGTACTCTTTCCGGCCATGGCAGGGGGTCGGACTAGATGATCTACTCAGGTCCCTTCCAACCCTAGAAACTATGAAACTATATGTTAAATCATCATGAGATAAGTAACTGAAACATTTCAGGGAGCAAGAGGTCAGCACATAGGACTCTCCAATTTCTGAGGAGTGCTCTTAGAGCAAGGCCACAGAGGCCTGATCCCTCTGACTGGGACTCTTGCTTTCTTGGATCTACAGAAGCTTAGTTTCACAAGGCTGGGTGAAAGCTTCCAACTTTCCCCACTAACAGTATAGGGGTCTGAAATACCTAAGTACTGAAATTACCTTGTTGGACACCGGATCTATGTTTTAGCTGCGCTGAAACTTAAATGGAGGTCTGCAGGAGGCCAGTCTGGATCTGACTTATTTCTTAGCTCCATCACCGCTCTTGTATTCTCCTAGTTTGCGGAATGGTAATGAAAATGTTGTGAACTGCTGGTTTACAGAGAGGTAGACAGCATTGACACAGGGCTGGCTGCTCTTTAGGCAGTCCACTTTTATTGAATGGTACATCAGCAGCAGCAACAACCTCAGCAGCAAGGGAAGCACTCACGTGGGGTTCATTTTTCTAGTTCTAACAGTGGGATCCACATAAATGATGGTGAAGCTTCTCTCTCGTCTTCGAAATTGGGCATTAGCTTTGAGGTAGAGTTTTGTCTTCTGATGTCAGGCACAAGGAAGGCCAGATGCTCAGCTTAGACCTGGCACAGAGGCTCAGTTCCTCAGTAGACCTCAACCTGCTTGGCCCTGCTGAGGTTTCAGGCAAAAGACCTTGAACTATACATTATACTTAGAAAATGCCTGGGAAACACAGGAATCACACAGGGTAGGTT
>NW_017728918.1:4055562-4083555 GCF_001723895.1 Crocodylus porosus | reverse complement strand
GTCTAATAAAAAATAACAGGTTTACCCAAATAACCTTGTCTGCCCGTGGAAAGAAACACATTCGGCCAAATGCCTAGACTATCAGGATGGTGCTATGTTGCCTGTGTTGTTTCATTTGCACACACTGGTCATCTCCAAATTGCAGCTAAGCCTATCTATCCGAGATAGGAGACAAAGCAAAAACAAACTGCAAATACTCCTGAAGTTGTTGGAAGGCACTAAGGTATTTTGAATTTTATACTGCTGTATTTCTTGCCCTACTTTTTAAGCCAATTGTTGGAGACACTTAACTAGCAAAGGAATGTGACCCACCTCTGCCACATATATAAGAAGCATCTGAAAAATAAATGTTACACAGAGCTCTTCAAAACTGTTAACCTGGAAAAGTAGGCAAAAATCACAGGTTTTCCAGTTTTGTTATAAGCGTGTAACCTTGCCCTATCAAGTAAAAGGCTGGCTGTGTTTGCCAGTGAGCCCGAAAGAATGTATTTTCATGAGAATTTATGATTTCACCCGAGTCTGACACAAAATATGATCGAATCTGCTGGTTTCAACTAAATTACACTCTGGGGTTTTGGATTCATTCAAATCTGACACGCAAAGCAAAGCTTCTGGGTGCAAAGTCTACATGGACTGAAATTAAAAAGTCATATGAGCCTTGGTGATTTCAAAAGGTAAAGTTTTATGTAGGTTGTACAATGAACTCTTCACAACTGGTTTAGACCGGTAGTATATTTTACTTGCCTCTTAGCGTCTGGGAGGTAATGCTCTCAACCCTAGACTTACCAGGAGTTCGATAAATTGGTCCAGCCATTTTCCATTTTCATAGTTAAGCACCCTAGCATTAGTCTTCCACAGAGCACATAGCCCATGAGACTGCATGGAGTTTAGGCTCATGAAATAATGTGTATCAGATTTCAGAAGTACTGTACTGAGAAAATGGGTCCGTCCTCTTCAATTAGCATACAGCTGCTGTTAACTGCCATCTTAAAATGGTTTTAGCCCATCTTTTAGGAGAGATTAAAAATATCCTTCATAACAATTTAACACAAAACACAGTTTGGTAGAAAAACCCAAAATGTATTTTGCTTTCTGGTACAACTGTTTATAATGACAACTCGGAGACATATTATAAATTCAGGCATTCAGGAGGCTTTTCTAATCCTCGATTGCAGTTTGTCAGTGCTTCAGGAATATTCCCTTGCTCCAATTGTTCATCCTCAGCAGGAGCTGGATTAGTAACATCAGAGTCTGCAGATGCGTATTGTTCCCCATTAGTCTCAGCTTGAGCCTGGTGTTATGTCCTTTTCATCAGGAACCTCCAAGTCCAAGTCAGTGAACCAGGACTAATGATCCCAGCCTTCCTGTGAGACATCAGAGTCTGTGCATGTAATGTCCAGAGCCTTTGCTTCGGCTGCTGTTAGCCATTTAATGTGCTGCTTAAGCCTTAGACCACTTACTCCCATTGCATAAGTTACCGGGCCTCTTTGCAACAGTTCCAAGAAAACACGCTTGAATGTCATTCTCACTCCCTCCCTTTGAATTTTCATACCTACAGCTGGCAGGAGACGGAAGAATAATGCAAACACTTCTACTACAAAGATTGCCAAAATTTGCAGCCTGTATATGGGTGCGAGATTAGCAAATAAGAATTAATTACAAATAATGACTAGGCACTAAGAAAAAAAAAAGTGCTGGTATTAACAAAGACAAATCTTATTTGAGGCGAATTATTCAACTGTCTCTACTCACAATATCAGATGGAGAAATGTCTTATAAAAGGTGACTTCTGTCCTTTTTCTAGCTGTGTTTTCTTGCTAACCTTTGTGGCCTCTCATAGACATCAAATTCGTGTTTCCATCTCAACACAGTGAATAAAGAGCTCTCTTCTCTCTTTGGAAACCATCTGTTTTGATAGAGCTGGGGGTATTTCTGTAATGGAACCAGGAATCTGAACCTTCTGCTCTGGACTTTAATATGAACATAGCTGACTTCCCCTTGCTGCCCTCCTCTTTTAACTGCCTGCCTAAAAAAGGTAGTTTTCCTGCTTTGTAAGGCTGGATGTGTGTTTTGATGGAGTTTTAAGAATTTCTTGCGAAGTTCCTCCGAAGCCTGTACACTGTAATATTTCAGTGAACTCTGTTTCTTGATTTGCCAATCTGTTTACAAGGATTGTAATGTGGTGTTAGAGTAGGAGAATTTCACTTTAATTGGCATTGCTCCCAGCTATTTAAGCAATGTGCTGAACTGTCTATCATCTAACTTGGGCAGCCAGAACATCTTCCACCCAGCAACTTCATTTTATCTATAGTCGAATACTTTCCTTGTAACCTAGATAGTAATCTTTGTACTGGGTCCGGATTTCAGAAATCATTACCTATAAATCCCCCAAATCCATTGCTTGCTCCTAATGGCTCGGCGAGATATAGCGCAAGACTCTCCAAAGTTTTTGAACACTCTGTCTGCGTTTCTTGAAATAGTAGCTCCTGGCACTTATTATTGTTGTTAATCATTTTGCAGTAGCACCCGGGGCTGCAGTCAGCTTCACAGACCTTTTGTGCGAGGTGCTATACAAGCAGATGCAAGGGAGACATGCACCTGCTCTGCGAGACGTACAGTGAAAGAAAAACTTAAGGGATATCTACGCCGGACAGTGCAGTGCAGAGATACGCAAGCTGGCTCTCGTCTACAGAGTACCACAGAACTACACATCCCTAATTTACTCTGCTTCTCCTTTCCCTGAGAAGGAGAGAAAACGAGCCCATGGAGAGCTGCATGCTAGCAAAGGTAGACTGCTTCTGGTACTTATTTACAGCTAGTTGGGGCAGCTCTATGCCAGGTGGCTACGCACAGTTTCACCAGCTCCATTGTCTATTCTAATGCTAGGATGAGCTAAAAATAAAGTGGGGAGTGTGTTTGTAGGCTCTGGGTCTGATCCAAATGTCAAAGTACGTTCTGGGAAGATTTTTTAACTTTAATAGGCTTTGGTTCAGGACCTCTATGGAGTTCAGTGTTCAACTGCCTGGATAAATTGCAGCATATGGGACCTGTTTCTAAAAAAAATACAGATAAAAGCATGGAACAAACTAGCCTCAACCTCTGCCCTTCTTTATTCACCTGCCTTTCAGGCTTGTCACTTCACTTCTCCTCTTCAGCACTACCCACAGAGCTGCCGATCTGTGAGTCTCTCCCACCGTCAGCCCTGGGTTTCTCTTCCGCGCAGCCCCATATGCATTGACTACCTGCCCTGAAGTGGTCCGCGAACCCTCTTCCCTCCGTTCCTTCACACCTCTCTCTGAACCATGCTGTTCCTATGACATGCATAAGAAATCAGCCAATGACTAATGCCTGGAGGAAACAATGGGGATAGCTGGCATTTGCACATCTGTCTCTGACACTGCCTCAGATGGAAGACTCTGCCCAACCTATCATATTTTAGGATCAAAGTCGCAAGCCTAGAGTCAGCTTCTAGATTTGTACAGGGCCTAGCATGTTTAGGTGCTGATCCTGACTGAGGCATCTGTGCACATCTGTTCTAATTGCAGCTGTAATCTAACCCATCGTGTTATAATTATGCTGACTACGGTACCGACTGGTGTACCCCAAGTCTGATAAAGGTCAGCTCCACAGCACACAGATGTGCAGGAATCCACAAAAGGGAAGAGATATTGTTCTCTCTGGCAGTTCCTGGACTTGCGATTCCCTAACCCTTTTGTCAGTAGCCCTGTCTTTTCAACAAACCATAGCTTTAACAAGCTTTCACTTTTTGGCCAGTCTTCATTTTGGCATTTCCTGACCCGTGAGAGCCAGGCTCAGCCCCACAGGTAGCAACATATTCTGTGTGACTCCTTCACACATGCTAGATGTAGAAGCTGTTTCCCAGTCAACCCTAGGCTGCTCAGAAGATCACCATAAGGCTTTGGACAGCTGGATAAGCACTGGTGTCCTAGTTTTGCAGCTCTTTGGGCATGTCTACACATGCATTTGATCTGGGAGCAGTTTACTCATGAGTAAATGCTCCTAGGCAGGCGTCTACACATGCAGGATCTTGGGAACAGATCTGCTGCTCATTGCAGCAATATGCTTCCACCACCACTGGCCCCGCATACTGTCTGGCAGAGAGTGCTGGGTCAGGAGACAGCAGTCTCTTGTTGGGGACTGGGACATTGCTCCCTGGCCCCAGGGGGATGCCTGCTGCTGGAGTGAAAACAATGTCCCCTTGTCCCAGAATCAGGGAGCTCCTGGCTCCAGCTCCCTGATAGGGGGCAGGAGACTTGGAAAGAGCTGCAGGGGAGGGGCAGATCCCAGCCCCTGCTATGATCCACCAGTGGGGCTGCTACCAGTGATCCCCCCAGCTGGGCTGGGATTTCCCACCCAGCTGGGGGCTTGCTGCTGGCTGCCCCACCATCAGATGGAGCAGGGGGCTGGGACCTGCCCCACTCCTGCAGCTCTTTCTAAGCCCCATTCCTCTATCACCTGATCAGGGCATGGGGCTGGAGAGCCTGTTCCCCACCCAGCTCCAGGCCCTGTGACTGTGGAGCTTGGACTTGGAGATAAGGATTTCCCAGCCCCATGATCATGGAGAGGGGGCTGGGAGCTCCTTGCTGGCAGGGCAGGGGGACATTGTCTTTCTGCCCCAACAGCAGGCAGCTCCCGGGAGAGGGAGCAGTTGTCCACTTCCTGCTGCCTAGCCAACTGGCAACATATTTGCTCCTGGTTAGGGGTCTATACATGCACTGTTCACAGTTACTAATTTTGAGTAAATTTGCTACTTGCATTTGCAGGTAGCAAATTTACTTGCAATTAGAGCCAATTACTGCAAAGTAAAGCCTCGTGTGTAGCTGCACCCATTCCTGAGGAGTTTCCTTTTGCTTGAAAAGGAACATCTCTTGGGGTATAGGGGAGGGTGTTATGACACTCCCATTAATCCCACATTCCTCATTGTTGTTTTTTGTGACATCCCATAGTTTTCCATCTTCTGTGATCTCTCCTGCCATCACCCCTAGCTTGTGTATTTGCAAATTACTGGATCTACCATATACATCGCATTGTTCAATGCATAGTAGTTATGCCTCTGCTTCCTTTCTACCCAGGACGCAATTCATCTAAGTAGCAGCATTATGTCACTAACTAAAGCTATACAGGTTTCAACCCTTAGCATCTGAGGTATCTAATTCAACCTTTGGTGATGTCTGAGATGATGGTTGATGCAAAGGAACAAGAAACGTGAACATTTGCAGTCATGGAACTTTAGGCTCTAACACACCGGGATCCGCAGAATTTATGAGTTGTCTCCTACCTAGCCAGCGTATAGTTTTGTTTAGAAAGCATTTGCGATGCAAATGCTACAGGCTTTTCTGGGCTATTTGGCATTATGTGAGAAATTGCCACTTCTGACCTCATACAGTGAAGCATCAGTAGTTTAACAGATTGGCAGGGATGGGACAAAGTGCATGAAAACCCTGGAGGATGTAAGTGTCTGTTTAGCCAACTTGAAAGCAGCTTGACATTCTTTTGACCAATGCCACTATTTATTTTTCTGTAATAGTTCTGTCACAAGGCTAACGATAGTAGACAGATTTGCTATGAATTTCCCTTGGTAGTTTAGCATAGCCAGAGAGAATTTTAATTTCCATACTTTTTTCTTTGTACAGCAGCTTGTGTAATATACAGTATCCAGCTGCTTCTCTGAAAGAAGAGCAAAATACCTTTGGAATCTGCAGCGTGCCTGTATCTGTAGATTTTCATAACCCCAGACCTTGTTTCGCTGGAGTTTCAATGCCCTCTCTAACTACTTCAACCACTTATGATCTCTCTCTTTTGGAGATAAATGACAAATAATCCACAACCTGTAAAAATCAAACATTAATAACAGACACGGAAACACAGTGGGGAGTTTGTTATGGCAAGCACCCCAAAGAATGGAACGGTTAAATTGGAATAATCCAGTTATTTCTCTGGTAGTTGCATTTCCAGGTTCAGCCCAATCCAGTGAAATCATAATGCCTTAATATAGAGCTTTGCCTCAATGCATCTCAATGTGCTATATGAGATCTGTATTATTATCTTCATTTTATAGGTGGGGAGACAAAGGAACAAAGAGGGAAAGGGACTTCCCCAAGGTCACCCAGAAGGTTAATGGCAAAGTTACTGTTAGGGTGACAGCATTTGCATCCTGGGGCGCACTGAATTTGCAGCTGAATGAAGGCTTTAATCTGTGGCCCAGCAAAGCTGCTAACCACAAGGCAGAATGATATATTAAAAATAACATTGCAAGAAGCTTAGGCAAGCATATTCTTACCAGTATAATAGTGTTGTAAGATATATAAGATTTTGCTTATGAATGCTTATGCTAAGCCAGCCATGTGCTTATGCTAAGTAACCATCTTAACTGTGTGAACCATTTTACTGAGAAAGCAGCAAGTGAGGTTGTGTGAGTCATGTGCTGTGAATGAGGTGAAGTCTTAGAAATGTGAAGATGATACAACATGGGACAGAAAAACAGACTGGAATGTGAAAAACATGTAACTGGTAACAGAACCCAAGATGAACATATGCGAAAAGGTGAATGGTGAATGGTGAAGAAGCCTCCAGAAGCTTCCAGGTTTTGCTCAAAGTCTGCCCATTGACCGAAGAAGAGAAGTCAAGGTCTTAGACATGCGCTCATAACAAAAAGACATGTAAATGAATGAAATGCATAGGCAATTCCATGCTAATGAAGCAAACAGTAAACAGAGACAGAGTTTGAAAGGGGAGGAAATATGGGCAGACCAAAGGAGAAGCAAGGGTGGAATAAATGGTAATGAGCATGAACCAAGGTGTATAAAATGGAAAAAGAAATATTGTTAAGTGCAGCTCCCAAGTTTGTTGGTTTTTTGGGAGCTAAGCCAAAGCTGTCTCCATTCTGAATAAAGCTGTTGCGAGCAATGTGTGCTGGTGTTTGCTCCCTGCCTGCTCTGGCTAATGAGGAACAGGATCCATGACCATTTGAATCATCATCTCCCTAGCTGTTAGGCGCTGCATTGAGTCAGGGTCTAACAGTTACAACCAGGACACAGGTTTTCTGCCTCCCAGGCCAATTGTCTATCCATTTGCCACAACACCACCCTGTCTGAACATACCTGGACCCTGTGGCATTTGAATCCATCCCATCTTTCTTTCTTTAGATATATGCTTAAATTCCATTCTCAAGGGGTTTGCAAACATGCTTTCAGTCACATAGGTAAATACTTTTCTGAAGAGCAATGATAACCAGATGGGAGGGTGATAACCAGGGATGATAACCAGAAGGAATAGCTATTGTATCTGAAGAAAGAATATAGGTAACTTCCATCCATTAATCCAACTTGGACTTATCAATGCAGGAAACGTTTACAGACATAAATAGCAATTAAGCTTCTGCCTCCTGCTCCCACGGCTGTTCATGCAGTTCATAGGCACTGGATAAAATGCATAAGGAATATCAAAGGCAAAGACATAACTTCTTCCTGTCTCTAGCCTCTAAGTCTCAGGGTGGCTGACCACTGCAATGAATTACCTAGAGAGGCTATGAACCTTCATTATTGGAATTCTTTAACAGCAGGTTGGATAAATGTTTGTTCCTGCCTTAAGCAGGAGGTTGGATTAGCCGGCTTCCTCGGGTTCCTTCCAGCCCTATTTTTCTATTTTATGGCACTTCAAGACAGCAATTGAGGAACAGACCTGACGTGGTATAAACACACAGTATGGGACAGTCCCTTTCTTGAAGAGAGTGTAATTTCTTGAAGCAGGTAATTGTGCTACCCCAAGAGCAGACCAGTGCTACCAGATTGTGTAGCGCTGGTGTTTAGCCCAGCCTGGCCCCTAGTTCCTTCCTTTGTTTGCAGGATCTGTCTGAGGGGGAATAATCTGTGTCAACCCTACATCAGAGCTCTGCTATCCCCCTACCAGCACCACTGTCTGTCTACCTGCCTGGAAATAGCAACACCAACTGCTTTTCCCTCAGACAAATACAATCAATCAGCACTGAAAAGGAACCTTACAGACCCTGTATATTGTTCGTTCAATGTCTGATGCTATGTGCACATTGCAGATGTATTTGCTTTTTACTGATAATCATTGTCTAGATATTTAAAGAGGCCAGACTGCTTCAATCAGAAAGCATGGAGATTTTTTTTTGTTATATAATTTTCACTGAAGTGCAAAGTGAATGTGCAGATATGTCATCATGTACCAGAACGCTACTGTGCTAAGATGAAGAATGTGAGGCATTATAATGTCATCAAGCTGGCCATGTAAGTAAAAGGGGCATATGAAAAAAGACTAAAGTTCAGGTTCCAAGAATTCAGAATTAGAAGTCAAATCATTTATTACTTTTCATTATCTATGAATTCAGTATTTACTTGCTCCTTAACAAGGAAAAGTAAAATTAGAGTTGTTTAAAAAGTATTCTGAACTTTTCTAAAAGAATGGATTTGATTTATTTATTTAAAAGATGTATAGATGGAAATCATTTGGTTTTGACGGGTTTTTCCTTTTTACCTCATCCTTTCCCTATTTTTTTTTAAATTCCCCACTCCCCCCACCCTTTTTTATTTTGGCATCAAACGAGAAAAACAAAGTGAAGGGGTGTGACCCCCAAATGGGGAAGGAACAAAATAAAAACCAAAATATATTTTTTTACTACGTACTGCAAAATAACAGATCTTTAAAAATCATAATGTATTTTGGAGTTTGTTTTTGTTTTGTTGTGGTTGTTTTACTAATCCGGTTATTCAGGTAATTGTCCTATATTCTATAATACAAAGAGGAAGAAATGCTCTGGACCTTAATGACAATGCAATTAGCAAAACACTACCCATGCTGTACGACAGAGGAAACCACAGAAGTGCGGAGAAGTGACTTATTCAAAAACACAGAGCGAGCCAGTGCCAGAAATTCCACATCTGCAGTGTTCAAGCAGGTTTCAGTCTCTCTTAAGTCAGGATAAGCTCATCATTAAAATTAAGCATGCTTTGCTAAAGTCTTTGATTTGGACTCAAGAATTCCTACTTTCTGGATCTAGGTTCATTCTGCACATGCATCCTTCTACTTTTTTGTCTGTCTTCTATATTTAAACAGGAAAGACACAAGGCGACCAAAGAACGACGTGCAGTTTGAAGTGACAGGTCTGACTTCCTTGCCAATGTTCCACATGGGTTCTGCTTCACAATCAAAGTCTTAGCCTATAAACTCTGCAGCGGAGACTGTTTCCCATTGTTTGCACGGTGCCCAGCACTATAGGAGACCCTGGTCTCTGATGGGCTGGTGCCCCTATTTGGGTGCAAATACTCATAGCAGCTTATCCCTTCCTTTCTAAACTAAAACGCAAAATAAAGAATGGAGATTATGGGCAAACCCCCTTAAAGTTTTCAAGTGGAAGATTGTCAATGTACACCTGCATCGAGCAGGCTCCTCTCTTACTTTTTAAATAACAATTGATATTGGAAAAGAATATAACTGTTCTATCCCTCTTTTTTAAATATCATCAACATGCAGCTGCTTAGATCTATGCCTGACAGTTATACAGAGACTCTTCTGTTCTGAACATAAGCTAAGTTGCAGGGTTTTTTATTATTATTATTACCATTTTTTCCGAGTTTTGAGGGGAGATGACGAACAGGTTAAGCACGGTCACCATTGCCTTTTAAAATCACTCTGATCTGCATTTTTCAGGCTTGGTTTAGAAAGACGTGGACAAAACTTGGGCAGCAATCGCCCACGTTCCCCACAGAGTTCGCTTTTGTTACTGATGTGAGAAAGTTGGTTGCAGTCTTCTTTAAAGATGCTAAATGTGTGGTCAAAGGCGGATTGCAAACACAAGAAGTTAAAAAAAACAAACAAAAACAAACCCAACATCCCGTTGCCTCAAATCATTAAGTTGGCCAACATATGCAACTAATTCTCAGAGAGGTTTTCTGGAAAACCAGTGACAAGATTGGCACTTTGGGCTAGCCCCAGGCAGTCAGCAGTGGTAGAATGCTTCACACAGCCTCACATGTAAAGTTTCTGAACTGACACAAAGCTTAATGGAAGTGAACCCTGACAATTGTGGCCAATCGAGTGTAAGTGACATCCTGCCTGGTGTGCCATTATGCATTTCCCCTCCCATCTACTCCCCCCACCCCCGTCACCCCCCATCTTGGAGGTATAATGTCTCCTATGGGAGGCCTTGATGTTAAAATGCCATTGTATTTGCTGTCAGGTGATTTGCCATCTATCAACGAGTGTTTAATCAGCAGAGTTTGGAGATTGGCAAAACACAACAGACTCCATGTGAGAAGGGAGCAAGCAGTCAGAGCAATGTGCATGTCAAGAGGAGTCCTGCCACTGTCTTTTACTGTGCATTTTTTTTACTGGGAAATTATTAACACAAAAAAGACTGGCAGGGTGGGGGGAAAGTTTAGCACAAAAAGCAAGAGTAATGAGCACATCTCTTTCCAGACAGGCGTTTTGTACCATAACCTCAAGCTGGATTTTTCATATACCATAGCATCACAGGGTAGGATGGGAGCTCAAGGGTCATCTTATCTCCCCCCACCCCCTGCAGGATTTGCTGCACCTAAACCATCTCAGATTTTCATTTCTGATCCCACTGACAGTTCCCATTCATTGTCAGTGAAATCAGACCACCTTTACTTAGCGGATTCTTATATGGACTAATATAGATTATTATACTGCAGGGATGTCAAAGTCTTCCTGGGTCCTAGGCCAGATCTGGATTGCAGAGCTTCTCCCATGCTGGATCTGCAGGACCGGTGGCAGTCGAGGTGGATCGAGGAGCAGCAGAGATCTGGTTGTGGCAGCAGAGATCCAGAGGCCATGGGGCCAAGCAGCTGCCGGGTGTGAGAGCTGTATTCACACAGACCTCACTCCCCACCCACCCCTGACTTTGATGGCCATGCCCACTGAGGCCCAGAGGTCCTGAATTCTGTGGCAGACCCCGTCCTGGCCTGCAACTTCAAGCAGCCAGATAGCATGGCACCAGGCACCACATCCAGCTCTCAGGCTTTATGTTTGCCACCCTTGTTTTACAGTATTAAGGGGGTGTCTTGCATTTATATAGCATTGGTCACGATGCAGTTCCAAGGAGCTTTACAAATATTAGTGTTAGTGGTACCTATGTAATCAGGGATACAGTGTGTTAGGTGCTCCACAAGTACAAAAAGCAAGAAGCCTCTCTAAAAAAATTATAGCCTAGTCTGACAAGAGGGGCAGATAGAGGGAGAACGGAGCCATGAAGTTATTGACCCCAAGTCACCCATCAGGTTAGGGGCACAACTAAACCCAAGACCCAGATCTCCTGACTCATAGCTAGATAATGGACTCATAGCTAGATAATGTTGCTTGTGGTCTTCCAATCACCAGAAGAGACAGCAATATAATTTCCACTTTGCAAGTAGGGAAATTGAGGCAAATGCATGGTAAAATTACCTGTCAGAGGGGAAACAGAACCTGCACTGCCAGTCCTTTGCTGTAACTATTGACAGCACTCCTTCCTCTTGCACAAGATCCCACCACGTTAATATGCAGCACCGCCAACTTGTTCAGATTCCCCAGGAATCTTGCTATATAAGGTGTTTTTCTTAAAGTCACAGCTCCTGGAGTCATGCATGCGATTAGCATGTGCAAATCTCAGCTCTCGATCCTCAGGAGGATTCCTTGCCCAGCACCCTGCAGTGCCACGCAGAGATGCCTCAGATGCCAGAAGCAGCGTAGCTGCAGGAGCACCACGTTGTACTCGCGCTATTCTGTGCTGCTTCTTAGCAGGACTATTTAGCTCACTATGCTCCACTGCATCATCCTATGTGGAACTACCCTAAGTTTCCCATTCTCTTGGTCATGAGAAAAAAAGCAAAAAGACACAAATCATAAAGGCTCAGAAAAAAAGTCTAATATTTATTCATGTATATTATTATCATCATGATTTTTTAAACCTATTTCTGGGGCCTCGACTTACGGTTTTTGAAAGCTTCAGGGTGCCAGTACTGCTACTGATATATTTGCTTTACAGTTAGAAGGGTAAGTGTTGCACACACAAATGATATTGCATATAATTTGTGAAATACCAGTGGTATTTCACCTAGTAATGATAATATGTAGGGAATAGGGGAATTTATAGTTCTTCCCGAATAAAGAGCTGGCTTCGTGCAGGCATTTCAGCTCTCTGGAAACCTGTTTCCTGCTTGAATTTATAGGTCTACTAATAAAGCAATCCTGATTAGATATGATAATATAACAAACAAGAAAACTGGGATTAGAGTTTCAGCTAGTAAAAACCATTATAGCCCTGATGATTTAAATGAAGGTATGCTAGCCTGGGCCCAGTGAAGAATGCCCCTCTGCCTCACAGATACAGAATAGTTCCTAATTACCTCTTAAAGCAAGAAATAATGAAGTTTTGCCATAGTCCTACATCCCCAGAATGGTTCCTTTCCCCTTGGAGCTCAGGAATTTGATAGGTACAAGTGGCCTTTGTATTTGCTGTTTTGTTAACCTTAACAGCTCCCTTCAAAAGGAATCTTTACCAAGTTATATATTGATAATACGGTCAGGAAGGGCCTTGTTTTAGTATTGCAGCATTGCTGTTGATTACTACTGTGCAGGACATTATGGGACCTCTCTTACTAAGGGGCCTGGCTCCAGTGAATGCAGGAGTGTTTCTTTGTCCCTTCTGTGTCAAGCTTAAAGAGTTTCCTTCTTCCTGTGCACAAGAGCTCATCCTGATGACTACATTCATTGGCTTTTATCAGGGGAAACCCAGTGGACTGATTGAGATCCTGGAGGACAGGAATATGGAGGTACCCACACATGGAAAGGAAGTGCAATGGACTTTCCCAACTGTTAAAAGCAGGGTGGAAGGGCTGAAATCTCAGGAAACAAATGGTTTGCTGCTAAGCTTTCCAACTGCTAAGCTTTCCAACTGCTGCTAAGCTCTCTAACTGCACCAATTATCCTTTCTTTACCTCTTGAGGTTTGTTTTTTTCTTATTATTATCGTTTTCTTAATCCTCCATATCATAATGGTCACAAGCTGGCAGAGGGTAGATTTAGGCTAGACATCAGGAGGCGCTACTTCACTGTCAGGGTGACTAGGATCTGGAACCAACTTCCAAGAGAAGTGGCTCTGGCTCCTACCCTGGGGGACTTTAAGAGGAGGTTAGATGAACACCTTGCTGGGGTCATTTGACCCCAGTACTCTTTCCTGCCATGGCAGGGGGTCGGACTAGATGATCTGCTCAGGTCCCTTCCGACCCTAGAAACTATGAAACTATAAGGAGAGACTGGGTGATTGAGTGGAAAAAGACCACAGATCATGAGGCCTGGCTTCCCTTTTCCTTTCTACTACTCTGTAGCTGTGTGAACTCTATTATCTGATGAGAATTTTGGAGATGACTGAATCCCAAGTACTCAGAAAGCATGGTGAGGTCTGGCCATTGGTAATATCATTCGTACCAGGTACATGGGTGGCCAGAGTGGCTATATCATTTTATTGTCCATCTTTATTCACAATACAAACCTCGGGAGTGCTGTTCTTTTGGGCAAGGACAGACACAAACAGTAACAGCAGCATCAGTTTACCCAGGGCTAGCACTGCTCTCAGAGATCCAACAAAACAGCTCTCTTTGTTCAGACCTCCAGCCAGACTGCTTCTCACTGCCCTCGGCTGCCTGCGGTGAACCTTCTCGATAAATAAATTAAACTCCTCCGTGGTGATGTTTTCACTAGCTCCTATCTGAGCACTTTCTAAAATATTCACACCACTGCTAACACCTGTTCAACTCTGCAGGTGATAGCAACACTGGGGGAGTTAGTGCTTGTGGGCAGCTTTAGGTGTTGTCTCTAACCCTGTGGAGAACAGGTCTGTTGTTTATATTCTTCATTCAAATATCTTATTGAGTTGCTCATTCATCCAGATGGTTGGGGCATCACAAGGGTTTCCGTGGGTTTTCATCCTGTCTTTGGTGAAATGAAAGCATCAGTAAACTTATAGATTAGGTATCATTTCTATTTATTGAACCATGATGAAAGACCACAATGAAAGTCTCAAAGGGAAAAAGTTAACTTGAATGATTGCAGTTTCAAAAGTACTTATTGGGTATGTCAGTCAGAGAGCTAATTCCCACCGAAGCCGAAGGGAACCTAAATACAATTTGAGGATCTGGGCCTTAGCTTCAGTAATCCAATTTATGTATATATTTTTTGCACGGGTGCCATTTTCAGTGATGGTTGTTAGTGCACGTGACTTGTTAAGCAAAAAGAAGGCAGAGAACTTGGCAAGTTCCAAATAACTTGTGTCTGTCAAAATCAGCAAAGATGAAATTTCAGTTTAAAAATAGACTTTGTCAGTCCTGAAGAATAGTTTTTTTGTCTACTGTATACATTTTGAAACCAAATTCAATATTATGAAGATATGAGATCACCTTTACTTTCTGATGTGCAGATATAGATACTGATCCATATCTAGAAGCTCCTAGTCCCTGAAGCTACAGTATCTGGGCACAACACAAATCTTAATTGATTTATTCTTAATAATATGTATAATAGGGAACTATCATTTCCTTTTCCTAGATAAGGGATTGAGTTCCAGGGAGAGAACAGCTAAATAAGTTATCATGTGAATAAAGTTAACCACATGTAAAATAGTCTGTGGATTGAGGCTTAAGAAGTTTGTCCAAGGTTAACCCACAAGTTGGTAGCAAAGCTGGGAATTCAGTATGAATCTAGTGGAGCCCAAACTAGTGTCGTAAATACAAGACAGTCCCTTCAACCTATATTTCCCTCTGTCAGTTGGGACTTCAAATGTTCTGAGATGACTACTGATCCCAAAGAAAACACTTTTTTATGAAAATACTTTTTTAGTCAAAACATCTATGTTAAATGAACCATTAAAAATTAAGCATTGAAATGAACTGACCTGAACAACAAACTAAAACACGCCTGAGGCTTCGAACAGGTTTCTATTTTTTTCCCTTTTTATTTATGATGGGTGATGTGACAAAGGAATTCACTAAATTCTGAATACTGAATAAATTAGTCATAGCTCAAATGCCACTTTAATCACTTTCCAGAGAACAACCACCATAATGGCGCTTCTTTGCCTTTGCCCCTTAAGCTCACCTGGTGTCTGGCATTGTTCAGACCGAGGGAAGACCTGCAGGGAACTAAAAAATAAAGGACTCAAAGTTAGATCCACAAAGGAATATAGGCATCAGACATAAGACTTAAGCACCAAAGTCCAAAATTAGATTCTCAAAGCCCCCCCAATGCTGGAGGCACCTAAAGTCTGCAAATTGCTAAATCTCTTACGTTAAAATTCCCCCAGGTCCTAATGTTCTGCTTCTGGGTATGTCCAGAAGTGCCTGAAGGCTTGGACACACAACACATTTACAGCAGCGTGATTTATATAAGGGTTATACACCAATACAAATTACACTGGAATCCCAAGTGGACATATCAGGAACTTATCTCAAGGTAGCATGTAGTGGGGGGAGGTGGCAGGGGAGTTGGTAGTACCTGGTTTGCTTTGAGAAAATGGCTAACCTGAGTAAGCTACAGACACATGAAACCTGGACTAGGATAACTGGCTCTGGTGCGGTTTTACCCTTGATTCTTTCAGAGGTAATGCTACACTGAATTGGGGAACATTACTCCAGAGTAGGGGTTTATGCACCTTTTTTATACCATGGGAAAGCTCAGGTGTGCTGGATTAAGTATGTCCACACCATCATCTTGATAGTGCCGAGTCGCTCAGCATCTATCAAAGGACTAAGCTCCATCAGGATCTACGAACTAGGAATTTTTCTATCCTACTTGCCTGAAAGACTCCTTCCACTGGTGTGTTCTAGGAGCACCTACTGTATTGTGGGCCACACAAGATGTGGGGGTACCAGCCATTGTGCTCCTGAACACAGATGAAGGAGGAACTGCTATCTCAGCCCTGCTTTAAACATTATCTCAGCAAATGTTGCCTTTGCGGAGGATTTGGAAGACCTACATTCAGTTCCTCCCTCCAGCTGAGGAGATTTACAATCGCATCTTCCACCTCCCAGGAGAGTATCCCTAGGAATGCTCCTGGTCTCTCCTTTTGACACTGTTTTATTTTTACAGGAATAATTAAGAGTTAAGCATTGGATCTTACAAAAGTAAGGCTGGAGGGGACCACGTTAAGTCATCTAGTCCAGCCCCCTGCTCAAGGCATGATTGTCTCTAACTAAAATAATTCAACCAAGTGTCTCTCCAAACTACTCTTGAAAATTTCTAAGGGTGGAGATTTCACAATTTTTCAAGGCGGCCTGTTCCAGTGCTTGACCACTCTCATAGTCAGAAAGTTCCTCCTCATCTCCAACCTAAATTTCTTCTGCTGAAGTTTGAGGCTATTGCTCCTAATCCTGTTCCTTATGACGAAAGGGATGCAGTGCAGGGTTCTTGCTGGGGTTTTTTCTTTCCTCTTCATGTTGAGCTCTTCTTTCCTCAAAAGCCATCCTTTTATGCTTAATAGACTGTTTCCAAGTGCCTCAATCCTCAACAGTCTTCTCCTGGTCATTTGGCTCAACGTTCATTACCTTCATATCTCTCTTGAAAACATCTTTTACGTATCCCTAGTTCTTTCAGATTTTCCTCCAAGTCTTGCTTCCCAGGCCCCTAATCATTTTTGTCACTCTGCTCTCTTTTCCAGTCTGTCCACATCCTTCTTGAAGTGTGGGGCTGAAAACTGGACACATTAGTGAGGCCGCACCAAGTGTCGAGCAGACTGTAATAATAAATTCCCTTGATTTGCAAGCGACACTCCTGTTAATACAACGCAGTATTGGCTTTCTTTTTTCAATCAAGAGCACACTGTTGCCTAATAGTCAGCTTATGGTTTGCTGTAACCTCCAGGTCCTTCTCTGCAGTTCTGCAGCCTAGACAATCATTCCCAAGCCTTTATTTGTTAATGAAGTTATTTCATCCTATGTGCTGGACTTTGAACTTCTCTTTTTTTGTTTGAATCTCATCAGATTGATTGAGGGCCATTTCTTCAACCTATCCTGATCATTCTAGATTCTAGATCTACCCTCCAGAGTATCTGCAACTGCACTGCGAAGTTGGTGTCACCTGCACGTTTGCTAAGCATACATTCAATCCCCTTATCCAAATCATTAATGAAGATGTTGAACAATACTGGACCCAGGACAGAGCACTGAGGAACCCCACTTGATACCGCCTCCCAACTAGACATTGAAGCATTGATGAGTATTTGCCAAGCATGACGATCCAACTTGTTGTGTCTATGTTACAATACTTTCATTTAGTCTGTAACTCCTCAGCTTGCATGGCCTGAAACGGGGTCCCACCACCTCTTGGATACAGTGTTCAGACAACCAGACCACAGAGTGTACCTCCTTTTGTCTATCTGAGTGAAGATTAAAATGCTTTGTACACAGCAAATCTGGTCCAATAAGACAGACTGAGGGAGCTCTACTTCTGAATATCTGAAATTAAGACATTGTCCTGCAAAGTGAGAAATGAGGGTGCAAAATCCCACAGGTGGAGAAAGAAGATAAATCCTCCTCCTTTGCAATTTTTTGTTTCCAGCTTTTAATTTCCCTGGCTTGTCTTACAAGTACCTGGAAAAGAACTTTTTTTAAGCGTCAAATGGAATGTTTTGTATTGAAGGAGTCAAGCGGTTTCAGTCTTTTGTTTTAGCAGGAAAAACTGAAACAGATAAATCAAATTAGTTTGATCTAAACTATTCCCCTCCCCCCCCAGTGCAGCTGCCAAACTAAACATATTAATTATTTGTGGAGCCCTTGAACTGCTCCACTGGTGATCATTTTAGCAGACAGCCTGGGATGTTGCCACCAGAGTGAAGTCTTCAGCAATGTAGGACTTACAAGAGGAATATGAATGGAAGAACAGACAAGACACGGATAGGAAGAAAGGAAGCCAAAGCAAAAAAGGAGAATAAGTTAAGGGCAAGGAGAATGGGAGTCCAGCAGGAGAGCAAATCCTCTTGCTGAATACAGCTGAATGCAATATTGAGGTAAGAAATACAAAATACCTACAGCTGGCTTACTATGTGTGTACACATAGTACACAAAATACCTACAACTGGCTTACTCGATCCCCCCTGGTAGCTTGCCAAAGACATCCGCAGGAGACAGCTGGGTACTGAGGCAAGTCTGGAGTCCTCAGTGCGTACCCTGGCCAATGGACTATAATTAAGAATGGACTCCCCACAGAGCACCAAATACATTTGACACCACTTTGCAAGGCCCTTGTGCCTTGTATTGCTCAGGGCTTCTTTGGTTTAGCTTGGGAGTGACTTGGTGAGCCCTATTTCCATCCTCGTGTTTCATTCCCCCTCTTCTAAAATAAAACTCATACAAGTAGTAAAACAAAGCATAGTGTGTGCGGTAGGGAGAGGAGCTCGTAAAAATGGCTCGTTCCTGAGTCATTTCAGCTTGCTTCTGAAAGCTATGCCTGACAACAAATCCTTACAACGTGTTGTATCTGTTTCTCTCAGTGTCAGCCCCTCCTCATGGGCAAGCCAATAGAGTATGTTTATTTGATTGGCGGTCGAAGACAGCGAGATAAAAAGGGCCATCCTGGAACAGCCTATTTCACTACTGTGCCTTATCCCCAGTAGAGGCAAATGCCAGCTGCTCAGATGATGGTGAAAATTCCCCGTCATGATAAGACACAATGCCAGGAAGAGACCTTAAACTTGTGATTGCCTTATGCCCTGGAGCTTGAGAATCGACAACCCATGTAACGCTTATTAGGACAGCGCGAAGCTTCGGTCCCTGATTCGATTTGGAGGAGATTTAACCTGATTCAGTGGCCAAATCTCTGAATTTGAACTGAATCAGAGGACCCTTTAATCTCTCCGAATCGAACTGGAACCCTCCAAATTGATTCAGAGAGATTCGGAAAGATTGGGAGATTTGGACATAGAGGCAGCTTTAAATGTTTTTTCTACATACCTCTAGGTAGCAGGGGCTGATGGGTGTTGTGATGCTGGGGCACACAGAGTGTCCCACAGAAGCACGGGGGGCTTCCCAGCATGCTCAGCTGCAGACCCAGAAGTGGACCAGAAGCACTTCCGGTCTACATCCGGGTCTGCCAGAGAGCATGCTGGGGGGCCCCCCACACTCTTCCAGCTCAGCAAGCGGTGCCTCCTAGGTCTGGAGGGACACACACAATCACAGCCAATCGCCGAGCCAGGGAGGTGCAGTGGGAGGGGGGAAGCCCAGTGCGCTCAGCAGCAGATCCGGAAGTGGACCGGAAGTACTTCCAGGCCACTTCTGGGTTCACCACCAAGCACGTGGAGCCCCCCGTGGGACGCTCCATCCACCCCAGCATCCCAGCATCCACACGCCTTGCCTGCTGTCTCAAGGTGTGTAGAAAAAACTTTTAAAGCTGTGTGTATTTCTGATTCTCCAAATCAGTATCAGATCTCTGGATTCAGCCAAATTGAATCAAGGACAGTGATTCATTCAATTAATCAGTGAGTCAGAGGGGACCTAGACAGATCATCTAGTCTGACCCCCTGCCATGAGCAGGAAGGAGCACTGGGGATAGCAGGGATCATAGGACAGGTGCCTAGCTAGCCTCCTCTTCAAAGTTCAGGTTCCACTGAAATTTGACCTCAGATCACTGGATTCGGAGTCCAGAGCTCTAACCATTATGCCATGGAACCACAGTGCCTGATTTGGGCCGAATCCAAATTGAATAGGGCCCGCTTCGCACGTCCCTAATGCTTATCCTAGTGCTACAGTATAGCTTTATGTGCTGGAGTCTTCCCCCACCCTCCTTTTTTTCTTCAGCTGTTTTACTGAAGCTGCTTTTGGGGTACCTCGCCAGAAATCCTCTATTAGAAGCAAGAAACTCAAGCAAGTAACTGCTTATACCAGATAACAGAGACACTCCCTGTTCCTGCACTGACCTAACTTTATTGTCTTGAAATGTCTTGAAAGCTACCCAGATCAAAGGGCTAGGTCATAGTCCATCCAGAAATAATGTATAATGGAGGCAGCTGGTCAAAATTAGTCTTTTCTATGCAAAGGAATGAGGGAGAATGCAAATATTTCATTCTCAGTTAAAATAATTTGAGGCAATGTTTTGTTTCTGTCAAAATTTTGTAGTGATTTTTTTTTTCATTTTGTTTGTTTTGGATGGTAAAAATCTTGGTCCCTCTTCCTTTTTTTTAACTTGGGAAAATAAAAAAAACCCAAGAGACTCCTTTTCATTTTCATTTTTCTCCAGTCAAAACATTAAGTGGTATTAGTTATTGTCTTTTCTTTTTCTTTAAGTAACAGAGCTAGGAAGTGAGAATCTTGCTTTTAAAAGGGTAAATAGTTCTGGCAGCAACTTCTTTTTATCTGTTACTTGCACTTATATTCTCCAGTCTTGGATCAGGTAAGTATGGAACCGACACAGAATAATACATCGGGTCCTGCCCCAAAGACTTTACCGTTTCATATTAGAGCAAATACAAGAGATGGGTATAGAGAGACAAGCAGAACACAAAGACCTCACCTTGCCAGGCTCGTTTGCCCCAAGTACTCTTTCCTGCCATGGCAGGAGGTCGGACTTGATCTGCTCAGGTCCCTTCTGACCCTAGAAACTATGAAACTATGAAGAGACTATACTGAGAATCATGATAGGCAGGCAGTGCTCTTGTGGCCTGTATGTTTTATATGTTCAACATACATGTTGAAAAAATTGCTCTTAGCAAGCTTTGGGGCACAAACGCCCTTCGTCAGATGCTTCCTCAGCCTGACAAAGGGTGTTTGCGCCTGAAAGCTTGCTAAGAAGCATTTTTCCAACTGTTCGAGCCGATGAAAACAGTAACTTTCTCATTCCAACCTGCGTAGTCAGAATTCCGTTTTTTGTCAAACCTCTGCTCAAATTCTTGACTGGCACTGTTTTTGGAGCTTAATTCTCATCAGGAAAGCACCTCAAATCCCTCAGCTGAAGGATTCGATATGCATTTAAAAAATGATCTAAACATCCCATTTCTCAATTTGTCCCGCTGAGCTCGTGAAGGTAGGGTTTTTCACGAGGTGGGCTGTGGTTTGGATTAGGACAGGGCTTGCTCTGCTTATAGTCCTCAGCCTGTGAGCTGAATCGGGCAGCTGTACTGCCACTTCTTTCCCTGAGCCTACAAATCAGAACGCAGCAGCAGCAGCGAAGAGGATTTGGTGGGCTACACTTCGTGACAGCTGCCCCCAGCTCTAGGGAGATGAAATGGCCTCAAAGAGAATGAACAATGCTCAGGGTCTCCCTCCCAAGGCAGTAAGTGTTCAAGCTCACTCCAGCCACCTCCCACCATGAGAAAGAAATCTCTTGACACTGAAATTTGAAATCTCGGCAACCTGCAGAGGGGAAATAATCTTTAAGAAGCCTCAAAAGTGCCCTTGGGCAAATCCTCTTTTCATAGTCATAATAATAATAATTAATGAAAATTCCAGGGGTTGCAGTAAAAAAAGCTGCAGCTTTTAAAAAAAAATCTCTGGGCTGACACTTCTAATTATAAATTGCCACATCCAGTAGCATCTCTCCCTGAAGACGGATACATACAAATAAGAACAGATGCATCAGAAGTTGGCTGGGTGTCATCAGCCCCACCCTCCACAGGGCATTAAACAAACCACATCATTTATTTTCAATAACTATATAAAGATGAGCCCCAACATCTCTATTGTTCCTTGACCAGAACTGATGCTAGGGCTGTGTAATATTTGCTTCAAGGTGGTTAACTGATGGTTTTCAAGAAGAAGGTGTCTCATGCTACAGTGTCAAACTCTCCCCAAAGAGGGTGAAGGTCCAAATGGCATTCCGCGTGGTTACTTATGTTACAAGAGAATTGTAAAGGCCACAGCTGAGCATGAAGCACTGTGGTGCTAAGCTGAGCAGGATTGTATTGTGTGGGAGTGGAGCCCAAAATCATTTGTTCCCTATGCATTCGACACCCGCCCACCTCGTTTGTATTAGGTTTGATGGGATATATGGGACAAATGAGTCAAAAGCGTTAACCTGACCATGTCACCGTAAGCAGCTGAACCATGTTTAGGCTTTGCATCCAGAAGCCTAACCTTGCTTAGCAGTTTCCACATTTCTTTTAAAGATTTCTTTTTTAAAAGAGAAAGAGAAATAAGGGGACACCGTTCCATCATTTGAAATGTAACCTATTAAGCAAGGCTTTCTTTTTAACCGTAGTGCTGCATTTGCTTTCCTTTTAGCTGAAGTTGTAAGGAATTTCCCCTGTTTGACAGGCTTTGAGAGGGTATTGAGTATGGTGCTGGCTGTCCTTACTGGGGATGAGAAAAAATGTTAATTGAGATGGACTGGATCTGTTGCTGTTGTTAAAATGTGTTTTTTTTTTCCCTCAAGGACAAAATAAGGAAAATGTATTCAAACATGAGGAGAAAGGACCAAAAGAAAACAGAAACACCACTTCTGTTTCTGGCTTTTTTGTGCCTTGCATTTAATATCCATTGGATTAAATGAGATACTTTCTGCTCCACTGAGGTCAGGCATCAGAATGCAGGGTCCTCTCCCCTTTGATAATTGTCTTACTGAACCAGTCTTTTTTGGGCTACTTGGTCCCACGTATCTTCTTCTTCTGATTGACCAGTGGTCCAGTTTCAAGATGAGTGCTAGAGATTGAAATGTTTAGCCCATTACTGTGATTAAAGCAGTTGGCAGGGAAATGGAAGATACAAGTTTGAGCTACCTCTTTTGTGGGGAGCAGGCTATAACTCACATCTCGGTTCCTGGGCAAGCATCCTAACCAGTAGGCTAACAAACTGAACTGTATCAGTGTTTCTTTGTCTCTTCCATCTTACTTTCAGCAGGTAGGTGCATACCTGGACAATCCTATTCCACCACCACATATGGAAATTGAATTTAAAAAAATGTAAATACCTAAAAGAATATATAAGTAATGATGCAACTGCCACTTAAGGGTGTAAAGTTGAAATAGGAGCTATTAGCCTGGGGTGGACAAATTGCAGCCTGTGGCCTGGATGCAGCTCACCAGGCCATTCAATCTGACCTGCGGGGCCCCTAAAAAATTTAGAAAATTAATATTTATCTGCCTCTGGCTGCCTGTCATGCGGCCCTCAATGGCTTGCCAAAACTCAGTAAGTGGCCCTCTGCCCGAAATAATTGCCTGCCCTAGTATTAGCCCTACATATTGTGATGACATCCTTTGTCCTCATTGACTTGTCTTCACAGATTAACATGGGAATGAAATAGAATGGATTCCAGTTTCTGTGATTATCCTGAAAAGCCAAATAATACCCATTATCATGCTGAAGCGAAAACAGTTTTGGGGGCAAGGGGTGTGTCTACACAAGGAGCTAACTGTGCAGTAGCTGAATAATACTGTGCAGTAGCGCATCACAGCACCAACAGTGCTAATACGCTACTGTGCAGTAGTATTAGGCTACTGCACAGTAGCATCACTTAAAAGGCATTTGCTGGTGCTACTGCACAGTACTTCTGGTTACTACCCATTTATTTGGTACTTGATTATCCAAGTACTAAATTAATGCACAGTATCCACTGTGCTGTAGTGTCTCGTGTAGATGTGCTGAAGCAATTATTAGCTTTTGGCTTTTGCCAAAGTTATTGTCCTCAAAAGGTGGTTGATCCATTACAGTAGAGGACCTGAGTCTGCCACCATCACCAGTGTCAACATATGATGAAGAAACTAATCTAGTACTGCCTAAGGTGGAACTGTCCTGTAGCATCTACGTAAGGCTTAAAAGTATATATATTCTGCAGCCCTTATACCCCATTCATGGCTATCTCCATACTGACCAGCACAAATATAACAATGTATTATTATCATTATCATTACACTCATTTAATCAGCGAAGGAGGTGGGGAAAAACCCTGAGAAGTAATACTTCATCCTATCCTGATATTGCTTTTATTCTATTTAGAGGAAATCAGGGAGATGTCAGTTTTCGTGAGCAGTTTCCCAAGCAATGCTAGGTCTCCATTAATTGTAACGCAGAAGTTAAACATGTCCTTGTGTCCTGAAGTTAAAATATATCACCCTCAGTCTTGTAGAAATTTGTCTGCAGAGGGATGATTTATAAATCATTCAGTAACAGATGATGTTACAACTAAAGCAGTGGGAGTTTTGAAATACCTACATCAGATTAGGCTTGTGTTTATTTCAAAAAAAGCTCTGATCTAGTTTGGATTTTTGGCAGGCTCAACATGAGCCCAACATGAACTACCGTAAATCAAAGCTTTTTTTGAAAGTCAAACTTGGAATGCTTCCAATCCCAATTAAAAAAACATTTGATGTCTTTTGGACTTCTATTTTTTTAATTTTTTTTCTTCTCTCTAACCCTGCTCCGACCTGTCCGTAACACAGTGATCCCGTCAGGAGATAATGAAACCACAAATAGTGCCTACTTTTGGTTTTAGTGCTTTTTTTTTCCCTTGAAGAAGCTATTTTTAATAAACCGTTTTGGGGGAGAAAGCATCCATATTTCACCAGATTAGGTTAGGCATAATTGTTAGCATAAAGTCAATAAATAGCTCATCACGGATATAAATGATAGCACAAAAAAGAGAAATTAGACAGCAGTTAAAGCAAAGGAAGTTATTTATAGGGCATTTTATATCTTCCTCTGCTTTTCTGTCTTGCTCTTTCTTCCCTACTGTGATTTTGTTTTAAAAAATTACTTATGATTACTACCTGTTGTACATGAATAAACCTTATAAATATGGTCCTGTAAAATTAATGAGGTATTAGTCCAGGTCGCTAAGTAATTTGAGGCTAAATAATTTTGTTCGCTTGGCAATTTTTAACTAAAAGCAAGTTTCAAGGAGGGCTATATGTATATGCTATTGTTTTACATGTAGCCATCTCCACATTGTGTAGTTTAAAACCAACTTCATGGTCAGTAAATATTGCCATGTGGTCATGATAGCTTTTTCTGAGTATTAAGGCAGATCTTTGGCTGGTATGAATTATCAGTGGATCTATGACTAGACAAAGATCTGCTGCACTATACAGAGGGTTTCATTTTGCAGTTCCTTTCACACAGTTCTGTATTCACAAATTTAGATGATCTAAGAGTTCTCGTGGTTTCTCCTGGAAGAGCATGCCCACATTCAAATGACCTGGGAGAAATCTCCTGTTTTTGTTTCCTGGTAGAAACCTTTACTCTAAGCTGGATGTACAGACATTTTAATTCAGAGGAGCGGAGAGCTTGCAGTGTTGACACAGTGGATCTTGGGGGGTGGGGGGGAGGTGCTGTGCACATCCCTCAGCATGGTCTGCAGGCTCCTTCAAGTCTTCCTGGCAACAGATGGCAGTGGTGACTAAGGTAGCCCTGATTGGCTGCCCTGACTGCTCTCACTCAGCCTGTTTCCCTGCAGTGCAATGTGGGTATTATGAAGGAGTGTCTTCTTCCCCCTACTGGAGCAGTAAAGTCCAGCAAGCGACACACTGTCTTCCAGGGGGGAGGGGAGGAAGAAGTGGGATGCTGAAAGACTATGTTCTCTTCTGAGAGAAGCCATGGCATGCACAGTTATTAACTGTCTCAGGAGAAACTCTCCTGGAAGTAATTTAACCTTGATTGTTCCTGGCTTATTTTTCTCCTGGAGCAGCCATTTCTACTCTGATAGAAAAATCCTGAACAACTGTACACTTGTGGTTTCTTGTGGCAGAACAGTGACTCCCCCAGGAGAATATGAATGTCTATGTGTGGCCAGGGTCTCTTTCAACCTGCTCTGGTCTCCCTGTGGGATACAGTATATAGGGAGAGACCCAGACTAAGCTACCCAAACCATTTATTCTCACAGGAAACCTGAAATGCTATAGCAGTGGCTCCCAAACTTTTTTTGCTTCTACCCTAAATCCAGATCGTGATCCCTGCCACTGACTCACTCATGCCTGGTGGTGCCAGCAAAGCCCAGGCTGGGCCAGGATCATGGGGGGCAGTGGTGGCAAGAGCTGTGCGAACTGTGAGGTGGGAGAACCCTGCAGGTGGGAGGGGTGGAACAAGGGACAGACACCCTACAACCCTGTTTGGGTCATCACCTGCAGTTGGGAGCCACTGTGCTATAAGATTCATCCCTTTATTGCAATTCACTGTATAACTTTGCTTTCATGGTTCTTTATTTCCAGTGCAAAATACTGTATATGTGAATTGTGGGCCTGATTTTGAAGTTACTGAATGGGTTTCTCTGGCCTGTGTTACACAGGAGGTCAGGCTATTTGATAAAAATGATCCCTTTTGGACTTAAAGTCTATGAAATTTCAACAATCAAATTCAATAAAATTGATTTTAATGAGCTTTTTAAAGTATTCATGAGGGGAAAAAATGCCTCGGTTCACCAAAGAACCAAAGCTGAAAGCAACTCTTAAATTAATGCTTTATGGTGCTTGCCTTTTTGTTGATTGTAAAGGTTGTGACTTTATTGTATGTGTGTGTGTGTGTATGTGTCTCATTCCAAATGCCCATAGTGAACAGATTTATTTAAAAAATAAAAAATAAACAAAACTGTTGTTTCTTTCCTTATTTATTATTTAGTGACTGTAAAAACTCTTAAATGCTGTCAAATTTCAAAGCATGGACTAGGACAGCAGCATCCACCCACAGGATAAGGGGTCAAGGATCTGGTAAATGATTCTTATTATAAGCTGGCTTCAACCCTCAAATGACTAGCTTTCAAAGGCTCCTTTCTCTCTACCACCCACATAGATGATCTCTTGGTGGGGTTTGACCCTCCACACAAGATGGAAAGAGAAGATTGGAAACTCAAGCACTAATGTTGGAAAATAAAGGCTTAACTCCACCAAAGATGCCAAAGCCCATAGTGTTAATCACATCATTATCTATTTTAGCAATTTGAGTTTTCTTAGCCCACAACAAAGCCTAACACCACATTCTGTGAAGAACTTGCATCCAGTTTGACTGAAATAATCCTCCTCATTCAGGAACACTTGTCTATCTACATGGCCCTAAAGTTCATGTATACAAGACCTAGAGCAATTTAGATTCAGGCAAGAATATGGAAAGAAAAAAAAAAACCCTTTTATGTCACTATTGGATGATCAGCACTCAGTGGATGCTGTGCTGATAGCCATCCCTATTCTCTTGGTCCCTTGGCATTCAGCTCTGAGATCTGAGAATTTGCTGTCTTGCCTGGGAGCTTGTCAGGAAAGGGCTAAGGCAACATGAGTCCTTCATTGAGGAGTTTACTCAAAAGAGTAATGATGAGAGTTTATATCTTCCTCGGGTAGCAATCAGGCTTGCAGTAGTGTACAACTTCTCATGCTATTTACAATTAAATAACTATACTTGGTTTTGGTCCTTTTTTTTTTCATGAAGCCCATGCTCCTGGAAGCTTGTGAGTAGATTCAAACACAAATCTGAGGGTGTGGGGGTTTTGGTGGTGTGGTTATACCTCCTCTTCTACTGCCAACTAGGTGCAACTACATGCAAAATTAATTGGAAGCAACACACTCTGGAACAGTTTGAACTAGAGTAAACTACCTCTGGGTGAAGCATCTACATGTGCACCCAGGACAGAAGCAATTTGAGCCAGGCAGAACAGGCCTGGGCTGGTAGTGGGAACAGGGGATGAGCCCCAGGCCCCAGGTGTTGGCATCGGCTGGTGAAGGGGCTGACTAGGGCACAAGGATGCTGAAAGTGTAGAGCAATGTGGCTAGGCAGCAGGCAGGAGTCTGGCCCCTGGATGGCTGGACTAACCACATGCAATTTATGCCCATGGTCAGCATCTACACGTGTTTAATGTCATTGAATTACCCCAATGTAAGATAGCACTCTTTCTGACAGTATGATCTTATGCCATCTTATAGTTTCATAGTTTCTAGGGTCAGAAGGGACCTGAGCAGATCAACTAGTCCGACCCCCTGCCATGGCAGGAAAGAATACTGGGGTCAAATGACCCCAGCAAGATGTTCATCTAACCTCCTCTTAAACACCCCCAG
>NW_017728918.1:4047943-4054467 GCF_001723895.1 Crocodylus porosus | reverse complement strand
GTTGGCCCTCTTCCAGTCCTCCGGTACCTCACCAGAGCACCACCTTAAATTAGATTACTTCAACCTAATACCATCTCACGTGTAGACAGTGACACTTCACTCTGCAGCTAGTTAGTCTATTGTGCAGTAAAGTGTATGTGTAGACACAGCCACTGTGTAGCAAAATAAGCTGTCTCCTTCCCAGGCCAGCAGGGGCAGAGAGCAGGGCCAGGAAGGGGAAGCTCACTGTCCCCACTGTCATCATTCCTGGCCAAGCCCTGCACCTTGCACAACTACTCCCTGGAGCCAGAGTCCCCTAGAAACAGCCAGAACAGGGTTGGGGAATACCTGCCGTTGCTGCTGCCCATGGCTGAACCAGGCACAGGGGGAGCCCCAGGGCCATTCATCCCCTACTGCAACTGGAAAGTAGCTTCATGGTTAGCTGTAGGTTAGCTGTAGTACTGGGCAGCTCCACCCACCCTTCCTGTGCTTTCTCCCTGCCTGCCCCCCTGGTTATCCCCACCAATAGCCTTGTCCTCAGAGCCTGCCCCTCCTCCCCAATGATAAAGCTTCAGCAGCAGTCTTATTTCGCACATCCCCATCTTAAAACTCCTGGATTTGTCTATGAGTAGATTAGAAGGTCACCTTTTAAAATGTTTTTAAATTACATTTTTAACCCTAGCGGTTGTAAGGTTTAAAAAAATGACTTGGCTTCAAATGGTCAGAAATCAGAAGGCAGTAAAAAGAACCTAAACAAAGTCTCTCCTTTTTTTGAGGCCTGATTCCTGAACCCTTGAGGTTGGCAATGCTTGCAAGGCTATTTTGCGGAAGCTTGGTTTTAACATTGTACTTCTGTCCATGTGCATAATCTACCACTCACTGCATACCAACCTGTCAACCATGAACGTTTGCTGATGCTATTGAGATGCAAGTTTTCTGTGAGGCTCATTAGTGGGCCTGGTGTAGTATACCTCTTTGCCTGCTGGAGGCAGCAGGAAGTCATTTGGGAACCATATGCTCCATAGGAACCTTCCCATCTTAAATCCACTTTTGTTTTAAAAGAATGTGTATGAAATGTAAAAAAAAGAAAAGAGGAAGCTGGAACAGAAGGGGGCAAGGATTTTGGAGTTCTTTCTCAACATGGGAACTTGGCATCCAGATGCCTCTGACGATGTTAAAAATCTCTCTCTCCAAAGATAGGAAACATCACAACAACCACTGTATATACTGCCCACACCTCTTCCCAACTTTGTGAACAAATAGCCTCCTTTTGAATTAATACACAGGATAAAACCTAACCCCGCTGAAGTCATTGGGAGTTTTGCATTGATTCACAGGATTTCTCTTGCATCCTTTAATTCAGTGACTATGTGTTATTTTTTGGATGGGAGTTCTGCACATAATCATCTTCCAGGATGTGATTCGTTGTTACACATGATGGTGGCCTGAGGTGTAGGTTTCCTTTATATGTAATTATTTTACTTATTTTTATTTGCTTTTTTTTATACCCTTTTTTTAAACAACTAGGTATAAATGATAGGATTCAGAGTAAAATAATAGCCACACTTCAATAAAGCTAGACTATGTATGCTTATGTATTTGATCAATATGTGTCAGTGTTCTGCTACTGGAGTTACAGCATTTTCTAACACTTAGTATAGTTCTCAATGAAGTGAATGTCACATCACTTCATAACCTATTCTTGACTTTTCAGTGCCCACATGATCCATGACATGTCTCCATCAACTTACAGAGTATGACACAAAATACTGCAGTATAAGAAACTGTATAAGACATTTCTAGGTTGTTTCTTATGTGATTTTTTCTGAAATGGAAATTGAGAGTCTGGTTGAGATTTTCAAAACTTAAGAGACAATTTGTTCCATGACTTTTGCTGATTTCAGGGGAAGTTATATGGCAAATCCTTCGAGTTGTCTTTACAACCTTAATCAAATTGCATGTTTCTCAGTTGTATTGATTCCTGTATGTATGAACTTCAAGAGTTCTTGATTCTCAGTACTTTTTATGTTATGTATCATGCTGTGTATTGTGAAAAAGGAAAGGTAGTTTCGTGGGTAGCACAGAAGATTGTGACTCTAGGCAACTCTGCTGAGATGCTGGCTCAGCCATGGACTTCCTGTGTGACTCTAGAAAAAATAATTAGTTTCTCTGTGCTTAATTTATTCATCGGTAAAAAAAACCTGTGATTATGATCACTTTAATTCATATTAATATCACAGATCATTGAGGGACAGTCAAGTTTTTCTGACCCATAAAACAGCCTTCATGGGTAAGAATGTGAGAGACCCAACTCAGACTCACTAATAGCTGGGTGAGCAGAGCATGCCTCTAGCATAAGAGACTCCCATTCAACCCCTTGCTCTGAATCAGGCAGAGCAGGGATTTGAACCTGAATTCCTCATGTCTAAGTGAACTTTTTAGACATCCGATGTGTCAGTAAACTTCAGGCTTCCCCTACTTTTGACTAGAAATTCCAATCTGGACTGAACACCCTGTCTCAAGGGAAGTTTGTCAAAAGTTGTACATATAAATGCAAAGTATTGGTGTTAAACAATCATTTCCCCATAAAAAATGGTTCAAAATAAGGTTGTCAAAGATACAGTCCTGGGCTAAATCCAGTCTGAGGAGGCTTATCCTCTGGCCACTGGTGCTGTCTGTGGGTCCACATCATATGAAGTTCTTGCTCTAGCCACTCCGGGCCCCCACTGCACATGAGGCTCACTCCAACACTCCTCAGCTCCATGCCAGATTCAGCGGTGTATCCCAAAGTGGCCTCTGTTTGCAGCGCGGTCCTGGAGTGGGGGAACAGCTACTACATGCAGCATGGCCCTGCAGCCCCCAAACAGAAGAGTGGCTGCCATGTGCAGTGTTGCTCCAGAGTAGCCAGGTAGTAACATCCACTCTAGCCACTCCAGGACACATGCTGGATCCAGCATTCGGGGCTGGTCTGCTTTTCAGTCCACGCAGCTAGCCCTGTATCACTTATCCCATCATGGAGCAGGAAGAGTTTGATGGCCATTGTTTAAAAAAACCTGACAAGCTGGATATACGTTTAATCATGGTGGGTTGCTCAGATATAATGAGCACTGTTTAAGTTCCTAGTTAAATAGAGAGGATGGTCATAGGATTATAGAAAATGAGGGTTGAAAGGGAACTCAGGAGCTCACATGTAGTCCACCCTGCTGCTCAAAACAGGACCAGCCCCAACTAGATCATCCCAGCCAGGGCTTTGTTGAGTCTGGCTTTAAAAAACTTCCAAGGATGGAGATTCTGCCAACTTTCTAAGTGCTTCACTACCCTCCTAGTGAGAAAGGTTTCCCTTATATCCTACCTAAACTTTCCTTGATGCAACTTGAGCCCATTGCTCCTTGCTCTGTCATCTGCCACCACTGAGAACAGTCCAGCTCCATCCTCTTTATAACCACCCATCAGGTAGTTGAAGGCCACCTCAGTCTTTTCTTCTGCAAACTAAGACCAGTTCCCTTAGCCTCATGTAGACATGCCCAGTTAATCTCTAAGGTACTGGTGTGACTAGGGTGGGGAGACTGGGGCAACCGCTCTGGACACTGACATGTGGAGGGGGCCAAAAAAAAATGACTGCTACTGCAGCCATGCCAGCTGCAGCCACTAAAGATAACTATTGCCCCTCTATATGGCAGCTGTTCCAGGCACCTGGCCATGTTGCTACTGCTCTGAGGTGCCACTCTACCCCTCCCCCTGCCTGGTTTTAGACTAACACAGCTAATCACCCCAGTCTAGGATTATAAATACATGCCTTTCTGGTAGCAACCAAGCTTATTTCCTTTTCAGTGAACTCGGCAGTTCTCAAGATTTCCACAGTTAATTTTTCAGGCCTTCCTGTTTTAACAATGACACTGCTTAGCAGGCCTCTATTTTACCAAGCCCTCTGCTCGTTCTTCTGGGACCACCATGTTGTTTTATCATCCAGCTCTTACAGGGTAAATGGGTAGAGATTCTCCTGCCACATCTTTTGATGGTGTTCAGCGTGCATTTCTTCTACACCACCACTAACGATTCTGGGGGGCGGAAATGGTGTTCCCATTCTTATCTGAGCCACAGATCCTTCCACAGCAGTTGCAGGACTTTCTGCAGAGCAGAGTGGGCTGTAGACTGGGATTGCTTTCCTTTTCTTTCCTGCACTCTCTCTTCTTTCTTCTAAGGCAAGATGCTTTATGTCAAAGTCAGCAGCTGTTTGGTTGAGTCTGTGGCACCTTTGCCATCAGTTAGCAGCCAATTCCCCCCAGATCTTGATGTCTGGTTTCTTGAGATATGCCTTCAGTGTGTCCTTGCAGCATTTCCTTTGACTGCCGTGAGATCTCAGACCTCAGCTCAGCTGGGAGGAGAGCACTTGGTTTGGGAGCTGAGACCTGGGCATCTTCATACAACATGTAGTTCAGAGAAGTTGGTGCCAACCCAATGCCGATAACATTGACTTCAGCGAGGATGCTGTGCAGCAATCTTCCCATTTGATGTGGAGGATTTTCTGGAGGGATTGTTGGTGATACTTTTTTGGGCTCTGTTCAGAATATATAGCTTCCCATACCACCGTTCCTGAGATCCTTACCACCTCAAATGTCCTTGTCTTCCCAAGAAGACATACAAGAAACTAGAACTCTCAGTGCCAAAATGATACCTTGTCTTCCCAACACACCAAAGAAGTCGTGAGCTTCCATTAGCTATCTTTTTACATATGGGGAAACTGACGGCCAAACACATTAAATCCTTTGTCCCAGGGTCTGTCGTGGGGATGAAGAACCCATATCTTGGGAATCCCAGTTGGTAGCATAATCAGTCAACCCTCGTTCTTTCCTTTAACCTCAATGGAGTCAGTTGATTTACAGCAGCGGCGGACCCAGATTTTGTTATTGGATATTACACCTTTTTAGATATTGTTCAAATTCTTTAGAGTCTTTTGTCTCCTATTTGCTCTCAATGCTACTGCTAAGAGTACTAGAGCAACTACACATTAAACCTTAGCGCAAACTGTAGGTAAAACATTAGAATAAGAGTACTCCAAACAAAAAAAATCCCATTTGTGAATGCAAACCAGCTTAAATTGCCATTATATATTTTGATGATTTTTTTAGCCTGTGGGTAATATCACTATAATTTGCAATGTGTAAGTTTTAATAAGTCAATTATAAACAAAATGTATGCTACAAATCTCACTGCAGTAATAGCTTAATAAACAGGGCCTTTTTAAAAATCTTATCCTCAAAACAGAGTTAATGTACCATTCACCTAATTTATAATCAAAATGCTAAACAAAATTCAGCTTAACAGTTATAGCGTATCTAAGGTGTTTCATACCATTAACTTCATTCACCTAAAGGCAAGTCTGCTTTTTCCAACAGTAAGAGATAATAGGTGACAATAATTTTTATATGTGTATAAATGTATGTAGAATCATATATATAGTAGCTGCACATGCAAACACATGTGTGCTTTTATTAGCTGCTCTAGTGCAATATAAAGGTTTTAGCCATATGTGCCATAGATGTCTAAATGATTCAGGTAAGAAGCTGGCAGTGAGTTATGTGTGCCATAAACTCAATCCCAGATAAGTACAACACAGCCATCTGGCATATCTCACTATGGTGTGTTTTACATGACAATTATGCTACAGGAAAACTATTTTTAAAGAATCTAAGTACGTGTATTTAAATGAATGTTTTTGGAATCTTTCTACTGGTAATGCTCAGCTCCTTATTACTATAGGCATGTCTATATTGCACCCCAATACTATCAGGAATTTCCATACTCAAGTCTGCCCCCCCCCCCCAAAGTCCATTCTTGATCACGTGCCAAAATAAAGACTAAAGTGAAGTAATTTGGGGGTATCCTCTGCTGCCCTCTCAAGTTTTGTGAACTGCCATCGGATACCATCCCTGGGTGGTTTTTCTTCCTCTTTTCCAAATGTGATATGTGCTGGTGGGTGAGATGTGTTTTTCCAAGGACATGGTATAAACCTGCAGCATTGCCATGGAAATGGTATAAACACACCCTATGAAACCATCTTGAAAGAGCTTAGAAGAGGAGTGAGAATTACTCTAACTACTGTTTCTCTTGAAAGAAGCCGCTATTTCACAGACTGACATATCAGACTTTTCCAAGCCTTGAAGAAAATGCTGGGTCCATTTCAGAAGACAGAGGCTCCCTTTTCAGTCATAAAGAGATAGAATTAATGTTGCTAGACTTACAGAGACATATTTGGTTTTAGAACCATGATATAAAAAACTGTGTTGGCCCAGTCTGGACATAAGAAAACAACAACAACAAAAAGGAAAAAAAATCATGTTTGAAGGAAATGAAAGAACTAATTTGGGGCCAAGTCCATTCAAAATCATTGTATCCGCATAGATTTCATAGACATTAGGGCTGGAAGGGACGTTGGAAGATCATTGAGTCCAGCCCCCCCACCCGGAGGGCAGGAAGTCAGCTGGGGTCATAGGATCCCAGCAAGATAAGCATCCAATTTACTCTTGAAGGTGTTCAATGTAGGT
>NW_017728918.1:4039905-4047843 GCF_001723895.1 Crocodylus porosus | reverse complement strand
CTGTGCCCTCTTGCTGCCTTTCCTCCAAGATGGATAGAATTAGCTTGAAGGTACTGAAAAGGTTGAAGAGAGTTGACTAAGCCATGGTGATCTGGTAGTTGGTCTTTGCAGTTCATTGCATGGGTATTCTCTCCAAATACGTATGCGATGTTCAAGAAAGCTACTGTAGAACTCTTTAATGAATGTTACAATCACCCACTCACTCCTCTGAACTGAAATGTCTGGCATTGAGCAAACAGGTGATGTGAATTACTCTGAGAACAGAAAGCAAGAGCAGTAGCTAATGGCAAAGTTATGGAGATCATTGTAATGTACCATAAGTAGGTTGCTCTTTAAATAAAAAGGAAAAAAAAAGAATGACAGATCCTTGCCTCAAGAGGTTTACAAAGCCAAGGCTGCTGTCCTACAACCATCATTTACCTAAGCATCCCCCTGCCTGCACCAGTAGTTCCACTCAGATTGCTCATATGAATGAAAGTGGCAGGAAATCCAATATGAGAGCACGAGTAGAGAATGAGCAGAGCACAGAAGAGAGGAAGTGTGAGATTAAGGGATAAAACAGTGAAAAATCACAAGTTGATCACTGTTGTATAAATGCTTGGGGCTTGGTTCTGGAAGCACTGAGCACCTCCTAAGTGGTATTGTGCACCTTCAGTTTCCACTGAAAGCAGCCAAAGAGAAGAATGCAGAGCACCTTGCAGTACCAAGTCTATTCACAACAGCTGGTTAAATGACATAAATGCACTGATTATGGCACATTAATTTGGTACCTGTTATTACAGCACATTAATGAATGTGTAGACATGCCTAGTATGTATAAAATGAGGGAAGAGAGTAGAAAGAAGTTGAGGCTAGAAGTAAGTCTAGAGCAAGGGCCTTGTACTCCCAATAAGAATTCACAAAATTCATAGAACCATAGAAAGTTAGGGTTGGAAGGGACCTCAGGAGGTCACATCTAGTGCAACCCCCTACTCAAAGCAGGACCATCCCCAACTAGATCATCCCAGCCAAGGCTTTGTTTAGCTGAGTTTTGAAAAACTTCAAGAATGGAGCTCTTACCACCTCTCTGGATAACCTGTTCCAGTGTTTTACTACCCTCCTAGTGAGATATTTTTTTCCCAATATCTAACCTAAACTTCCCTTGCTGCAACTTGAGACCATTGCTCCTTGTTTTGTCAATTCTCTCCTCCAGTTTGGTACCCAGTCCTAGGGGGGTGTCACAGGGCTCCCTTGCAACAGCTGCAAATCACCTATTAATGCTGGTACACCCCTCTCTTGAAAAGGAGCAACTTTGCAATGCCATGAGCCCATTTAGCATGTGTTAAACTGCTTGAACATTTGCCTGCTCATCTTCTGACTGTACTTAATAAGTGTTAACTTGAACATGTGACTGCCTGTACTCCCACTGCAGTCAACAGGCAGAACTGCTTTAAGTTCAATAAGGCTGCAGCTAATGTTAAGTGTGGGAGAATGATTGTCTAAGTTTGAATCTAAGGCTGCAAACAAATGCTGCCTTTGTGTCACTATAAACTTTTTTTATGGCAGCACAAAGCCCAAGCAAACAGATATTTGTCTTGCTGCAAGTGCCTAACATTGTCCCTGTGACCAAAGGTGGTAAACATGTGCCTTATGATGGAAGAGTGTAGGCAGCCCAAAGCTGCCCATGCTCTCAAGCTACCCTGGGCACACGCTACTGGGGCTTAGGTTTTCCTGCTTGATGAAGCACACCCTGGAAATCTCATAGCAGGAGATTCCCTGAGCACATGAATCATGCTTCTGTGCCCCAGATCAAGGTGACAATAGCTGTGTCAACCAGTGAAGCATATCAGCTGTGCTGGGACACATTCCAGCACAGCTGGTCCCACTGCAAGGACAATGCTTATTTATAGCCTTAATACACACCTGAGAGTAAACACTCATAATCTAATAGTGCGAGAGTGTGAACCAAGTGGCAGGCTGATCTGCTATATTTTGGAGTCCCTTTTCAAGCGGGATGGAAAGGATGGGGCTTCTGCATGAGAACAGTGCTATGGTTAAAGCCCGCTGAGTATTGGATGGGCTAGGGTGGTGAAGAAGATGCACCCAATGAACTGGAGCACTTGCAGGTGTTTTGTCCATTTGAGATTAACTGTGATACTTTTAGCATGTGTTTTTCCCCTAGCAGACTCCAAAGTATGTTGGTGAGAACAAGCTACCTAGACCTAGACATGTCCCTTATGTTTGTTCCTCAAAACAGCTGCAGTTAGGCATGTGAAAAGGATGGGAAAAGAGTCAAGTCTTGAGCGCGCTCCACAGACAAGCATTAAGAAGCCTGAGGAGTGACTTCTCATCCTTGTGCTGTAAGGCATTTTAAAATATAATTATAGGGGTCATATCCTTCTACTTGTTTCCAAGTAGCTAAAGCAATAGGGTTGTGACACTGACTGGGATCCAGGGGTGTTTTTCCAATGTCCCCTGATATGTCTAGGATTGGAGGTGGAAGCATTGTCATGGTCAACAGGATTAAATGCTACAGACAGGTCCAAAGCAATGAATACAGCTGTCCCTGCTTCTTGAAAAAGGTGGCCATCAAAAATGCCTCAGTTTCATCACCTCCTTTGAAACCAAGCTGGGAGAAGTCCAGGATTTAGGCACTCAATTGCCTATTGTCAATTATTGAAACCCGCTAAGCCAGTTACTTTGCTCTAGAAGGGGAAGTAGAATATCGAGCAGAACCTGGATACTTTTTATTAGATCATGAGTCTGAATCACTGACAGTGACCATGATCCCTTCCAGAACCTCTAGAGTGTTGCTTTAAATGTAACGTTTTTTTGATAGATGAGAGCCTTTTTTTTACCTAACTAGGAACACGGCTGATTGGGGCTGTCCAGAGAGGACATGCGAGATTCTGGATGACAGCTCCTTTCTGGCAGAGCTGATTTCTGGGGAACTCCAGGAGTAATTTGGATTGACAATCAATTCTGGAGGGCGCATCTACACATTCATTAATGTACACTAAATTTAGTACCTCCATTGTGAGGTACTAGAAAAAGGTGCATTAAACTATTTTAATGTGCATTAGTGAAAGTGCATGGTGGATTTTTGTGATGCTAATGTAGGCTAATACATGTTAGAGTGCACATGTAGATGCACCTGTTGCATGGAAAAGTCCTACAGAGATGTTAAGCTGTGATGTGACAGTGGCAATTCAAAAAGGGTTGTAAGGATCACGCCATAGGTGTCTGATCTAGTAGTTATGCCACTGGGGAAGGAAAGCAAGGGGCAGAATCCAAACCACAGGCCTAGTCAAAGCTCAGGCATCAGAGACCAAATTAGCAAAGCCAAGCAAAGTTCCCAAAAGCAAAAGCCAGAGTCCAGAGGGAGAGCTAAGTAGGATCAGAGCCATAAAACCAGAGAACACCAGATCCAGAGAGGCTTCCAACGGCAGACCTTCAGGCAGAACTGTTGGCTGGCTTGCAGTTTGCTGCCACAGGTGGACTTAAACTGGGGGGCTGAGCTCCCAGCAGGAAGCCCCAACAGTGGCCAGCTGGTTCATCAGCTGGGGTAGGGCTGCCAGTTACAGACTCAGGAAAGTTTGACCAATTAAGTAATTTTTCCTGGCTGGGCTGCCTCTTAGAAACCCAGACAAGTACAGGATAGCACCTTGGAGACTAGCTGGTGCAGAAACGCAAGAGCTTTCATAAATGACTGCCTACTTTGTTAAACGCTAGACAGACACCTGTGAAAGCTTATGCCTCCCTGAATGAGGTATTTTCTAAGGTGCCACCCTACCCTACTTTGCCCTCTACCTGACTTCAGACTAGCGTGGCCAGCTACCACTCCGGCAATGAAAAAGAATGATTTCTTGATCTCTTCCGGAAGCATGAAATAAAATTTCAGGAAATCCCTTTTTCTGGAATTTATCTGAGGGTACCCACATTTTCTACCTGCCTCGTGTGCTGCACATAAACGATGCACTTTAGCCATCGCTGGTGGTGATTTGAATGTGACACTTTTTGACAGAGGAGAGCCTTTTTTACCTGACTGGGGAGCATCCACTATATGATTCCCAATCAGAATGAAGATCTATTTCTTTAGTAGTGCCTAAGAAAAGGAAAGGTGAAAAGTGGAAAGATGGTACCACTTCCAAAATGCAAACCCTGATAAACAAAGAAATACAGGGTGAAATGGCAACTTGACATAACGGGCCAGAATACCCGTTCCGCCACTGCTCACAGAAACTCTGGGCATAATTTAAGTTCTTGCTATTGAGGTGCTGAGAGTACCCTCTTGACTTTCTGTGGGGTCAGATGTGATCCTCTTTTCATGGGTGCAACCCTTTTCGAAGTTGGATCAATTCAATGAAACTTTATTGGCACCCCATATTCTATACACACTTGCCAAGGTGGGGGGATGTGTGGGGAGGAGTACAGGGTGTAGAGGGAGAAGCAAGATCCTCTTGTGTGTGCTTTGCTCAGAAGAGGGTTACACAGTGAGCTGTGCGGTTTGACCCTTCTGCTGCTGGCCACACTCAAGCCCACTCCTGGCCAAAGGACTGGTGCTGGTTGCTATATAAAAACCTCTGAGATAAATATCTGAGAGCAAAATTAGATCCAATACCTCATCCCCTTCCCTTGTCTCTTGTATTCCTTCTATCTTTTTCCCTTAAACTTACACAAGAAAATTGGAGAAGTTAATACCACAAATCATAGGTAATTCTTTTTGACACTTGCAAAGCATGCCAGGCTTGCCAGACTGGCTTTCCAAAGTATGCCATCTTCCAGCTATGAAACCATGCTTCCCTCCATCAGTAACACACACACACACACACACACACACACACACACACACACACACACACACACACACCCCCGCCCCAAGAGGGACATGGGCATTATACAGTACACTTTCCATGGCTGTGCCATATTTCATTTCATCTTGCCATGGAGATCCACTGCCTCTAATTAGCTCATCCAGCTCCGCTTGCTTATTTTGGGGGGAATGAGACATTTATTCCTGGGTAACGTTCATTAAAACTTGTAGCTAGTTTGTTTATTTAATCCAAATGACAACACTTGCCCCCTCCTTCTCCCCACCCAACCTGTCACTGTGCTGCGCATACACATATAGGGGGTAGGTAATTATACAGTGCATTACAAATGAGCTTTTAAAGCCAGGATGCAAATTAGGAATGTAAATGCAGCTTCTAAATTGGCTATGTTAATACAAAATATGATTCTTTCTAATAGAGTGGAAGTAAGCCCCAGTGGTATTGATCTTTCTCTTTTTTCTTTAAACCCCCTAGTTAAGCAGCCCAGTGCCTTTTCACCTCCCCTTGCTGAGACTCATCTGGTCAAGCAGAACTCTTTCCCCTTATTTGCCTGCACAAATCATGAGCACTAAATGAAGCGAGTAATTTGGTGCATTGTTGGGGGGAGGGGGGGAGGGGGGGCAGCTGACAGTGAATGGTGTCAGCTGCAGAGGCAGCAGAAAAAGCCGACATCTTAATAAAACAGCCTCGGGCAAAATCCCATTAAAGCCTTCAGAAGCTTGTTTCCCTGCAGTTGAGCAGGTAGGCGTCGTGCACTGCGTGGCAGCCCTGAGTGCTCTCTGGGAGCCCAGTTCAAAAAAAAAAAATTGAGTGCTTTTTCCCCCCCTTCTCTAAATCATCCACCAGCCTCACTCCTCAGAGTCATTTGCAAGGCAGAGAGAAAGGGAGAGGGGAGAAAGCGTGTGCCTTGATGTGGAGGGACTAAGTGCCTGTGCAGTGGCAGGAGTGGATAGCGAGCTGTGCTCGTCCATTAACGATGTAGTGCAGACCTCGGGCTGACCTTTGGAGAGGAGTGGGAGCAGGCGGGACATGGGCAGAATGACAATGAGGAACGGGGCACCAGCTCATCTCATTGTTTAGCTGCTTCCATCACTCTGGGCACAAAGTTTGCGAGGCAAGAGGAGCGCCTTTGTGAGCGGGGCAGCAACTTGGCTGTGCTGCCTGCGACCGGAGTGCGAGCGTGCGGTAGCTTGGGATGTTAAGCAGTTGTCTCTCCAAACCTCTTCAATCCTTTAAAATTAAGCATAGACCGACATCCATTGGCAAAGCTGGATTTCCAGACAGGCCTTGCTGGGTTATCAGCCTGTGTTTCCAGTAGCATGGCCCGGCGAACTCTTATCCGTGTTTACTGTCTGTACTGCAGTCAAACTAAGGAGCCTCTGGCAGGGACCAGGGCCCCATTATGCTAGGCACTGTACAAACCCAGGCATCATTTCTTGCTGCAAAGTGTTTATAATGTAATCTGAAAAATAAGCTGTCCCTCTTTTTCATTTTAACCACTGAATTTATTGTGGATTTTTTGCCCACAGAGCAATATGACATGGTCTACATACCTTGATTACTTGCCTCTGTGCATTTGAGTTTTGCCAAATAAAACCATTGCATGCTAATGTTTCCAGAAAGTTAACAGTGCTTCAAGAGACCATCTTTGTGCATGAGCTTGGATTTCCCACGAAGATCCCATTTGGAGAATGAATAAGCAATTACCACTGCACTGTCTGAACAATTATGAGCCCCCACAATATTTCTTAGCTGATCAAGCTCTTTAATAAAGTATAGTCAAGTATATTGTGTAATAAGCTGTTATACAGTGTACATTTGAAAGACAGTTAAGCTATCTTAATTTTAGAAAAGACACATTAATACATCTTAAGCTAATTGTACTTTTGTATAGTGCATTTAACAGTTGACTTGTCACTTAATGGAAAGAAATAAGGATTTCTATCGTTAAGCGATGTTAACTCTTTTCAAGTATTCTCCATCGAATAAATCTTTCTGTGTTAAAAGTGAATTTCCCAGGTTTGTTTAGGGTTTGGAAAAAACAAGTTACCCTGTTGTAATAGACTTGACACTGATGTAAATATGTAGCAGACATATGATACAAAAACCTAAACCAGAATAGCTTCTCCAATTCCACTGAAGAATTTTCAGGGCTAAAACTCTAATGGTGTAAGTGATGCTACTTTAGGTGCCATTTGTTCACATATATCCCCATTACTAATGGAAAATAGGCTGTTATTGGCTGTCTTGCCACCTAGAAGTGAGAAAGGGTATGGGAGGGTGTTCATTTGAAGGGGTAAGAATCTACAGGAAATGTGCTGTAAAAACACAGAGGGGATTGTGTGTACAGCTGTTCAAGTGCCCAGTCATCTGGAGTGCCACAGAGGATGGCAAGAGCATAGGTTGCCAGCACTCCACACAAAGGGAACTAGTGTGCAGTGATCCCAGCATGCTTTGCTGGGGCCCCTGTCTGCTGAGGTTCCCAAGGACAGCTGAGTACAGAAGAAAGTGCTGATTGGCTGGCTGACTGGAGAACCATACCCATCCTGGGAATCCTTCATGCCACCTGGACTGAACCACAGTGAGTGTGGTCAGTGTCTGCTGCCAAAGGCTGTTCAGCTTCACTTCCAGCCCATAATGAATCCCCACCACCCATGTTCTCTGTGGCTAAGTACAGACAGTCAAAAAGCCTGACGCTGAATTGATTCAGCCTTTGCAGCTTAGTCTAATCTGCAGAGATTAAATTGAAGCGGAAGTTAACAGACATTAAGGAAAAGTAGCCACATGCCTGCAGTGGCTCAAACCAGAAGCCAGGAGGCACTAGAACGCAGCTCTCTGGCATGTCCAGTCTGGGCTGTGTGTTTGCTTCCTTTTCCTGTGGCCCTGAGGTTTCTGGGATTTGTAGTCCAAAATCCCACCAGCAGGACTCTGCAGGTTTTCTCATCACTTTCTCTTTCTGCTTCCAGGTACCTCTGGGATTTGTAGTCTACAGTCACAACCAGCAGCAAGGTTGAGCAGGGGAAGGGGTGTTTAACCCCCCTTCCTGTCCCCGGACCCCAGCTGGGGTGTGCCTGGGGGGGCACATCCCTTGCCCCTTGCAGACTGGGCTGCATCCCCAGCCAGGCTT
>NW_017728918.1:4012520-4039805 GCF_001723895.1 Crocodylus porosus | reverse complement strand
TCACTGCTCCAGCTAGGGAGCAGAGGGCCAGGGCCAGGCCTGTTCTCTGGAGCAGACAGCACAGCACAGCCCAGGGCTGAAAAGCATGCTGGGATGCTGGGAGACTCTGGTTTAACTTGAGCCAGGAAGGGGTCTAGGACAGAAGTTTCATAAACCAGTTTGACCCAAATCAATTAAGTCTGATAGTACACTCAGCCAGATTAATCTTAAGCCAGTTTCAGCCATTTTGAAATTGGTTTATGTGCACTGAGCTTCTGTTTTCTTCCAGGTTTAAACCAGCTTTAAGCCAGTTTATGTGTAACTTCTGTCCCTAGCCTGTAACGCCTGAATCTGCCAGCACAAAGTCAAGGCCTGTCATTGCTTCCTCAGATAGCTTGTTCAGCTCCTCGATGCACTAGTGTGTAGTGCCACATACATCTGCACCAATACAACCAAGGCCCTGGCCACAGCACCTCTGGTTCACAGGTGTCCTTAGTTATCCAATGAGTACTGGGACCATGATTCACCCACTTTAACAACTCAGGGGAGGTCAACATCAGGGAAAGGATGCTGATGCCCTTGAAGAGGCTTCACCAGCCAAACACATGGGACTTCAGTGCTGTCACCACCTCTCAGGCTCACAGCACTTGTGGTATGGTGCCCAGTCCCAGTTCTTGCCTGACTGTGCAGCACTGTATGAAGCACATGGTCACCTCCCTGGCTTAAGATGATACTGCTCTGTGGGGGTCTAATGCTTCCCCCATTTTAGGAGGGGAACTGAAGACTCTCCCTTTCCTCCCTGCCATGTTTTTTAATATTTATGGCAACCAGTCACCACATAAAGCTCAGGTACACCTCCCATTCTGACACTCTTTCTGCTTCAAGAGAGGGGAAGATGGGTCTCTCCTTAACCCCCACCATGGGTTTTCAGAATTACATCAACCAATCACCGCATGAAGTACACAATAACCTCCTAGCTATGCCACCTGCAGAACCATTGCTATGTCTTTACCCCACAGCACTCTTATCCTTAAGGGGAGGCACTGAAGAGTGTTCCCCTTGTTTTGGTCATTTTTTTCAATACATGAGGTCAGCCACCCATGAGTTCTTGCTTTGTGCCCTTGCTTGGCTTGTAGATAGTGCTAGAGATGCTGACGTGCCAGGAACAGCTATGTTTTTTATAGCAGGAGTGTTTGGGAGGTGCTGTAATTTGTGGGCAGGAAAGATTTTTTTTCTTCTTCACAGAGAAAGAACTTACTGAGCAGCAGGTCCACATAGAGCATGTCTACACGTTCCTTAATGCACCACAATTACTGCACATTATGTTCAATACTTGGTTAGCCAAGTACTAAATCAATGCACAGTAATGTGTGCTACTGCACAGTAGTGCCAGCGCATGGCTATTTAGTGAGATACTTACTGAGCAGTGGCCTAATATTACTGCATAGTAGTGTATTAGCAAGGTTTTTGCCCAGCACCCTCCTGCACAGTGTTAGGCTACTTTGGAGTTAGCACCTCACGTAGATGCACCCATAGAGACCTGTGAACCCAGCTTTACTTCCCTGGGCCAGTAGATTTTGGCATGACAGACAGACTTCCTGGAGCTGTGGTGGGAAAGAGCAAGGAGTAAAGGCTTCCCCAGGATGCTGGAAGACTGAGCCACTCCCAGTGGTCTACCCATAATTGTGCAGGCATCGTAAGCGGTGACAGAGGTTACTGCACTGCCAAGAAGACGCTGTTGGAAAGAGGTAACATTTTGTTGTAGAATTGCCATGGGGTTTTTTTCATGGCAAAACACTTCAATAGATGTATGCCCACTTTTCACAATGCTAAAAGAGTGTATTTCTTGCTATAAATACAATGCGTGTCCATAGCCAGAGTAATAGCAGCCCACTCAATGCAGCTTCCTGGGGTAGCTATAGATATTTCAGGTTCTGATCCTAAAGTAATCTATACTAGTATACCAAACAGATGTAAACCCTACCAGAGCATGTTCTTATCTGTCCCTGTCCTTATATTTGGTGGTGTTCTTTTAAAGACAGGTGAGCATTTACACATTTGTCAATAGTTGTGGAGTTCTGTATAATTCACCTGAAAGTATGCTAGGTAGTAGTAGTAGTACTGACCAGAAACAAATTTTTTCCAATGAACTTCCTCAAATATTTTTCTTTTATTTCTCTTTGCTGATACAATGGAAAACTAGGTAATCATCATGATGACAGGCACACCCCCCCTGCTTCAAACACCAGTATGCCCATCTCAAAGTTTTTTTAAATAAATCTAGTTTCTAGAGATGTTTCCTGTTTTGGGGGAAGGTAGGAAAGATGAAGATAAGGAGAAGAGACATGCACTTTTGTGGGAGACTGCATCTTCTGCTGTTTGGTAAGACCCTGGAGATCCTGTTCCAGATGAGAAAGTATTGCTAATAATGACAGTGAATAGGAGTTATGAAAATGAGAACGCTATTTACACATTTAAATTATGTTAGCCTTTCTAAACTGTTAAGGGACGAAGTTCAAGCCAGATATAAATGAAGCAACTTCACTGATTTTATTGGAGGTTAAACCAAGTCTGAGCTTTACCCCAGAGCTGGAAAATCTCAAATTGTTCTTGTTCTGTGAACTTTTCCTCCTACTTTTTTTTCCATTTTCTCTCTGTCCTTCTTTATCTATGTTCCTTCCTTCCTTTCCCTCTCTCATCCTTAGTCTCTTGTCTGTCTCACTGTATATTTTATACTGTGCTTTTTACTCAGATGAATCCCAAAGTGCTTTGCAGCCTGCCTATATAAAGTCTAACTCTGCCTTGCATGTATACTTCTATTGTCAAGAGTTTGAACAAACGGGATAGCACATCTGCTTTGGAAATACAGCCACCTCTGAGGTGGAGCACAGTAGCCATTCTCCCTAAACATATGCAATGGGTCTCATGAGGAAAAATGAAATTATCCTTTCAGCTGAAAATATCCCTCAGGCAGGCACAATGCAAGATGGGATTTGAACAGTTAACACTTCTTTAAATATGTGACTTGGGACTGTGACCAGAAATTCTGAAACACTCATTCAATTATCTACCTATTGGACCTGTTAAAGGCAAATAGAAACTACATAAAGTGTTTCCTCCTTTAAAAAAAATGCAGTCTAAAATGCAGTCTAGACTTCAGAGGTTAAAAAGCACAAATAGAGATAAATCACAGATGGGGAATGGATTCTTCATCAGTACCAGCCTACCTAGACGGTGATCTCTGAAATAAGAATAAACTCAAAAAAGCATGCCTATAAAAAGTGGAAACTCATTCACAGTACTAGGGAAGAGTATAAAAGTATTGCAGGGACATGTAGGAAGAAAATTAGGAAGATCAAGGCACAATTTGAGATGCATCTGGCAAGGGGCATAAAGGTTAATAAAAAAGGATTCTATGAGTATTAGGGCTGAGCAATGCTTCGGTTCCTGATTCAATTCGGTGGAGATTCAGCCTATTTGGTAACTGAATATCCAAATCCGAATCAAATCAGAGGACCATTTAATCTCTCCAAATCAAATCAGAACCCTCTGAATTGATTCAGAGAGATTTGGAAAGACAAAGTACTTCCAGGCCAGTACCAGGTTAGCTGCTGAGCACATAGAGGCCCTCCCACTCTTCCCCCTGCACTGCTGTGGGATGCTCCATGCACCCCAGCATCACAGCAACTATAAGCCACACCTCCTACCTCAAAGTATGTAGAAAAAACTTTTAAAACTGTGTCTATGTCCGAATCACAATCAGCATCGAATCTTCAGATGGGTATGTCAAATGAGTATGTCAAAAGTAAGAGGAAGACCAGAGAAACCTCAGGTTTCTTAAACAATGTGAAATGCAATCTATTTATGGGTGATGCAGAAAAGGCTGAAATATTTTATGCCTTCTTTATTTCAGTCTTCACAAATAGGGGCAGCTACCAGATGATGAGTGTACTGACAGAAAATATAGGAAAGAAGACAAGCATATTAGAGTAGCAGAAGAATAGATTAGGGATTACTTAGAGAAGCTCCGTTCTTTCAGATTGTCAGGGCTGGGTGGGATGCACCCAAGGCTACTTAAGCAATTGTGTAAGGTAATTTCAGATCCATTGGCTATTCTCTTTGAGCACTTATGGAAGCTGAGGTCCTAGAGGATTAGAAAATGGTAAATATAGTATCCATCTTTAAGGAAGGGAAGAAGGCGGATCTGAGGAATTACAAACCAGCCTGATCTTAATAGCTGGAAAGAACTTGAAGCATGTCTTCAAGGAGCTCGTTATGAAGTACCTAGAGGAGAACAAGGTGATAAGGAAGAGCTATCATGGATTAACCAAAACCAAGTCATGACCAACCTCATTTCCTTCTATGATAAAGTGACAAGATCTATGGAAGGGAGAGAGAATTAGATGTGATATAACTTCACCGTTAGTAAGGCTTTTGACCCTGGCTCCCATGTCATTCTCATTAAAATCCTAAGAAATACAGACAAGATGAAAGTACTGCATGATAAATACATAACCGTTTGGATCATTGTACTCAGTGAGTAGTCCTCAATTTGTTAATGTCTAGTTGGGAGGAGGTATCAAGCAGAGTTTCCCAGGAGTCTGTCCAGGATCCAGTATTGTTTAATATGTTCATTAAAGATGTGGATGATGGGACCGAGTGCATGCTTAACACATTTGTGGATGACAACAAAGTTGGGTAGAGTCACAGATACTCCAGAGGGTAGAGCTAGAATGCAGAATGACCTGGGTAGACTGGGCAAATGGTTTATAATCAATCATATGAGATTCAACAAAGGTGAGTGCAAATCTTGCACTTAGGATAGAATAATTATATGCACACAGACTGAGGAATGGCTAGCTAGAATGCAGTAGTGCAGAGAAGGACTTGGGTGTTGTGGTAGACCAAAAAATGAGTATGAGCCAACAGTGTGCTCTTGTTGCAAAAAAGCAACAGTAGCAGCATCATACTGGGTTGTATTAACAGTCATGTCCCCTGCAAATCAAGAGAAATATTTTTTTTGTTATATAATTATTAGTGAGGCCTCATCTGGGTTACTATGTCCAGGTTTGGGCCCCACTCTTCAAGAAGGATATAGATTATTTGGAAAGAGTCCGGCAAAGAACAGCACAAATAATTCAGAGCCTGGGAGGCAAGATGTATGAGAAAAGGCTGAAAGAATTTGGGTTATTTAATCTGGAGAAGAGAAGACTGAAGGAGGGATTTGATAGCAATCTTCAAATACCTGAAGGGGGATTACAGAGAGGATAGAGATGGGCTTTTCTCTGTGGCTGTAGGGGACAGGGCTAGGAGCAATACCTCAAGCTTCAGCAGGGGAAAATTAGATTGGAGATTAGGAGGAACATTCTGACTAAAATAGCAGCTGCTTTTTTTTGTCCATCCCCTCCCTCCTCTCAAGTCGGTGCCTGGGGCAGTTGCCAGTTTTCCCTGTCTTTCCCACCCCCCTCTCCCCAGTTACACCACTGGGAACAGGGAACCTAAATAACTGGTTACATATTCTTCTTTGGAAGTTTTCAAGAGCCAGTTGGATAGACACTTGGCTGCCGTGGTTTAGCTAGACGACAATCATGAGGTCCTGTCAAGTTCTACTTTCCTATGATCATATGATTTTCTTACACCCTTGAATTCTGGTATTAAAATGAATCTCACAATATATATATGATTAGTTTAGTAGTTATTATATATATGATCAATGTAGTTTTTATTTTAGTCCTTTGATTTACCTGCAAGATTCTGTAAGGGCAGTACTGGTTCAAGGACTTCATGTAGTTATGGAATTATATTATGGGGGGAAAAACTGTGCTTGAAAATGTGGAGTCAACTCATATTCAGTTGATTTATAATCAGCATAATATGAAGGAAAAAGACATACATATGACTTGCATCTGTTTTTGTTCTCTATCCTTCCTGTTTCTAGGAATTTGCTTTTATGCTTTTTTTTGTAGATGGTCCTTTGTATAGATCTTTATCAGAAGGCAGAGGTTTGGGGGATAAAACTTCCTGTCCATGCACCATGAAGGAATGGAAACTACAGGGAATTTTGAAATGGGTAACATTCAATAGGCAGCTGCAATTAATCACACTGAAATTTGGCCAGGACTCTATAGTTAACAACCCTACTTCCATAAAAAAATATTGCAGAATCAGTATATATTACCCTGGTCACTGAGGGTTTTGGATTACTGTCGCACCTGAAAGAGAAACACAAGTGCTCTAAAAACTACTTTTGCACTTTGTTCCAGAACTGTACATAGACAGCAAACTTCAGTACTAGGTTTTAGGATCTATCTAGTGCAGATCTTTGCTTAGCGTATAGCTGCCATGCTTCACAGCAGTGTCCTACACAACACGGTTCTCCCCATGGGAGGCTATTGTATATACAGAAGTGGTATAGCTACATCAGCATGGCACCTTGGGAGGATAAATCACAAGTGTCAAGTGACTGCCATCTAGACTGCCCCCAGCTTCATTAACCCACTCTTAGACCCAGATGGACATGGCTTTATGATAGGGAACCCTAGCTCTGATACCAGGAAGCAGAGAGACCCTGTAAAAGAGAACCCCAGGCCTTTATCAGGAAGCACAGCAGCCCCTTTAAATCCAAAGACTTCTGGGCACAGCTGTCCAGTCAAGTAGGGGTTAAGGATCGAGCCCTGCCAGCTGGTCAGGTGACAGGAAGGGAAAGGCCAGAACCATATAAACCTCAAGCGGAGAAGACCAGATGGGCAGGAAAGAGGGAGACTCCCGATGATTATGGAGAAGTTGTGGCAGCCTCCTTGGGAGAAATGTGCCATGCTTTGAGAAAGAAGCACAATCACATGTAAGTGGGCAGTTTGCTTCTCTTATTTTTATTTGTGTTATATGGCCATACGGGCCTCTGGTTCATGTTTAATGTTAAGGCCAGTGGTTTCTGGAGGAGGCTGTAGGGGAGGAGGAGGTCTTATTAGCACCAAGGCCACCATGGTAGAGGGCTCAACAAGTCCTGCTGCACTAGGGGTACAGACTAGGACCACAAGCCCAGAGTCACTTAAAAGGAAGATAGGAGCCTTGAAGCCAGGTTCTAGTGAGTGGATTTAGACAAACAGTCCTAACTACAGAAAGAGGGGCAACGCTGGAGGAGACTGAGGCCCCAAAAGCCTGGTGCCATAGGGGCACAGTGTAGAGGGTCCAGTAGGCCTGGTACCTTAGAAAGTATGAAATGGAGGGCCATGAGCCCAAGCGGGTTAGACAGCTAGAGCCTCAGAGTCAAGCCCTGCTTAGTGGGTTTTAACTGACAGGCCTAGCTAGAGAGAGAAGGGGTAAGCCTACAAAGGCTGAGACCCCAACATAAAGAGAAAATTATAAAACATCTGAGAGGCATGGAGCACGTCAAGGGGAGATAGGAGCATGCATTTTGCCCTTAAGGCAACAGCTCATTATCCTACAGGTGGTGAGCCTAAAGCCTCTCTGGGAACCTCCCTCTTTTTAAGAACCAAATAACATCAAGTCGTGACAGGAGAGTAAAGTGGGGGAAGCTGATCCCCAGGGGAGGAAAATACAGCAAGGCTTGGTGGGTGCCCACTCACCAGCCAAAAACCCCCCCAAAATCAAGCCAAAGATGGCACCCTGTCGCTTGCTCCAATTCAGAAAGTAATGACGCTTGCTTATGGATGCTTCTCTGCTGAAGAGTAAGTTTACTGTATAGTCACATCATGTGTACAAATATACATGTTTATTTATAGAAATTTACTCTTCCACCAATGAGAACTTAAAAGTGGTTGGTTGGTTAGTTGGTTGGCTGATTGGCTTTGACAGAAAAGTCAAATATGCTTTTAAAATGTATTTTTTAAAGTAGGGGGTACAGTGATGTTATGCCCATGTGAGAGGCAAGGATTTTTGCAGGGGTGATATTTTTTATGAGGCCAATTGCATAATTGGGAGAGATCTTAGACAACCATTCAAGCATGAGCTATCCTTCCATCCTTTTGTTAAAGCATTTAATGACAGAATAAAAAAGACCACTCTGTTGCACATTCCATGGTAACACTTCATTCAGGGTTCAGCACTTAGTGAAGAGGCGAGAAGGAGCCAGCCCAGATCGGTACCAGCCCTCAAAGTTGATAGAAGCAGCAGAAATCCCAACAAAACAAGTAAGGAGACTGCTTGCAGGAATATTGATACATATGAATATCTGTGTCTTTGCGCTTCACGGAATCAGGTCCTGTCCTTTAGGTGCTAAATCTTACAAAAAAAATCTTCATATATAAACATATCAAATACATAGAAGGAAGCACCAAAAAGACCTAGCTTCCTTCTCACATCTTCATAAGCATTCAAGAAAAAGACCCGCAGTAAGCACAGACCACGATGAAACTGCTGAAAATAAATAACAGCAATAAAAAATCCAAATAAAACACTGGAATGATATAAGAATGGGGATAGAAGATAATAAAGGCCTCAACCTTGTAAATATATAGTCATGTAGCAGTTAGTTTGTCAGGGGGATTTCAAGGTGATAGCCAATGAAAGTACAGAAAATTGTATACTCTGCTGAGCAATAACCATGCAGTCACTGTAAATTTGTGATCTGATTAGTTGGGGCAATTCCATTCTGGTATGTAATATCCATGGAAGAAAACATTGTCTCAAGATAATGGTCTCCATTTGCTACATAGTTTAAGCGCCCAAGCAAAAATAAAGCATATGTTACATCTTGTAAAGTATTTCTCATTCTTGTATACTTACACCGTTTTCATTTTCATAGTGATCCGGAATGTCTTTATTGACTTAGACTTTTTATATAAGTTTTTCTCTCTAAGGTTTATATTTTTAATAATTTAGCTGACAGCCGTGTGTTCTATATCTTTTTTTTTTTTTACACCCAGAAGCACAGCCTTTCTTATTTGTAGTTCATGGAAGATGGTTTAGCTATAAACATAACTGGCCTACATATGACAGCAAACTTTGACTATTACTCCATGCTGCATAATCTTAAATTCTGCTGGCAGAATGCTGTGTCTATACTCCCAGCTCTCCTGAGAGAGCAGAGGCCCCTTTTTTTATATCAGTAAACTGAAACCAGGTCGGCAAGGCACAGAAGGCCACCACCTGGGAGAATGCAGAAGATGATTACAGACACACTTACACCTTCTGCTAATTGTTGTAGACATGCTGTGCCTACCCATAACACACTTCACTTTCTGCCACCACCGCTGCATTGATGGAGCTGGTTAAAATCCACCAAAAACCATCTGAGTATGCATGCACTGTGGCAGCTTCCTTGTGGATCCTGCTGTCAGACAGTACGATGTCACAGAATCACAGAGAAGAAGGGCTGGAAGGGACCTCCAGAGGACATCCAGTCCAACCCCCTGCCTGAGGCAGGATCACCCCTATCCCAACCAATCCATGCAAACCATAATCTAAACTCTACATAAAACTACTGCCAAACCTGACACAACATAAACCTAACGCCCTAACCTACCATAGGTAAAGCAGGAGAATGACAGTGGCCAATGTCCTGCTTCTATAAAAAGTTGTCAATACACACTCAAGAGGTCCCATGCCCCTCAGTACAGAAAAACACAAAAAACCCCAGAGTCCATATCTATCTGACTAGGAGGTAAAAATCCCTCATGACCCTATACATGGTGATTGGTCTGACCCTGAGTAGAGGGACAAGACCTTCTAGCCAGGAATCTCTGGTTTTGGTCCCAGCAGAATATTGGCACATCCCAGTCAAAGTTGTAGCTGGCACCCAATGCCTCTGCTGAAGGCTTAAAAACACTCTGAAACAAATAGCAGAAAGGAGGGAAGCAGGCAACCATCAAAGCCCCAAAGCATGGAAAATACCCATAGTAGAACATGAGCATAGCTATGCCTCGATCATCCCTGACCAGTGCCTATCCAATCTCTTCTTGAGCACCTCCAGGGATGCAGAGCCCACAGCTTTCCTAGTTCCACTGACTCACTGTTTTAACAGTCAAGAACTTTTTTGGATAGCTAATCTGATGCAACTTCAAGCCATTGGTCTGCCTCCTGCTCTTTACAACAGGACAGTAAATGTGCTTTCCCTCTTCTTTATGGCAGCCCTTCAAGTTTGGAAGGCTTATTATGCATGTCCCCTCTTAAATGCTTTTTCTGCAACCTGAACACACCTAGTTCCTTCATCCTCCTCATATGACTTGCCTTCCAAACCCTTTATCATCATTGTTGCCTACCTCTGGACTAGGACTATGCGAAGCTTTGGTCCCTGATTTCATTTGATGGAGATTTGGCCCGATTCAGTGGCCAAATCTCCAATTCTGAATCAAATCAGAGGACCTTTTAATCTCCCCAAATCAATTCAGAGAGATTCGGAAAGATTCAGAGAGTCGGACATAGAGACAGCTTTAAATGTTTTTTTCTACATACCTCTAGGTAGCAGGGGCTCATGCATGCTGTGATGCTGAGGTGCATGGAGCATCTCACAGGAGCATTCAGCAGCAAACCCAGAAGTGGAGCAGAAGCACCCCCCAGCTCAATGACTGGTGCCTCCTGGGTCTGGGGGTGGGGCACTCAGGGTCCCCCTGCGGCCGATTGCTGAGCCAGGAGGGGCATGGGGGAGCCCCCAGTGTGCTCTCTGTCAGACCCAGAAGTGGACCGGAAGTACTTTCAGTCCACTTCCAGGTTCACTGCCAACCATGTGGTACCTCGAGGTATGTAGAAAAAGCTTTTAAAGCTGTGTCTGCATCTGAATTGCTGATTCTCTGAATCAACATCGAATCTTCAGATTCGGATTTGACCAAACTGAATCAGGGACAGTGATCCGAATCAATGAATTGAATCACTGTCCCTGATTTGGGCTGAATCTGAATCCGAATCAAATAGGGCCCACTTCACACACCCCTGCTCTGGACCCTCTCTAATTTCTGCATGTCCTTTTTAAATGGGGGGCCAGAACTGCACAGAGTACTGCAAGTATAGCATAAGCAGGGTGGAGGAGAGAGGCGTTGTCACCTCCCACCTAATGCTTCTATTGCTGCATCCCAAAACTGCATTCACCTTTAGTGTGGCTGCATCCCACGGCAAACTCATACTGAGTCTCTGATCTCCCAAGACTCCCAACTCCTGGAACTTCTAGAAGTGAAAGCTGATGAATGTAGATAATGCTTTAGGGAGTCAAAGTCAAGGTTGCCTGTGTATGCTTCTCTTTAAAACACTTTGACCATTGAGTGAATGACTGCTGCCCCCCACCCCCACTCCTCCTTCCTGCCCCCCCTCTTTTTTACAATATATGTCAGGGTATTTGTAAGCCTTCTTAGAGTCATAAGTTGTTGGTTACAGCCAAGGCTGGGGACTTTGACTGGGGTGAGTCAATGCTCCTGCTGTGAGCACTGTCAGAGATCACTTGCCTCTTAGTTCAGGGGCAGATTCACTATATTTGGGGTCAGGAAGGAATTTTACCTCATTGTCAGATTGATATGGACTATGGGGCAGCATGACCCCGCTACAGAGGAATACAGTGCATTCCTCAGTAGTGGGGGGTGCTGGGGAGGGGGACATGGCCTTCTTCCCTGGACCTCTTCAGCATATATTGACAAAATTTTATAGAAGCAGTACATTGACTGCCATGTTCCCACGCTTTACCTGTGACAGGACTGGGTGCTAAGTCTGTGCTCTGTCAGGGTTGATGGTAATCTTATGTAGAGTTTAGATAATGGTTTGTATGGGATGCTTGAGATAACGGATGATCTGCCAAAGGCTGGGGGTTGGACTAGATGACCTCTGGAGGTCCTTTTCCAGCTCAACTCTCTATGTCTCTATCTGAAATATTATCCTGGTTTGTATGCACAATATATATCACATTTAACTTAATAAGCATACATACACATACACACACATATAGATAGTCTATAGGTATGGGATATATACAAATGCATACATGCACACACACACAACCACACACATACACATAGAGGGAGATGTACAGGGTGTTTATAAAGCCCTTGTGCAACTTTAAACATTAGTAACTTTGGATATACACATGATAGAAGCATTAATCGTGATTGGAAGCATAAGTCATTAAGTTTTCTTAGCATAGTGCAAGCATTTTTTTAAATTTCAGATTCTGTAAGTGAAAATGAAAATAACTTCCAAAATGAGTTGGAAAATCAAATTGAGCAAAGTATCACAAAAGATGGCGGTTATGTTGAAGCCTAGACATTTGAGCTGTATTGTGTTAAAACTTAATAAATTCTACTTTCAATCGCCATTTACAGTTTGCTTCTATCATGTGTATATCCAAAGTTACTGAAGTTTAAAGTTCCCAAAGAAACACCCTGTATGGAAATATAATATAAATTTATATTATAATATAAATAAACACCCTGTATGATATAAAATGTCTGGTTGTTGATGATGCCATCAGCATATACTATGCTATGCTATGCTATGCTATGCTGTGCTATAACATAACATAAGTAGTGCAATGCTATGTAATGTAATGTATTATATAATTATAAAATTTGTTGGTACCATCTTTAACAACCAGGTATTTTATTTCATATTTATGACCATGTATGTATATATTTCATATCTGTAGAATAGGATAACATTCTATATTTATAGGTATAGAATAAAATGTCTGGTTGCTAGCAATTCCACCCACCTACCCCATTACTGGTGCCCTTTCTCATAGGGTTCAGTAATATCTATTCTATACTTTATCATTGAAGTTGTACAAAGAATGAAATTATAAACCTAAATTAAGGAATAGGGAGATGATCAAGATGAGAATCTTTTCTAGACCCCAGAATCTGTTTGATTGGGATGCTCTCCTTAGGGAAATGATGGAAACCTCAATACTTGAATTATTTAAAATGAGAGAGGCAAAACATTGGAGAATACCCCACAAGGATCAATTCTGTATCGACAAAGAGCCTAGCTGAACTTGTAAGCCTTTTTCATCACTAATTTGAGTGATTCTAAGAAATGAAACTGTGTTTTTAATGAGTGGTCTTCTTATCTTGGGGCTGCAAAAGTGCTGACAGTAGAGAGACTACTGAAATTGAAACCTCTAATTCAGACTAGAACAGCAAACCAAAGAAGACTAATTACATCAAGATCCAGAGCTTGGTGTAGTGTGTTCCAGGATACAAAATGAATGACATTATACCAGGGTATCTGTACATTTGTCCATACCTTTTCACTGGCATACATATACTTTTTATGTCGGTAAACATATGGACAGTATTTGAGAGAGATGAGGGAAAGTTATAGCTATAGTTTAGCTGAAGCAGCTTTGAGACATTCTTTACGTACAGAAGATGCCATTTCTCCCCCCAAAAAACCTTTCTGGGGACAGGAACATCATTCTCCTGAGTTTAAGAACCAAAATACTTTGATGACATGAGAGTTAACGTTATGTCAGTTCTTTGTTCAGAGGCCCAATTAATGTATTTGCCCTTTTTTTAATGGCTATGTCCTTCCTCCCAAACAGTACTGAAGGATGCTTATAGAAAAGCTTATGAAACTGGAGAATGAAAAAGAGAACAAGACTACTTAAAAGGCAACTAGAATATCTACATAAAACAGAACCCCACCCTCTAAAAAATAGCCTAGCCTACCTTTGTTTGCTAAACCCTGTCCGAAGAGTTAGGGTGTACAATATTTCTGAAAGATGTCCAGATTTGGACCAGATCCTGTGAAAAATAGGAATAAAAATCTGAAAATGACTTTCTGAATCATTATGTCTGGGCCCTTCCTACTAAAGGTAGCCAGGAGGATTCTCTTGTTCTACTTTCCTCTTTTCTTTGCACAGCTGTATCTTGATCAACCATAATTTGGACCTTTTTCCATCTAAGGATGCAATAAAAGTGGACTAACTTTTTCCCTATTACCAGCAGGGGGTTTTAACAGGATACAAGGCACCATAAATATGTAAATCCCAAACCCTTGACCTAAGTGCTCTAGCTTTTGGTGGAGTCTGGAGTCCCAGGCTTGATACTAATCCTCCAAATGGTGCTTATTTTGAGGCATGACGCAGAGATTCGCCTCTCCTGGGCCAGGCCTATCTTCTGTGATTATTGTATTATGCCTTTCACAGTGAGATTGGCTGTGTGTACATGAGACTCTGACTGCATAGTAGGTATTGCATCACTTTAATGATGCAATATTATTATTGCAGTTATTATTCAGATTCTTCATGCTGCCATTTATAAATCAGTCACATAAGCCCGTAGTCATACTGCATTTTCTTTTAAGTACTACACCTTCTTGTCTTGGTAGGAGACCATGGTGGATCATGGTAAGCACAAAGGGACAGAAACAAGAGAGAAGGGTGTAGTTGTGCAGTCACCACTCTTCCCACCTTCCCACCCTTTGATATCTGGTCCATCCTTGGTTAAAACCCAACTTCCTGACAGTGGCAACAGCATTTCTTCTCTGGCAGCATCGATGGAGTCACTTGACTTCATGGCTTATTATATTCTACCTTATTCCTTCTAAACTCTTCATTCCATAGGCATTGATGCCCCTCTTCCCTTTTTTAATGGTGTTCATGTTCCACTAATAAAGCTATCCTTTGTTCTGCACTTCTGATGCCTGTTAGCCGCTCCTCTTAATGTTACTCCTATTTCACGGTCTTTCAGACTGTGTTTGACTCTAACTAGCCAAAAAGATTAACTCGGGCATGGAAACGTTAACTCAGGTGAACATCAACTCAGGTGCAGAAAAAACTTTCAGGGAAATAATGGATGCACTGTCAGGATGCTCAAGAAGCCTAGATTCTATGTTATGAATCTGAAAGAGATGTACATTTAATTCTAATGACAACAGGACTGAAGAAACAACATCTTTTTTATTGTTTTTGGTCTATTCTCTTGTGTTTTTATACATATTATAGGCTATAGAAGATTAATGAACTTTCCAATAAAATTATATTTGTTTTTTGCTTCAGTCTTAAACTGAATAATATAGCCTAAGTCCCCTAGGATATTTGTAACACTTCTAGTTTCTTCTGATCTTGATACACGAGTGTGTTGTTTTAAATGTGATGATGCACCACACCATCTGCACCCCACTTTTAAAAATCCTAAATCTGTTCATGTAGGGCCATGCCTGTCGTGCATCATGGGAAATTCAATTTTGGTTAAAAAGCAACGCTTATAGTAGTGAATGGGGGATGACAGATTTCTAACCTCTCAAGAGTATGGCATGTCATTCTCAATCTGGGGGATTTGACGCTCGATCCAGCACCCATGCAAATCAGTTGAGATTTCTCAATGCCTTCAGTACCGCTAGCCAGATAGCTTTTCCAAATAACAGCTGTACCAGTTGTTTCCTTTGCCTTTGATGGGGTGCTTTGGCCTCTATCCACAGTCTGTTCTTGGTGTCATGGAGAAGTATACCAATAAGTGGTGCCTGTTTAATGGATCATCAAATTGTAATCACATTAGAAAGTCTGGCACACGTATGAATGAATTACTGTATTATTATAGTTTCATAGTTTCATAGTAGCTAGGGCCAGGAGGGACCTGAACAGATCATCTAGCCTGACCCCCTGCCACAGGCAGGAATGAATGCTGGGTTCACAAGACCCCAGACAGGTGATCATGCAACCTCCTCTTGAATTTGCCCAAGGGCCACTCCCCTGGGAAGTTGGTTCCAGATTTTGGCCACCCTAACTGTAAAAAATTGCCTTCTGATCTCTAATCTAAACCTATTCTTCATTAGCTTATTACCATTGTTCCTCATCATCCCAGGTGGCGCTGGAGAGAAAAGGGCTCTACCTATTTGCTGTTGATCTCCCCTGATGAGTTTGTAGGCAGCCACCAGGTCCCCCCTCAGCCTCCTCTTGCTGAAGCTGAACAGGTTCAGATCCCTCAGTCTCTCCTTGTAGGTCCTGTCCTGCTGCCCCCTCACCAAGTGGGTGGCCCTCCTCTGAACCCTGTCCAGGCTGGCCACAGCCCTTTTGAAGTGCAGCGCCCAGTACTGGACACAGTACTGCAACTGCGGCCTGACAAAAGTTACATAGAGGGGGAGGATCACCTCTCTGGACCGGCTTGAGATGCAGCTTTGGATGCATGACAAGGTATGGCTGGCCTTGCTGGCTGCAGTCTGGCATTGACGGCTCATGTTCATCTTGGAGTCAATAATGACTCCAAGATCCCTTTCCACCTCTGTGCTTTCAAGAAGGGAACTCCCCATCCTGTATGTGTGCTGTGGATTCCTCCTCCCAAAGTGCAACACCCTGCATTTGCCTATGTTGAACTTCATCCTATTCTCATCTGCCCACTTTTGTAGTCTGTCTAAATCTATTTGCAGCCTCTCTCTCCCTTCTAGTGTGTCCACCTTGCCCACATCTTAGTGTCATCCGCAAACTTGGACAGCGTGCTTTCCACCCTCTCGTCCAAGTCACTGATGAAGATGTTAAACAGTGCGGGCCCAAGGACTGAGCCCTGGGGGACCCCACTTCTCACATCTCACCAGGTTGAGTACAACCCATCCACCACTACTGTCTGTGTGTGCCCCATCAGCCAGTTTTTTACCCATCCAACTGTGCAGGCATCAATGCCACAGTCGCTTAATTTATTGATGAGGATGGGGTGAGAGACAGTGTCAAAGGCCTTCTTAAAGTCTAGAAAGACTATGTCCATGGTGACAGCATCATCCAAGGATTTAGTTACTTGTTCATAAAAGGCAACCAGGTTGGTCAGGCAGGACTTGCCTTTGATGAACCCATGCTGGTTGCCCCTGAGCATGATTTCCCCCGCTACCCCCCACAGATGTGTTCCTTGATGATTCTTTCCAAGATCTTCCTGAGCACTGAGGTGAGGCTTACAGGCGGATAGTTACTTGGGTCCTTCTTCCTCCCTTTCTTGAAAATTGGGACCACATTAGCCAGTTTCCAATCCCCTGGCACCTGGCCAGATGACCACAAATATTCATACAGCTGGGCCAAGGGCTCCACGATGACCCCTGGCAGCTCCCTCAATACCATTGGGTGGAGGGCATCTGGACCTGCAGATTTAAAAGTGTCTAGCCCTTCCAGAAGATCCTTAGCTACATCTGCACTTACTGAAGGCCTGACAGAGCTATCCCCAGGACTGTCCCTACCTCTGGTAGGTGGGATATCCTGGTCCCTGTTTAAGAAAACAAGGCAAAGAAACTGTTAAAAACATCAGGTTTCTTATCTGGTGTAGCCACAAGGTTACCATTGTCATCCTGCAGGGGCCCTACATTGTCTGGTGACCTCTTCTTGCTCCCAGTGTACTTGAAAGAGGACTTTTTGTTGTCCTTAATCCTGGACACTAGCCTGAGCTCCATCTCTGCATTCGCCTTCCTAATAGCCCTCCTACACTCATGGGTTGAGGAGGAGTATTCCTCCTTGATGATAGCTTCTCCCTTCCACTGGTTGTACACCCCACTTTAAGTCCTCAGGCATTGCTGAATGCCCTTGCTGACCTAAGGGGGTTTCTGAGTACTCTTACCCCCCTTGCTTCTCTCAGGGACTGTTATCCTTTGGGCCTGAAGGATCACCCCCTTAAGGTACAACCATCCCTCATGGACTTCCATCTCCTCTACTTTCTGGGCCCTCAGTTCCTCCCCAGTAGTCTCCTAAGCTCATTGAAGTTGGTCCTTCTGAAGTCAGGGGCTTTAGCCTTGGTGTGAGCCCTTGACACCCTGTGTTGGATAGTATATGAATTACTGTAGCAAATGTGTGTGCTATTCTGATAAATGTCAGTTTTGCTACTGATAAATTATATATGAAGGACAGGTTAAGGGTAGTCCTGTGGTTTTTTGCACGCAAAGTCATTGCAAATAGTCAAATGCTGTGTTCAGTTTTAGAGCAGTGAACCCAATATTACTGTTGTTATTGGAAGTCTTACCTAAGAAGCTGAGTATGATCCATGAAGACTTCTTATTCATAATGAACACCATTATTTTGCCATAATATTAATATAGTCTGGTTATACTTGATAATACAGGAATTGAAAGCATGGTCTACTTACCCATTATTAAAACAATCAGAAACAAAATCCAGTGCTTTGAGCATATTGGCCAAGTAGGGAATATCAGCCATGAAGGAAAAGTACTTAGTTGAGGCAAGATCACAATTTTTTTCTGCATAATTATAACCCTGATTACCATAAATGCATGTTATTAGAAGGTTGACTACATAACTGGATTGCTTGTTATTCTTATAGTTTCAACATGAATGCATGTACTTTGCGATCAGTATACATTCATTTTTAATTCAGTTACTCTTGGTCATTTAGTTGTGCTTCTAGTTCTATGAATTAATAATAATTAAAGGTATATATGTGTGTATGTTTGCATGTATGCATTGCTCTCTGGTAACAAAAAACAGAGTGCCGGGCAGTTAGCTGGTGCATTTCTAAATGGTAATCAGTGTCGCGCCCCGAAGACCGGTGTACCCTTGACCTGCGAGCCTTGGTCGGCACGACCGGCTTGGCGCGAAAGGGATCGGTGATCAGACAGGTGGGTGTTAACGGCGAGTAGGAGTCAGGTGATTTAAAGCGTATTGGTTACATAGAAAGTTTATTTTACTTACGCTACTGATGGTTGCAGCGTAGGCAGAAGAGTTGATTTGTTCAGTTACAGCATGCAGATATCATGTTACCCAGCATTTACAGGGTGGGTAAGAGGCTTGCTTGTTACACGTTCTGAGCAATTCACACAAGCTGTCACGGTCTGCAGACTACCGAGAGCTCTTGATGAGAAAGATATACGAGAAAGATTTACGAGCTGGCAAAGAGACGATTATGCCGAGATAAGTATCGGAGGTGGGGAGATGTTTGTAAGAGGCCAGTTTACAAACTGTGTCTCCTGGGTGTGTGTGGAGAATTCTCCGCTTTGGGCGGAAGTTCTTTCAAAGTTATACTTGGTAAGGTGGCCAATTACTACACGCCAGGCATGAATAATTAACATGCTGACAATCGTGCTATCTTTGTCCACTCAGGTTTCAGAAAAGGGAGGTTTATTTTTTTGCTTGGGTGGTACTGAGCCTGTTTGGTCACAGGATGGCAAGCACAGTACATTATTTTAATTTTATAATTTCATTAAAGTCAGCTAATCTCGTTACCATAGGTACGGTATCTTTCGTGCTGAATTGTCAAGCTTAGTTTCTCTTGTGTAGGGAGCTTGAGTGATTTGAAATGAGGCACGAACAAGGGTGTGTGCATTCAGCACTGTTAATACAGAGGGATAGGCTACAATTACAGAGTTTGTTGTGTTAGCCTCTGACCTGTTGTCATCGGCATCTGAAATCAAAGACTTTGATCTTTGACAATCAGTACTTCATTTATATAGTTCCTTTCATTCAAAGTGATAGTGATACACTTTACAAAGCAGATATACAGGATTATCATACCGGCTGTTTCTGCAATGAAAAACAGTAGCTCCTGAAGAATGCATGGCAAAGCTCCAGAACTATTTGCAGGACAAGGAAGATAAATATTTTCTATCCCTAAAAAAGAAAATGAGGCCATTTAGCTAGAAAGTACACAGTTGCCTAATTGGAATCTGACGTTGCAATGAGAAGACTTCAATTGTGCATCTCATCCTGAAGTAGTTAGGGTGTATAAGATGGCACTGACACCTGCTGAATCTTGCTTATAGTCTTGCAACTGGTTCAGTACAGAACACCAATGAAGTTAATGGACAACTAAACTGAAAGGCTTGTTTATGCAGTACCCAGTGCAGGACCGGGCCCTTGAGCATGGTAAAAACATCCCTCCTCTAAAAATAAACAAAATAAACCTGCACGATTATAGCGTAAGTATTCAGGGTCTGCTTAAGTTTTAGCTTTAGAAGTAGTAGTTAGCCATGTAAAGTAGACAGCAAGGTAGGTTTGAGCCTTATCATAGAATCATAAAGAAGTCAGTCTGGAAGGGACCACCATAGGTCAACTAATCCAACTCCCTGCCTGAGGCAGCCATACTTTCACCTCTTAGTAAAACCCTGATACAACATAAGACTTAATACCCTAACCTGCCACAGGTAAAGCAGAGAGACTGCAATATCCATCATCCTGCTTCTGGAAAAAATTGGTAAAAGATACACTGAAGAGATCCCAAGAAGAGGGCCATGTCCCCTACTACAGAGGAAGGCACCCCCCATATTAATCTGACCATGGGGTAAAATTCCTTCCTGACCCCAACCATGGGAATTGGTCTGACTCTGAGTGGTTCAGCCTATAGGGACCAAATCTACTTAAAGACTGAATATCAGCATAAGTGTCACTTAGATGCCTTAGCAATGGAACAGAATTTGCCCAGCTTTTGTTGAAAATCTTGGCTGAAATCTATACTATGGGTAAAATTCTTCATCCTGCTCTGGCTTTTCCCCCATTACGTAATAGGACTAGATTCACCTTAGGCATCAGTACAAACTCTGGTTCCAATAAGATTTTCCTAGGCCCTCAAACTGAAATAAGTATCCATGATGCTTCTGCTGACCACCTTGAAAACCTGGAAGATGAGGTGTACATTTTATGGATACTATGCAAGACAGAGCAACTCAGAAGGTGCATCTACATGTAGATTAAAGTGCTATTTCTAATGCGTATTAAATGTAGTACTTCCAATGTGAGGTACTAAAGATATGCACATTGGGCTGCCACAATGTGCAGTAATGAATGGGCACAATTTTTAAGTGATATTTAATGTGCAGTAGCCTATTTTACTGTGCATTAACGTAATTGCACTGTTTTCTACATGGTGCTTTAATGCTCAGTGAAATAGTTTACTGCGCATTAAAGCACATGTGTAGACACACCTAGAGAGATTGCTATAGCTGGAAGAGATACCCAGAGCTGTCCGATCTACACTGGGCGACTTTCCATGTTCTAGAGCAGCACAGGATTAGCATTTTAGAAAGAAGGACTGAGTCCCTGATGTCTTTGGGATGTACATTCTGTTCTGCAAATCTCTTATCGTATCACTGTTCTTCAGTTTTAATCTGCATGCAATCTGGTAGAGATTATCAGAAAAGGAATCTGAGCAATAAGAAACAGCATACTTATTAACGTACCCTATATCAGTTCGGGTAGAAAAAAGCTCCAGTAAATTCAGGAGAGAGAGAAGTTAGGAAAGTGTCTTTTCCTTCAGAAGGAAAACATGGTGCAATTACTTTTGACTTTCTCAAATCTGAATTACAAAAATCCCATAAAATGTACCCCATGTAACCTTTGAGAACCTTTTCCTTGCTTGAGGCTAATTGCTGCTCTGAACACTGGGCTGTAGAGAGGGTGACCAAAATCGGAGGAACCAAGTCTGAATCCAATTTGGACCTGTGTTTTCTCCTCACTAAATTACTGCTCATTTAGTACATGAGTGAAATGTTCTTGTGAACAAGAAGCACTCTCTCTACCCCATCCCCTCGTACTACAAAGCTTGCATTTTTCACAGTGGATTAGTGAGTCTAGACATCCTATAAAATGTCAATGAAGGTATGGATCTTCAGTGCATATTTCTCAGGAGAGAGACGCTTGTTTGCAATGCTCCTCTCTCAGCTCGATCAATACAGCCACAACAGCCTTTTGCATTTTCTGACAGAAAACAGAACCCCAATCGTTGATTTTTTTTTTCCAAGTCAGTTAATCAAATACTGGAGATAGGAGAAGTGGAGGGGGGGGAGAGGGGGGAAGTTAGATCATATACTGAGTACCCAGGGAAGTTGTGAATAAAGCATTTTATTTTAATTATTATTATGAACCACTAAGGCACGATAAGAATTATCATGAGAAAATCATACCTCTGGGGCAAGACAAGGCTTGGGGAAGGGGAGGAGAAGGAGGCACAGCTGAGTGATAGAAACCCCACGGGATGTGATTATCTCATGATAACAACATCCCCAGACTTATTGCTATTATGAAATTGCGTTTTCCCATTTTTTTAATATACACAGAAACATATATAAATTATTTAGGTGAAGTATTTCAATTCCCTGCAAACTGCAAGTTTGCACTGAAATGCTTCAACTGTGAGATTCCCAGATATATTAATATCCACCCTTTTAGGATGTTGAGCAGTCCGTCAGAATACGCTCTTCATCCTCAGCTGTTTTATGATATTATTACAATGTATTTTAGTTGTGGAATGGCAGGGAGAGCAAGTTTTTCAGAGAAATAGACTTGTTTGGGATCCATTTGGTTGCTGGAGGGGAAAACTCTACATAAAATGACTCTTGCAGTTCAGTAAGGCATCCTGATTTCTCATTATTACTTTTTTTTCCCCAGCATAGCTGTATTTCTTCACTGCGTTTCAGAAGTCCAAAGTTCTTGCCTAACTAGTCTCATAAAAAAAGTGAGGAGATAACACAGTGGAAAAACATAAGGATCTGCAGGATCACCTTTGGATTAGGGGCTTGTATCTTGTTTTTCAAGGTAATTTTGTATGAAAAAAATTGAAAGGGATTTAAAAAAAATAATAATAGCTGACCACTTGCTTGAAAAGTTTACAAATACAGAAAACTGAGTTTAAAGGGGGAAAAATGAAATAGGTTTGCCCTCTAATTTTGCCTTGATTCTCTTTTTCCTGACTCTTGTTCCATATTCCAGTTTAACTCCCTGATTAACTCCTTGATTTCAGCAGGGTTTGAGCCCTGATCCAATGCCCTTTGAGATAGATCATTTTGGTCTCAACCACAGCAGAAGTAATGACTTTTCCTTAACACTTTTGAATAGCTGATGGTTTGAGGGAGCTTGTCAGCTCTATAGCCTGATCCAAAGCCCATTGGAACAAGTTGAGATTTTCCATTGACTCTGGTGGGTTCTTGATGAAGTACTGAAAAGTCTTCAGTATTTTCTATTAGGACTCAGATCCTGCTACAAACTCCACAAAGAAAGGGCTAGTACAACAATGCAGTGCTCACTAGTGACGTTTCATGGCCATGTGTAGACGAAATAAGAGGCGTGTGTGCACAACACTTTAAAGTGGCCTAAAAGCTTTTGCACTGTTTTAGTGGTGTTGATGCTTGCATGCCTTGGCACCATGTTGTGCATTAATTCCAGGTGCTGTAGGAAATTTGGTGGCGTAATGCACCTAAAATGACTTGGGACGCAGCAAACTAAAACTCCTTCAAGGAGTTTTAGCCCACTTTAAAGTGTTGTGCACACACGCCTCTCGTTTCATCTACACATGGCCATGAAACGTCACTCCTTCAAGGAGTTTTAGTTTGCTGCCCCTACAGCCATGGAGTGAAGCACTGGACTCCATGTGGCTTCATGGCTCGGCAGGAAGCCCTGCAGGCAGCCTGGCAGCAACCCGGGAAGGCAGGCTGTGTCCAAGAGAAGTGGTGAGCCTGATCTTCCCTCCCCACCCTGCCCTCCGGAGCCTGCCTGCCTGCCTGAGCTGCGCAGGGGCCTGGTGCTTCCCTCCATGGGACCTCCTGAGCCAGGTGCCTGTGGGAAGCTGCCACCTGGGCAGGGAGGGGGGCACTGCTGCCATGGAGAGAATCACCAGCCCCCGCCCCACAGCCCAGGGACCACTCTGCCCTATGGCAGCTCACCCTCCCTCCCTGCTGGAGAGGCAGGTAAGTTCAGGTGTGTGCATGACATGGCTGGGTTAATCTGCCCTAAATTGAAGCAGCGTTTTTTAAAACACATCACTGCAATTTAGGGTTCCAGTTTCATCTACACACGGTTATTGACTCCAAGTTTGCTACGCTGCTTTACACTAGCTAAGGAGCTAGGGCCACAGTCATCTGCTAACGGTCTCTGTTGCAGGGCACTTAGGTGCCTGCTCCTAGAAGAGCAGAAACTGCCTGGGGAGAGCCCCAAGAGCTAGACAGGAGCCCAGGTGCAGGTTACCATGGCAGCTAGCTAATGAGGAAATTAGCCTGCACCTGCAGCTGGTCAGATGGCTGGAGGGGGCAGGCCCTGGGCCCATATAAACCCCAGGCTGGAGCTAAAGAAGGCAATTTGCTGCTGGCAGCTAAAGGAGAAGGAGCCTTCCTAGAGTAAAGGAAGGGAAGAGGCCTGACTAAGTTCTGCTCCAGGGAATATAATGGGGCCGAGCACACTTTATGTAGCGTGTGTTACTTTATAGCCCAGGGGCTTATGTTTGGTTGTTGTTTCATAACACCAGTGGTTTGGTTGAGGCCATTAGGGAAAGGAAGAGGCCTCACTGGGGGCAACGGCAGCGTGGGGACCCCAGCGCTAGAGAGGGTACGGTATTTGGGGTGCATAGACCTCGGCGCTAGAGAGGGCATGGTGTTTGGGGTGCCAGAGAGGATGTGGTATTTGTGGTGCACAGACCCCAGCCAGAGACAGGGCTGCGGAGAGCCCAGTGCCAAGGGGTGCACAGACAGGGCTGCGGAGAGCCCAGCGAGGATGAGGGGCTAAGTCATAGCAAGGTCTGGGAGAGAACAGCAATACCATCTGTGAGACTTGGGGCATGGTAAAGGGGTGGTTGGAGCCATGCATATACCCCATGAGGCTGGGGACCTATGAGGCCCAGGGAAGTCCATCAGGACAACCAGATGTGAAGGCAGCCTCCCTACATTACTTTTTCATCAAGACGTGGCGGGTGAGAAAAGAGGGTGCCCATCAGGCCAAATTGGCGCGGTCGAGGGGCCTTAGGAGATCGTGGCCATCCTTAGGGACCCCATCCCATGACAGTCTCACATGCAAGAACAGAGCTCTCATACATTATTGCTCACTGCTAACTTTCTGGCAAGTAACCAAACTCCATTTCTACTTTACAGCTGAGGTCTGAGCCAGGTATGGGGAGTTTATATGCTTCTACAAGAGGGCCTTTGCCATGGAGGCAACTGCAGAGCTTTGGCTTGTCAGACTGGCACCCACCGGGATGATTCTCCTAGCCCTTGGGGCTGGCAGGAGCTTGCAGCAGCAACGTGTTAACAGTGGACACTGCATGCTCCTAGCTGCGGTTTTCATGCTCTGATTTTCCCACATACTGCTGAGTCATGAGGGCATCAGGCTTAGACGAAGGCAAGGCAGCTTGGAATTGAAGTATGAAAGCCTTAGGGCTTCTAAGAATTTGTAATCATCCCTGTTTTAGGGAGCTGAGGCCCTTCTTGACATTCAACCTTTCCAGACTAATGGGGTATGTAACAGCTCACTCCTATCTATGAATTACCTACAGAAGAAGGAAACTGTTATGATGTGAAATGACTTCTCTGGTCCCATGAATGTATTGTATTTTGCAGTATCCTCCTGAGGAGGGTGGAAAATGGATATTTTTACAGCACACCAGATACATTTTTAAGAAATAACAAATTTATGTCAGTAACTGTTGATAAGTAACTTCAGTGATATTTTTGCCTTAGGAAGAAAAACCCTAACTATTATTTCACCTGAGAAGCTGTGGTGGTAACATGATTATCGAGAAAAGCACTACCTTTACAACACACCAGGTTTCTTCACCATGCTAATGGCCCCTTGCATGAAGAAATAGATACATCCTGGGAGGTGAGACTAGCCTGGGAGAACTCAATGAAATATGGGGAGTTTATAGTAAATTTCCAAAAATCTCCTGGGTCTTCAAGAGTCAATATGTCCATTCCATAAGGTAGAGAAAGTTAAGAAATGCTGAAGGTCTTGAATCACATCCCAACAGAAACTTCTGTGCTGAAATATTTTCCACTTCAACTTGAGGACTTTCTTTCTTTTTTTTTTTTTTACTGTATAGGAATGTGTGGAGCTGAAATGAACTGTCAAACTTCTTTGTTCTCCATTTATCAAAGTGGACAGGATTTGAACACTTAATGCAAAAAGACACTGATGGGTAAAACATCTCTTCAGGCTTCTCTGCTGAAAGCACTTTGACCCTACTGAAATGAATGGATGTTTTTCTATTGACCTAGAATTCTCCCTTGCGGTCTGCACTGTCTTTCCATAAACTGAAGTGTCTTTGCTCTGCCTATAAAGTGAACCCATGTAGGTCACACAAATGCCAAGGAAAACAAACTATATACTACAGGGAAACCATCCTCCCAGATCCCACAGCTGCACACCACAAAGCTTAGTAGGCATCTAAGTTTAGCCAACATATTCATTTTGGACTTCATCCCCCACACTAGATTAGGCTGGGCTGACTCTCCATCCTCACCACAGGCTAGGCTGACTTCCCATCCCCGGTGCAAGATCTGGCAGGGGTCAGGGAGTCAGCCCAGCTGTGCTGACTTCCCGCCCCCCAACCTGATCTAGAAAAATGTTGAAACAGCATCGGAACAGCCTCACTCTTTCGACAAAGCAAAACGGAACGGCTGTTTCAAATCAAAATGAAATTTGAAATGGAGCGCTGTTCTGTCGAAACCTTGAAAATCAAGGCAAAATGGAACAGTGCCATTTCACACAGCCCTATAAGTTAAGTGCCTAACCTTTTGAGAGTTCAGACACCCTCTTGCTTAGTGTGTGTGCCTGCACATTCATTAATGTGCCTTAGATACTGTGCATTTAGTGTAGTACTTGCTTAATAAAGTATTAACAAAATGTGCAGTACCTAGAGTTCCTGTGCAGTAGCACACAGCTATTTAGTGACGCTTACTGTGTATTTGCCGAATAACACTGTGCAGCAGGGGCATTTATACACATACCTTTTTGTCCCATGGTGCACTGGAGATCCACCACTTTGGAGCTGATGTGAATTGTGCTGCACCACCTACAGTTGTTTAAGTGGTGAAATCCACCTCAGCGCACAGAAAATGGTGGTGGTGCACTTTTGAACTGAAACACCTTCTGTGTGTTTTAGTTCAAAAGCATGCTACCACCATTTTCTCAGTGCTGACATGCATTTTGCTGCATATACAGCTGCAAGTGGCACAGTATAGGGCACTTTTCAAAGTGCCTGGTGCCATGGCATTTACATGTATAAAAATGCCTTGGGCTATTAACACGGTTTGTGCTGCAATGCACTATTGTGCAGTGGTAGTAAACTAATGTGCAGTAAGTGTTTTGTTTAGCTGTGCCCAATGTTTCCTATTGGCTATGCCTAGGTGCCTCTGGGAATTTTAGATTTGCTCTTTGGGGTAAGGGACAGACATTCAAAAAGCCTGAGCCTGAATAGATTCAAACTTTGCAGGTTCATCTAACCTGCAAAGCTTGAACTGATTTGGGGGTGGATAGACATTCCCTTTTTGTTCTAGAAATGCAGGCACATGCCTGCACTAGCTCAAGCAAGAAGCTGGGGGGCTAGAGAAGCCCTTCCTTCACTTCCACAGCACTGAACTGGGTGGGATTGGGGCATGACCAGGCCCCAGCAAGATGCTCTGATTATTGCCCTAGCTCCTGAGCAGCTCAGCAGGGAATGTTGATCACCCCCAACTCAGTGTTTATCA
>NW_017728918.1:4011399-4012509 GCF_001723895.1 Crocodylus porosus | reverse complement strand
CCCATTAAGAAAACAAAGCCTCTCTCCAAGCTCTTCTTAAACAGTATTTCCAAGGAAGGACATTAAGCTGCCTGTTGATTAGCTCCAAAAAGCCTGTCTGCCTTTCTTGTCAGACCATAGCCAGCCTCCTGTCTGCTAGTTAATGCTGAGGTGCCTGCGTATGGCAGAGGGATGGGGGAACAATCCCTGCTTAGCAGGGAGAAGCCAGACAAATGCTCTGTGCCTGAAAGTCTTTGCCAGAGCTCCAGCCACAGAGCAGGGGTAAAGCATCAGCGATGCTGTGGAGCAGAGAGCTCTGCCCAGCCCAGCCCAGAGAGCATGCCAGGATGCTGGGACAGTCAGGTTTATCTTAAACCAGTAAGGGTTCTAGGACAGACATTGCACAAACTGGTTTGATACAAATCAGTTATGTCTGATAGTACATTCAACCAGGTTTATCTCAAACTGGTTTCAGCCATTTTCAAACTGGTTCATGTGCACTGAACACCTGTTCTGTTCCAAGTTTGAACCAGCTTCTGATCACTTAAACCAGTTTATGTGTAATCTCTGCCCCTAGCCTGGAGGCACCTACCTCTTAATGTTGTCTGTATAGATCATATATGTGCCTTTGCTTGACCAATTAAGATCACTTTCCATAAGGAAGCACTTAGAAGTTAGGCATGAGTCCATCTAAATATAGCTGCTTCTGAGACCAATTTGTATCTGGCCCTTAGTCCTACAGCCAAAGTCTATGGTTCCACCTTTATAATTCCATTTATTGGTCTCTATTTTATTGCTTTGCCTTTTATTAGATGGTAACCACAACTGAAAATTATGCAGAAGAGGACATTTCACTTTATGGATGGCACAAAAGTTAGTGGGATGGCAAATAATGAGAAATTTAGGTTACTGATACAGAGTGAGCTGAATCACTTGGCTAAATGGTCACAATTTTATGAGATAGGTTCTAATTCAGTAAAAACCAGGGGCCAGGCATGTAGGTTCTGTTTCCAGAATGGGAAATTTCATAGACATTAGACATCAGGGCTGGAAGGGACCTCGGGAGATCATCGAGTCCAGCCCCCTGCCCAAAGGGCAGGAAGTCAGCTGGGGTCATAGGATCCCAGCAAG
>NW_017728918.1:3945074-4011388 GCF_001723895.1 Crocodylus porosus | reverse complement strand
ATCCTGGTGGTCACCCCTGATAAACTTATAGGTGGCCATCAGATCACCCCTAAGCCTGCGCTTTTCCAGGCTAAAGAGTCCCATGGCTCTCAGCCTGTTATCGTAAGATCTGTTTTCCTGACCTCTGAAGACAAGTGCTTGCCTGTTATCACAGATAGCCACCTCAGCATGAGCTTTCAGGCCACTTCCAATGAGAAAGAGTGACTTTAATATTTAAATATTTATATGTGTGTGTGTGTGTGTGTGTGTATACAATGATATGTATGAAATTATGTGTATATATATAATATTTAAGCTAATGTTTGATTCATTTCATATATATCTATAGATATATATTAAATGATATATATAAAAAGATATATATGTTGACTTGACACACGCCAGATCAACACTCAGGATCCCAATATTGCACTGTTAAACAGGGGGGCATGATACAAAATGATACACACACACACACACACACACACACTATACAAACACCAGTATGAGTTCACACACACATGTACACATACACAAACATGCACGTTCATGACTGTGTGTTAACACTAGGGGGCACTGGGATAACTTGGTGCTTGGTGTTACATAAAGTCAAGTGGCCTTGGGGTTACTCAAGGTCACTAGGGCTTGGGGTTACTTGTGGTCAAGTGGTCCCTGCGGTTACTCAGGATTAATATACCCTGGGGTTACTCAGGGTCATTTAGGGTTACTGTGGCCCCTGGAGTTACTTAAGGTTACTGGGGCTTGAGGTTACTTAAAGTTAATTAGTGTTGATTGGAAAGGAAAAAGCCATCAGAGCGGAGAAGCAATGCTAGCACAGAGACTGGGGCCGGAGAAAGAGTCAGAGTGACAAGATTATGGGGGAGCCGAGAGGTACATGGGGAGAGAAGCTGGGGCCAGGAGGAAGCCGAGGGAGGCTACGAGAACTGGGCCAGGGAGCTGGGAGCCAGGTTGGGGAATCTGCAGGGGTGCCAGGAGAGACTGCGGGTGCTGGGAGCCGGATTGGGGTGCTGTGGGGAAGCTGCGAGGAGGTGGGAGCTGGGTCAGGGGACAGTGGCGGAGTTGTGGATGCTGGGAGCTGGACTGGGGGAATAAGAAGAGGCTCTGGGTGCTGGGGCCCAGATTGGGGCACTGTGGGAGAACTACAGGTAGCCAGGAACTGGGTCGGGGCTGCGGGTGCTGGAAGCCAGATCAGGGCGCTGCAGGAGAGCTGCAGGGAGCTGGTTTGGGGAGCAGCAGGGAAGCCACAGCCAACGGGAGCCGGATTTCAGGGAATAGGGAGAGGGTCCAGGTGCCAGAGCTGGATCAGGGCACTGCAGGGGAGCTGGGGGCAGCTGGGAACTGGGTGGGAGAGCCAGAAGCTGGGTTGGGGTGCTGTGGGGAAGCTGCGCATAGCCGGGAACTGGATAGGGCAGCCGGAAGCTGGGTCAGGGTGCTGCAGGGGAGCTGTGGGTAGCCGGGAACTGGGTAGGCGCTGTGGGGGAACTGGAGAGGGGCTGCAGGTGCTGGGAGCTAGAGAGAGGCTATGGGGGACAGGCTGTGGGTGGAGCTGGGGCCCAGGAAGCCGGGGGAAGCTGGAGAATGGAGAGGGAGGCAGAAAAGATTGGGGAGAGAAGGAGAGACAGGGGAAATCAGGGAGAGAAAGTGGAAGTGGCAGAGTGCAATGGGGAGAACGAAGATCAGGGAGACAGGGAAGATTGGGGAAAGAGAGCAGAGGTGATGGCACGCAAGCAGGGAAAAGAGAGAGACAGGGAAGATCAGGGAGACATGGAAAGGTGGCGGGACACAAGGGGAGAGAGATCGGAGAGAGACAGGGATCGGGGAGAAGGCAGAGGCAGAGGACAGAGGGCTAGAGCTGGGAAACTAAAGACTAGGGCTGGGAGATCAGCAGAGAGGGAGAGAAAGCCAGAGATAGAGGCAGCAGAGAGATGGGGATTTAATTGGGAGCCTGCAGCAAGACAGAAACCAACTTGGGGTCAAAAATATCCATTTTATTAAACAGGCAGTATACTATACAGCTCATGAAGTTATTGGTTCCTACACACGCACACACAAGCACTCTCACTCCCACGCAATGGTAGAAGGAGAGGAAAGGCTTGGTGGAGGGATTGAAGTCAAAGTGTGTAGGGACAGAGTCCAGGGCCTTTGCTTGGGGAAGGAAGGTGGGTGATAGCTACCAGTCCTGGTCTGTGAGTTGATCCTCGATGGCCAGTTGGGGTCTCCTCCAGCAAGGTGTTGTCCAGAGGGGGCTTGCTGGCAGGGCCTCTGGGTGGACATGTGGCATGATATAGTGCTGGTCCAGATGGAGAGGGTGTCCCAAGGAGGTCACACTCTACCACCCCTTTTATTGGGATGTGCTACCTGTGTCTCCTGTGGGAAGGACATGTCCAGGCAAGGACAGTCCTGCTCAGATGCCTACATGCAGATCCCGGTATCCTCATTGTCCAGTAGGACATGCTGATGGGGTTGCTGGTTCCTGTAGGTTCTTTATCTTTCAAATGCTGGGTTTTGTCTCTGTTCCTGGGTGAGGTCTGTGGTTCCTGGGTGAGTCAATGCAAGGCAATGGTCAGGGTGTTGAATTGATCATTCAGTAGATGCCTGCTACCATTGTACTTCAAGCACCCTCATTCGTTCCCATTCATTCAGGAACCAATTTACATGAGACTGGTTAGACATGAGTCACAACATAGCTTACACCTGGACAGGAGACACCTCTACAAGATGGAAAGAGCGTGACCTTGGTCCAATCATCAAGGCAAGGCTGGACATAGTTTTAAAAGTTGTGATTCAGCTGTTTTGGGGAAAAAATAGTCCTCTTAATTAGCTCCCTGCTTTGCAGGGTCTTGGGTATTAGTAGTGCCTTTTTCACTCTCATGATTTAGCTGTAGGAAATATTTTAGGGTTTTGAGGATTAAAAGACTTGGCCTAAATCTTCAGGATTAAGAAAGAGTAATTAGATGAATGTTGGTGGCCTGTCTTATCCAGGAAATCAGACTAGACAAACTCGTTGTCCCTTTTCAACTTCATTTTTACAGAGGATCATATAATGGATTCTGATATTTGCTCTTATTTGGGGTTTTTTTCCCCTTCTAAAGTACCTAAGTCACTTAGAAATTTAATTGAAATTCAGTTTAATTGAAGACCAATGTGATATGAGATTCTTCGGCACTTCTGAAAAACTACCCAGTCATTCGTCTCTCTGTTCACAATGCTTTTGAAATTCTTGCTCGCATTTTTTGAGGGCTGCAGTTTACTGAGCAGACATCTTCATTGGGCTGCCCACGGTGACTCCAAAATCTTTCTACTGAGAGGATGCAATTAGTTCAGAACCTACCGGCACATCCCTTTTAGACTGCTCTTTCCCTTGCATTACCTTCCTCCGGTCTGTGTTGAATGCCGTTTGCCACTGTGTTGCCCAATTACTGACAGTAGCTTAGTTAGGTCCATCTGGATTTCCCAGCAGTCCTCCCTGGCCTTGGCTAACCTAAATAGTTTTGAGCCTGTATCATAATAACCATAAAATAATTTTGTGTCAAAACAATTTTGTAAATTTGTGTTTCAACGTTTGTCCTGAGCGTGGCTGAGTGAAACCCTTTGTGTATAGCTGAGGTCTTTGTGCCTCAAGGACTCCCCTATTATACACCTGTTCTTGACAGATTGAGGACTAAAACAGGAGAGCTTAGTCACATACTAACCAGCAGGAAGAAAGTCTTTGCTTTTTATTAATGCCTGCCTACTAGCTCAGTGTTTGGAATTCAGCCCTACCTATAAATCAACATCAGAGACTACAACCCAGTGTGTTCAAGAGCTTTGTTTAAACATCAAAAGAAGAACACAGACAAGCCCTATGATAGAAATATAACTAATCACTTGCAAATACATCTTTCCTGTCAGTAGGAGCTTAACCTTTTTGTTTAATGTTACTGGAGGAAAATGCACTTCTTCCCATTCTATCTGGGTTTTTTAAAACTATATAGAGGTTTACTGTGAAAAATGATCATATTTGTTCTTAATGTAACACACGCCCGGACAAATGGATTTTTTTAGAAGCGTTCTGTTCAAGGAAGACAAATGGAATCCCATTATTTGCAAATGTAAAAGCTACCGAGTGATTAATAAGGGCAGAAGGCACCGAACTGCATGCGATTGCTAAGCGTTCCCGGATAAGCCATGACTTGGTAAAGTGACAATGTGTTAAGGAGGAAAAAAATATCTAGGGCTTTAGCTTGTTTGTTGACTAGCAATGAACACAACATGATTGCATGTGGCACATTGATCGGATCAATTTAACTTCACACTCCACTCCTGGCTTTTCTTGTTCATGAGGGACTCTGGTAGGATTTAGCCATGGTGTGCAGAAAATCCTACAATCTATAGACTATTCCTTTTAATTTGAACGCTGCAGATTATGGATGAAAGTCCAGGCACCTGTCGGATTTAAGACTTCAAATCAAATTAAAATAAAAAGAGATGCAGACCAAAAAAGAAAGAAAAAAAAATACAAACAAAGAACTCCTCAGAGAAAAGTGGAAATGCAGCCTTCTGTAAGATGCAGAAGCTGGTTCTTTTATAACTATTGGGCCATTTTTCCTTCCATTTACACTGGTTATAAGCTGCTAGAGATCTGTTTAATGCAGTGGCGTTACTCCTGACACATGCTTGAGGAAGGGAAAGAATTAGCAGGCTCTTTGTCACAAACATATCTAATTTAGGGCAAGAAAATGTGCAAAAGGTCTCTCTCTCTTTATATATACACATACATACATATACATATACATGCATATAAATATAGATATATTTTTGCACACACATATATATATACACATACATACATATATATATATATATATTTATTTGTTTTCTACATATTTGGGGTTTGATCCTACATCTGATCCGTTGAGTAAATAATTAAAACTGAATTGCTCAGTGTATCTCTTCTAACATTGCTAGGATTTATTAGTATCATTGATCCTCAGCTGTTTCATATTTTCATAGTTGTTAGGGGCTGTCAGGGACCATACAGATCATCGCATCCAGCTCCCCTGCACTTGGGAAGGAAAGACTGCGGGGATAAGATGAACCCAGCAAGATGGGCGTCAAGACACTTTTTGAAGATCGGCAGGGTGGGTGTTGGTACCACCTCCGGGGAGAGCCTGTTCCAAACCTTCGGCACTTGACTTGTAAAGAAGTTTTTTCCTTATGTTTAGCCTGAAGCAATCCTCAATCAGCGTGGGCCCATTATTTCTTGTCCTTCCCTGGGGGGCCTTGGTGAACAGATTCTCCCCCAGGTGCTGATGTAAGCCCCTGATGTACTTATAGGCTGCCACCAAGTCCCCTCTGAGCCTTCTCTTCTCCAGTCTTTCAGCCACTCCTCCTATAACCTGGTCTCAAAGCCTCTAAACATGTGCGTGACCCTCTTTTGGACTCTCTTGAGCTTCTCCACATCCTTCCTAAAGTGCAGTGCCCAGAACTAGATGCAGAACTCCAGCTGTAGTCTCACCAAGGCCAAGTAGAGAGGGAGGATGACATCCTCAGTCTTGCTCAAGATGCCTCGGTAGATGAATGCCAGTGTTCGATTAACAATGCCAGTTACGGCATCGTATTGGTGGCTCATGTTCTTTTGTTGTCTATCACGACACCCGGGTCTCGTACAGATGGGGTGCTGGCAAGCGTAGCACTGCTGAGCCTGTAAGTGTGTTGCTGATTCTTTCTCCCCAGATGTACCACTTTACATTTCTCTGTATTAAACGACATCTGGGGGAGGTCTGCCCACCTTGCAAGCCTGTCCAGGTCAGCCTGTATTGCCAGCCTGTCTTTGGGAATGACTACACTCCCCCATAATTTGGTGTCATCAGTGAGCTTTGCTAGTTTGCTTTTAGAACCTGAATCCCATTGTTGATGAACATGTTGAAAAGCACGAACACGTTGAAATGTATGAAATGCATGAACATGTAAAAAAGCGTGAACGTGTTGAAAAACTCTGGTCTGAATACTGAGCCCTGAGAGATGCCCTTGGTCACCCTCTGCCATGATGACTCAGTTCCATCATCATGGCAGAGGGTGGTATAAATCAAAAGTTTTGCTCAAATATAAATTCCCTTAATGGCAGTGATTAAATTCATAGCATTCATCGTATTCAAATATAAAAGTAAATACAGGGTTCTGTCCTGGTTAAGTACATGGACTGGGTTCCCAATGGCCCATCGAACCCCCTCATCTTCAGATGCCAAGCAATATAGAGAGCTGCTTTGCACCTGTCTTGTGCATACAGCAAAGCAGAGCCATCTCACACCTGCTTACCTGGCTCTGTAGACACTTCAGGCTCCGTGTCTTCATTGGCCTTCTTGTTTGACCAGGCATCCTCTGAATTGCTCCATCAGTTCTCAGGAACTGCATCTCCAAGCGGTTCATCTTCACACCGCAAGCCCACTAAAATGCCCACAGACTTCTACAAGAGTCCTTCCATTGATGGCGACGGGCCACTTCCGCCCTTCCTTCTTTCTGCTTTTCAATACTGCTCTTGCTCTGGGCCCTTCTCACTTCACAGCTCTGCTACAGGGATGATTAGAGCAAAATCATCTTCTCAAGTCAAACAACACAGTCTTTCTGTATCTCTCTGCCTCCATATTCTTCTGTATTTCCCAGATGGGCTCTCACTCTACGTCTGTGTATATATACACGTGTGCGTACAATATATAAACACATATAATCTGCATTTATACAAAGTTATAAATGTATATAAAATGTACAAGTATATACATATATATTATACACACATACATATTTTTCTTGCTTGCATTTCTTCGTCTCTTTTTTGCTATTAATCTTTTTTTTCCCCTCTGTAATCTTTTACTCAGTACAAAAACAATTTAGGTTACAATTTAAATGAAAGACATGATACAAAATAGGATTGTATTGAATGGTTCTTGTCATAACATAAGCTACAGTTGTTTTGTTTTATTTCCTAGGGTACAAATGGCAAAAGTATACCACCAGTGCACATCACAGCCTGTACAATACCATACATTATAAATAAAATGATATAGGCTACAGCATTGAAGATAAAAGATATTAAGGTTTCTGGAGGGGCACTGTAAAATTTAATGTTTTGTAGAAAGACGGTGTTTTTTTCTAAACCAGCATTCAAATGCTAAGTAGGAACAAAAAACAAGGCAGGTTAAGAAAAATGCTGGATATTTTCCCAGGGTTCGATTCTGCTGTATTTATCCTTATTAAGTAATAGCTTACTTCCTGACTAGTCCCACTGAAATCATAATACCAGAAAGGCACTGCACAACGCAAAACATTAACAGCCACAAGCCATTCAGTTTGAGTTGCTGCCTAAACCATACTGTTTTAGGCTGGCCATGAGAAACCAGGGTGACAATGATGATATATTGACTGCTTAGATTACAAGCTCTTTCAGATAGAGACCCTCTTTTGGTTTTGGGTTTGTACAGCACCTTGCACAACAAGATCATTCCATGATGAGGGTTGCTAGGCACAATAACTAGGGAGCCACTTAAATTGCGGTTTGGCGATATTTGCAGAAACAGTGAAAAATGGCAATTTCCACAGTCACCACCAAAAAAAGATGGGTCTCATGATGCCTGCTGTGTCCAGTAATTTGACAAATCCTGCGGCTGAATGGAGAAGACTGGGCACAACTACACAAAACTCGATGTTGCCATAGCGATGAGCTACATCATCGTAGCTCATGGCTACAGTGACATAGCGTTGGCAGACACGAAGCATGACACCAGTCCTACTGTGCAGTAGCAATGAGCAGTAGTATTAGTGTCACGCTTCATGCCTGCCGACACTATGTCACTGTAGCCATGAGCTACGATGATGTTGCTCATCACTATGGTGACATCGAGTTTCGTGTAGACGTGCCCAGTCTTCTCCATTCAGCTGCAGGATTTGTCAGATTACTGGACACTGCAGGCATCATGAGACCCATCCTGAAAAGTGCTGAGCCCCTCATGTGCTTTCAGCTGTGAGATGAAGTATTTGGGAGTGGAAAGCACCTTGCTGGAAGTGGGAAAGCCCAACAGAAGGCAGAAAGAAGCAAAATGCCTATCAGCTTTAGTGGAAGCCAGAAGAGCTCCCACCGTTCCCACACTGCAGCTACAATCCTGTGAATGCAGCTGAAACATATTGAAAGTGACAAATTAAAAGGATGTTTAGAAACATGTTTCAGGATCTAAGAGGGAATAAAAAAATCCACGCTGGAGCTAAGAGCAGCATAAACAGCAGTGCAAACTGCTCTGGAAAAGAAAAGAGAAACCTCATTACATGCACTACTTTTTCAGGAAAGGCCACGCTTTGGGAGGTACCTTCCCTCACAGGTGGAGCTACTGTTATTTGCCTTTAATGTGGAGGCCAGCAGATCTTACTCAAAACAACAGAAAGGATAAGGAGCCACTAATTTGCCTTGTCATTGACTTAACCTACCTGGGCCACATTTGTCCATGTTTGAGCAGGAACAGGGGTTGATTCACACTGGGCGCATTTACATGAGACTCTACGGTGCGGTGGGAATGAGCTATAGTGCCATAGCTCATTGCTATGATGATGTAGCATCTCCAGGTACAAACTGTGACAGTGACACTACTGTGAAGTACTAATAAGCTACTGAGCAGTAGCTCCTCACTACTGCACAGCAGCATCTAAAAATAACCTTGAGAGGGCGGTACGGTGCAGTAATGCAGCTTACTGTGCAGTCATTTTGTATTTGGTTAAGCAAGTACTAAGTGACTGTACAGTAAAAACTGCCCAGTCTGCCACTCATGTAGATGATGCCACTGGGTGAATCTACAAGTGCGCTTTAATGTGCAGTTGAATATTTTACTGCGCATTAAAGCGTCATGTAAAGAACCATGACATTACATTAATGTACAGTAAAATAGTCTACTGCACATTTGGTGTCATTAAAAAAGCATCCAAATGTGCTACTATGCATTAGTGCAGCCAAATGTGTACTAACTTAGTACCTCACACTGGAGGTACTACATTTAATATGGATTAGAAAATGCTCATTAAAGCACACATAGACACGCCCACTGGGAGAGTCTACATGTTCATTACTGTGCCATATTTACTGTGCATTTAAGTTTAGTACTTGTATAACCAAGTACTAAATCAATGCGCAGTAACTGGCAGTACTGAGCAGTAGCTCTGGTGCATGGCTTTTTAGTGATGCTAACTGTGCAGTAGCCTAATACTACTACATAGTAGCATATTAGCATGGTTTTTGCCATGCACTTTAATGCTTAGTAGAATTAGGCTCCTGCACAGTTAGCATCATATTTAGATGCACCCATTGTGTCCTTTAGACATCTGTAAGAACTACTTCATGGTTAGGGCAGCTAGGAGCTGGAACCAACTTCCAAGGGAAGTGGTGCTGGCTCCTACCCTGGGAAGTCTTTAAGAAGAGGCTTGATGCCTACCTGGCTGTGTCATTTGAGCCCAGTTTTTCTCCTGCCCAGGCAGGGGGTTGGACTTGAAGATCTACAAGGTCCCTTCGACCTGACTTCTGTGATTCTATGGTTCTAACCATTATATAATTCAAAGTTCTCCTACCCCTGCTGTCTACTCTGCTTTCAGGAGACTGTCCAGATCAGGGCACTGCAGAATGGAGGTGGAGGGAAATGATAATATTTAGGGGGCTGGGGCACATGAGTTTTGAGGAGAGGCTAAGGGAACTGGGCTTATTTAGTGTAGAGAAAATTTAATAGCAGCCCTTAACTATGTTCAGGGTGTTTCCAAAGAGGTGGAGCTGGACTGTTTACAGTGGTGACAAATGATAGAACAAGGAATAAAGTTCTGAAGTTGTATCAAGGGAAGTTTAGCTTAGATATTGGGAAAACTTTCTCACTAGGAGGGTAGTAAAGCATTGGAACAGGCTGGAACAGAGACGATAGGGAATCTCTGTCCTTGGAGGGTTTTAAGACCTAGCTAGACAGAGCCTTGGCTGGGAAGATCTAGTTAGGGATAGTACTGTTTTGAGCAGGGGGGGTTGGACTAGATGCGACCTCCTGAGGTCCCTTCCACCCCTCATTTTCTATGATTCTATGACTCTGGTGCTGTGGAGGTGGGGGAGCTTGACAAACACTGCACTGAAACCTTGCTGGTTCAAGCCTCTGATGAAGTAAGGCAAGGAGCCTTTAAGCCCAACAAATCTCTCTATGCACCACACCAGAACTTTTCAGTTCAAGGCTCCAGTGCAATGTAGGGGCTGGGAGAGACATTGGCACACACAGGAGCTGGTACAAGGGTCCAGTGTAGGGCAGGGGCTAGGATCAGCCCCCGGGCTGTGTCAATGAACTACCCCCCTTGTGGTGTGGGGGCTTGGAACTGGCTCCCATGTCATGTTCGTTCCCAACCCCGGCACCACACTGGAGCCTTGAACCAGCTCTGGTTTAATCCCAGGAGGCGCAGACAGAAGTGACAGTTTTCACCTGATCTGACCCCTGAAATTGCTCTACATTCAGGACAAAATAGAAATGTATGGCTGCAGAGCCGGATCCCTTAAAAACTGGATGAGGGTTCAGATGGAGATACTCCAAGATGGAGTGTCTTCAGTACTTGTTTCTGCACTGCCTCTCAACGTGGATACTGTTTCCAGAATGGGGGGAAAGGTGGTGGGAGGAAGGGAGCAGAGAGACTTCAGTCTAGGCTTTTTCAGCCAGCGCTGGAGGGTAGGGCAGGTGGGCTGAAACCCCCCACAAGGTGGAAGGGCCTGTAATCCATCCACCCCACCCTCCAGGGCCGTTCCCCCCTCCCATTCTGAAAACATTACCAGGGCTAGGAGGGGGAAGAGGCATTGCTAGGGGAGACCAGCTGCAGGCTCGCAGGCAGCAGCTGGATTTGCCAACCCCTAGGACCCAACAGCAAACTTTGGTTGGGTCCGGAGGATTGTTGTGACTCATGGGGCTTCCTGTGAAGCAACACCCCCCCCGCCTTTCCCCACTGTCCCTGGGGGGAAGCACCTGAGCCATTGTTGCCTGCTGTGTTTAGCTTGGGATGTAGACAACAGGAGGAGGGATGGGCAGGGGGTTTTCCTTCCCAGCTCCTACTCAAACACTGGGCAAGCTGCGGGGAACTACTCTTTAGTGGCCCTAGTTGCCCTAATGTCTCCACCCCAGTTGAGCCCCATTCAGTCAAACTCGCTCTGGAGCTTGCTTGTCCACAACAGTGGAGAAAGTAGGAGTGGCAGGCGGTGGGGTGGGGAGAGGAGAAGGCGAAGGAGCAGGAGCAGGAAGGGAGAGGGGATTTTCATCTGCTTTAGGGACTAAAGAAATGTCTCCCAAGGCCCCCAAGGCATGGTGCCCCTACTAGTGGGGGTGAGGAGGCTGGGAGCAGTGGGTGGGTGCAGGCTGCTTATCCTTCACCCCCTTTTGAGAAATCCTGGATGTGCCCCTGCCCATACATCACTGAATAGTCGAGAGTTTAGTTTGGAGGTCAAAGCAAACAACAAAATCAGGTTCCTTTCAGGATCAAGCCCGAACCTTTTGTTACACCTACATTTTGTTTCACGTTTGCATTGGTTAAGTTTTTATTATCCTCTTCAAACATCGGGTGCTTTTGAAAAATGAAAACACTCTTCCAAAGCCAGAAAAAAAAAGGAAAAAAAGAAAGAAAGAAAAAAGTGCTGTCTGTCCTCTTTAAACACCTCAAAATAAAATTTTCCATTTTCCCGCCAAACTGTTTACTGAATTTGACCCAAATTCAAGCCAAAAACTTCTTTACTGATGAATTTCCCGGGTAAGGACTCAAATGACTAAATGGGTGATGTGTGCAACACTGTGTCTTTATTAGAATGTGACCACACCATGGGAAAACGCTGGGAGCTCCTGTTTTACATGACAAGAACCCACAAAAGATATTATGCAAACAAACCAAAAAAAAAACAAGCCCCCAAACCCCTGCTATTTTTGTGCTGCAAGCCTTACAGTAAGGGAGAAGATTCTGCCTCTTTATTTATGTCCTTGAACTCTGCTGAGAAATGCTTTACCAGCTAGTAGCTGGAATGTTCTTTCCAATGATGTGAAGTAGCTGAAGCCTTAACTAGAAGCAGCACACTTAGATGTTGATCAGATTAATAATCTGCAACATACAAGCCGGAGCCCTTCGAGTGCAGACAATATATCTAGTGGCATAAACCAGTTGAACAATATGTGCCTGTGCATAAATACTCCATCTACTTCTTTCTCGCCATGGGGCAATTGTCTGCGCACTGAGAACAGGAAAGGCTCTGCCATTCCAATTATTATTCCTCACTGAAGACTCCAAGGCTGTGATACACCCTCAAACCAAGGCAACATTTTATATGAATTCAAGTTCCTTGTGCAAAATCCTTCCAGATCCCATCAATTATTTTACCATACTAAGAGATTTCTTGACATTTCTAAATACTGTTGCTGACAGAGGGACTCACCTGGCAAAGTTGCTAAGTACTTCTGACTTAAGTAGGGACATAGCACCTTCCGGGATGAGGGCTGAATCTTCAGCTGGGGAAATGTGCTACAGCCTTCAATGGGAATGCACTGATTTAAGCCAGCTGATGATCGGACTCATTGTCAGAAATGGAAAGAGTCCAGGGATGAATGTGGTCCGATATATTTTACAGCCTCTTTATATAAGACAAACTGTAATTGCTTGAGCACAATTAACTAAGTATCCTTTGGCACACACTGAGCCATTAGTATTGTTTAACTGTAATTGCTGTTGTCTCTGCTATTTGTGCTTCTTTTGCCAAACCCACTGATTGGAATATTAAAAGCATTGTCATTATCCTTTTCAAACAAAATCCGACGCCAAGCAAAAGCAGCTCAGCCCTAAACCGTTTCCCATTAGCCATAATAAACAGTAGCTAATCTTTAGCAACACTGAAGGACGCTCTAGTTTGCAGACTGTCACATCCATTAAATATGTTCTCAAGGCAGAAGAAAAAAAGATGAAGACGATGGTGTTAAACACAACGCATCTCCTCCTAGTGGCAGCACAAGGGAAATCACAAATTCACTGAATTGTACCACGGTGACAGAATGTCATTTCAATTGCCTTATTAACCATATGAAAAAATATATCACAACAGTGAGAAAACTTCTCAGTTATCTATATCTTACCCCTTAGGCTATTGTCATGAGCCAGTGGCATACTAAGAAGAGAGTACTAATTCAGTTGTCAGCTGCCTTGCCTATTAAACAGGAGGAAAAAAAAATATCAGCAACAAAATTGAAACAAGTAATAAGGTAAGGGAAAGGTTTGGCTATCCTTGTCCACTTGATTTTTGTTTGTTTGTTTAATTAACCAAATACAACCACGTGCACCATTTTCTCTGTCACAAAGCATTGGACCCACACTGGTGCATTGTCTTCTAATTGAATATTTACTGTGCTTGGAAGGTGCTATCTATTACAGTTTGAAAGAGTAAGTGCTGGGACGTTATACTCATAAGTTCATGAACTGCCTTGTGAACTATAATTGGACGAATTCTGGCCTGCTAAACTGAAATGTGTTCAAGGTCTGGAAAGAGGAGCGTCATGTAACTAGCCAAGGATAGCACAAAAAAGTGGTAGGTCTAAAACGAAATTAGAGTTTCTGATAGATAGTGAAAAGAAACCTCATGACTGATTGTAATTGGACTGACTTTCAAACTCTGCATGATAGAAAGCAGAAAAATACTACAGGATTGTTTCCCAATGACCACATCTTTCAGTAGGCATTTCTGCTGATGCATTGTAAGAGGGACGTGAGTGTAAAATGCTATGGAATTAGCATACAAATGTAGCATTTTCCACACACTTTCACATGCAGTAAAAAGCTGTCGAAGGTCCAGGGCAATGGTGAAACAGACACAAGAAATGGAAATGGTCCTAAAAAAACTCACTTTCCTGTCACCATTTCATGTCTTTGATTCCAGTCCATCCTTGAACTGACATAAAGGACCTGTTTCTTTTTTTGTTTTATACCATTCACTGGGCACATTTACACGTGCATTAATGTGCCACAGTTGTGGTGCATTAAGTCAATACCTGCTATTACAGGTACTAACTTAATGTACCGTGATTGGTGCCACTGCTCAGTAGTGCTGGCGCATGTCTTTTATGTGATGCTAATGCACAGTTGACGACTTCTACTGTGCATTAGCGTGCTAGTTCAGCTTTTACTGTAGCACGCTAATGCACAGTGGAATTAGTCTACTGCACTTCTAGCATCTTGTGCAGATGCACCCACTGTCATCTTTTATTGCATCTAATCTGTGAAAAGAGTAAAATTCCACCATTTGGGTTCAGTGGTATTTTTATGTACTTTGATATAAGTGACTGAACAACATGCACATCAATGATGAATTGGCTGCCTTTTGTAGACATTTAGCACTAGTGCAATTTGGGTGAAAATGTGGCTTCTGTTGTGAATAAGTGGGGCCATTTCATTTTGCAGCTCCATTGCACTAATTTTGCATGGCTGAACATGATTGCCTAGGCACAAGGAAATGAAGAGTCAGGCCCAACAGGGGAAGCATTGGAACTTGTTTATCAGGGACTGGGAATGTGTTGTGAAATCTTTTACCTCCAGGTCACTAGTCTGAATACAGAGCAGTGGTGGAAGTAGTTACTTAAGAGGGAATATTACTTATAGACTAGAGTCTAAGAACAAGAGTTGAGACCGTTGAGTTGGATCTCTAGGTTTCCATAAGCTTTGGGCTGCCTCTCAGCCGACTCATTTGTAATACAAAAATAAGGATTTGGGGATTGGCTCTCTCTACCTCTGGTATAACATTTTCATGGTTGCATTTAAAGTGAGGCCCATGTATCATGATTTGAAGTTGATGTTCCTATGCCTTGCTTATTGAGCCACTACGTAGGGACATAAACAATCTGGATTCAACTTCTGGTTTTGTAAGAGGCCTCCTGCGTGAACTGAAGGGAACCATATGCAGGTCTGTGACATTGTAGATGAGTGCCCTGCTCCATTGTCTAAATGGGAAGGTGAGTGCCACTGCATTTTAAGTAATTAATGCCTGCTCTTATTTTTGAAGCCCCATAAGCATTGGCCCTTAGGGAAGTATTGGTGTCTCTGAGTGAGGAACTGCATTTCAATACCCCCCTATCCTCAGCATTTACTGCAGGGTAATACTGCCAAGTGTTCTGCCTGATCTGGGTGAGACCATGAATGGTACTGAAAGCTAATACACCTAATGATGGACTTTGGATCCCACTGTGTAGGTGAGGCAACTAAAAGTGAGGTATGGAATTTGCTCAGAATTACGTTGCCCAAGCCACTCCATAAATCTGGGCCTCTCTCCCAACAATAAAATGGGGGTGCCTACTCTTCCCCTTTTTTCCTCCTATATCTATTTAGATTGAGAATCGTTATGGAAGGGGCTCACTTTTCCCTCTTTCCTTTGTAAATATAATTGTTAGACTCCCTGGTCGTTTCTCTGAAATTATTACTATCACTAAGAGAGCTGTTAGAAATGCAGTACACTTCCCACCCACTGGATCAGCATTGTTAAAAGTTAAGCTAATTAGTATTTTCAGAGTTCAGAAAGCCAGTCTGGATGGTTTTGTTAATTTTATGTCATGGTAACGATTTTATCACACGTGATGCTATTACTAGGAAACAGAAGCCTGAACAAATATCTGGCTATGAAAATACATTTAAAAATGCTCCATTGAGACATCTCATTGAAGAGTGGTTCCAGGTATTCATGAGAAAAAATACTTATTCATGTGAATATATAGATCCAATTCCTTTTAGTAAATTAGTACCAGACAATGTGGAGTCAAAAGGGTATCTTTTTTTTTTCTTTATTTGTAACAAGCCTTTAGCAATTTGTAATTAGATCATTCATGCTGGGAAAAAAAAAGGAGAGACCTACATTTCAGCAAAATCATTAGTATATTCAGCAACACAGGGCACGATCCACAGATGATGGAAACTAGAGGTGGTTTTAATGAAGATGATGGACCTGCTATTTTATACCTCTAAAGCTCTGGCCTATGAACTGAAAAGCAGAGTTCTCAGCAGCTGTGAGCAGCTGGCTGATGATACCATGTTAGATCAGGTGTTAGTATATTAAAGAAGGAGCCATGGAAAAAATGTCATGAAAGGGTGAGCGTGACAGGAACTTCCCAGACTTGAGGGTTTGGGGTCACAGTGATATAATGGTCACAACCCAGGAATCCAGAGCCAAAGGCCACAGACTAGGAGTCCAGGAGCTGAAGGTTGAAGCAGAGGAGGTAGGCAGGAGCAAGGCAGAGAATTCAGACTGGGCAAAAGCTAGGGAAGCAGTTAAGCAGAAAGAACAGAAAGCCAAGAATTATGAAACAGAGCATTAAGCAGGAGAACTGGAGTTGGCCAGAAGAGTAACCAATGGTGCTGCTAGTCTGCAAAGCCCTGTGAGGGCTGGTACTTATATGGAACAGCCATACACAAATGTTTTTAAAACTGGGACCAACTGAAGGCACTCAGGCAGCCCCATACAAGCTAGCAAGGCCAACGAGGGCTAGTCTGGGCAGCAAGTAGGCAGACTCCTGACAGTGATAAATGCTGAGCCAAGGGAGAACAACATGAAGAATATTGTGGACTCCAGGAAAGGTCCAGCTGTGAAAAGCAAAGGGAAATGGAGAGGGTAGGGACTAAAGCAGTAGTGCCCAATCTTTTGGCCCCATGGGCCAGATAAGGGGTGCAGGCAGATCCCATCCATAGGCCCCAGATCACCAGTTCATAGCTTTGATCCAACTCTGGATCAGGCCTACTGCTCCAGCCTGAACTCTGAGTGTACTGGATTGGGCCCTGCTACATCAGCCCCAGCCTTGTGTGTGCTGGATCAGGCTATCTGCCTTACCCCCACACTTACCCATGCTGAGTCAGGCCCTACTGTCCCAGCCCTATACATGCTAGCTATATCTCATGTGCAGGGTCATGTCATCTGACTGCAGGGCTTGAAAATTTGGCAGCAGGGGGGCAGTGGTTGTGTTAACTTCCACAGCTCCCCCTCCCACCACTCCCTCAGGCTCCAGGATCTGGATCTGGTCTGTGGGCCAGGCATTGAACACACCTGGTTTAAAGAAAGAGGCAATGTAACAGATGCCGAAGCTTAGCAGAGACATTGCAGGGAAAAGCAGGAGAGGGAGTAAAGTGCTACAGTGGAAGAATACTTACATTTTGACAAGCTCATTGTTAAAAAGGCAAATATACTTATGATTCTGCTTTCTGTCGGCTGCTGTACATCTAGGCAAACCATCCATGCCATGGTGTGACTAGTAGGGCTGTGCAAAACTTCAGCAGCCATTGTATTTTGGAGTTTTTTTGGCCTGTTTCAGCACCCAGAACACTGAATACGAATTAAAATCGGAGACCGAGAAAAAGCTCCACAAGAAAACAAAAGCATCTGAAACATTTCAGAAAATTTCAGAGCTGGGCTTGCAGGGAAACAGAGACTAAGAGGGAGGGTGAAGAGGGGGGGAAGGACTGATCTGATATTGACATCTGTAGCTGGCCAGTGATTGTGATTTGTCCCTGGGATCCCTTCCAATCCCAGTGCTCTGGGAGAGGAGCGACAGCCTGCTGTCATCCTACACACAGATCTGGGGACCCGCACTCCCCAGGAGGAGCCTGGAACAGCCCTGCAGCCCTCCTGGTGGGCACAGGCCCCCAGATCTGCATAAAAGATGACAGCATGCTGCCACTGCTGGCTGGGGGCAATGCCATCACTCGAGTCTGCTTGGCACAGCCCATGCCGAGCGCCAGAAAGAACCCAGTGTTAGTGCTGGCCCCAGCTGGCAGCGGCAGCCTGCTGTCCTCCCGCATGCAGATCTGGGGGCCCGCACCCCCCGGGAAGACTCCAACACATCCCTGCAGCCCTCCCAGGCAGTGTGGGCCCCCAGATCTGTGTGTGGGATGACAGCATGCTCTCACTGCTGGCTGGGACTAGTGGCAGCACCAGTCTTTCCAGCGCTTGGTGTGGGCTATGCTGAATGCCATTCATCAGCAGCAGCCTCCTGTCATCCTACATTCAGATCAGGGGGCCCATGCCCCCTGGGAGGATTCTGGCACAATTTAACAGCCCTCTTGGGGGGTGCAGGTCCCCAGATCTGCATGCAGGATGACAACGTGCTGCCACTGCCAGCAGGTGATACAAGTTTTGCATTGAACAGTTTGAGGTGCAGTTTCACAAAAATCCATGTATCTATCACCTTGAATCTTGGCAGGCTTCATGCCCTCAGAAGGGGCTACCATCCCCGCAATTTTCATCCAAATAGGCCAAACGATGACAAAGGTATAGGCATTTTAGTGATTCCCCATCATAGTCTATGGCCGAATCTTTGAAACTGTCAAAATTCTGAAATAGTTTTAGCTGAATCAAATCAGGACAGTGATTCACAACACCAAAATGAATCACTGTCTCTCTGAAATGCCCGAATCCACATCCAAATTGGTGTTTCGCACAGCCGTAATAACCAGTGCTTGCTAGATTGCTCATTGTAACAATGCATTAACTTTACCTTTCCTAGACACTTTCCAGCCCATACACTTACAGTGGTGCACATGGATTCTAATATTTTCCATTCTTGGCTCTGATGAATAATTCACTTTTTAATGACTAGACTAAAATACAGCACTCTGGGCACATTTACACATTCATTAATGCACCTTCGATACTGCACATTTCATTTAGTACTTCCTTAATAAAGTGCTACCTAGATGCACAGTCCCTACAGTTACCGCGCAGTAGCACTAGCGCATGGTTATTTCAGTTTCTGACTTGACACACTACTGCACAGCGTTATTAGGCTAATGCACAGTAAGCGTCTCGTGTAGACTCACCCTCTGTAAAGAACATATCTCCTATTTCTGAATGAAAGGAACAAGTTAGCAGAGGGCAGCATGGCAATTGAGACAAGGTTTTATTCATCCATTTTGGCAGGAGAACAGCAGAGATGAGAATTAGAAATTTCCAGGGACAGACAAAGCCTGGAGCAATCTCATGATCCATGGGCAAACAAATAGTGAAAACCAGCCAAAAGCTAAGTAAGGGGGCTGTTATCTATTACAATTTGCATGTGCTAACTCTAAGGAATGTTAGGTGGTATTAAAAGCATGTCACATGCTAAGGGTTAATACTCTCTCTAAGATGTACAGCTCTGATTTGAGCTGCAACACAAGCTGCCTAACGCCAATTGGAGATAATCCTCACCTGAAGAGGTGTAACTTTGGAGATACTTAGAGGGCACTGAGCTCATCTTGTTTTCTGCCTTAACATGCAGACACTCCCGTCTTAAAAGCATTTGACACATGAGAAAGGTACTGTCTAACAAAACGCCCTGTAGCACATACTGATATAGATCAGTCATCCATAGAACTTGTTGCCAAAAAGTTGAACCACAGACCACAATCTACTCTCTGAAGGGGTAAGAAGATGGAGAAATGAACTGATTACAGCGTCAAAGCAGTTTCAAGAAAACACTGGGTACCAGGTGGTAGAGAGAGGCATTACAAGAATCAATGGCTGGGAGCTATAACAGATACAGTCAAATTCTGAAATAAAGCACCATTTTTTAACAGAGAGGATAACAGATTAGTTATTTGATTCTGTGGACAAAGAACTATATATTCGTTTAATGTGGAGGTGGGAGGGAAGGACTTACTGTTCAGAGGCACACACCACTGGAGCCAGCGTAAGTTTGTTGTCTGTTTATTTCTATATGGGTATAAGTGAGACCAAATCATTGTAAAATTAAATGTGAATGAAAGGGTGTTAATAGATATGTTCCAGGATACGGGGGCATTTTAATTAACAAGTTGAGCTAATTAAAAGTGCCCAAATGTCATGTATACCAGTGTCCTCACACTGAAAAATGGCAGCAGGATGCTTTGAACAGGGTTCATCCCATAAACTTTAGCTTTTGTTCAAAGCACCCTGCTGCCATTTTTCAGCATGGGGATGCTGATACACGGGACACTGGAGGCTGCTGAGCACAATAATTTCAGTGCTCCAGCAGACTGTATTAATTGAGTCTGCTCCACCACATTCGATTTACAGCACTTCAGAGCAGCCTCTCTGCACATCTATAGGAGCCTAGAGATACTGAGTTACAGCAGTGTAACTCTATAAAAAGTGGACAGTGGACTCCTCTATATAGGAGTGGACAGGCAAAACTGTTGTATCAGCTGAACATGACACCTGGTAAATCAAGATATTTAAACCCAGTATTCTTGTTTCATGTGACCACACCTGGAACAAACTACCAAAGTGCCGAGTGGGTTCTCCATTTCTTGGCACCTTCAACTCCCAACTGAGTGCCTTTCTGGAAGATGTGCTGTATTCACGCATAAGTTATTGGGCTCAAAACAGGGGTAGAGAAATGTAGAGGCCGTGACAGACACCCAGTCAGTCCAGATGATCTAGTGGCCCTTTTCAGCATTAAGATCTATGAATGCAAGATGTACAAGGAGGAGGGCAGGCAATCACTTAGACTGTAAACTGTGTGGGGCCTTGAGGCACTGCAGTAATAGAAAAATTAATGACAACATCCTGTACATAAAGAAACGAAGCCATGGAAAACTGACTTGCTAAAAGTTGCATGGGAAGCACGCGGTAGAGCCAGTGGTCGGACTTGGATCTTCTGACAACCACATCACCATTGTCTGCCCTCAGTAGAGCCCCAAGGCATGAGAAGGCGAGGGATTGTTTAGCCCAACACTGCGGTGTAGGTGAAGCTCCTCACTCTGCAACAGCTGCTGTGCTGTCTGTTCATCCTTCCTGCAGCGCAAAGGCAGTCCTCAGGTTACAATGTTCTGGTAGCCTTACAGGGCTACGCCAGTATAAAGATGGAACGGGGAAACTATCAAACTGCCCGACTTAATAAGTGTCACCACCCTCCAGTCGCCTGAAGAAGAGGCACTCCCCTCCTGAATCTTTGCGTGCTTTAGAAGTGCTGTGTGCCTATCCTTTCTCTTTGGGTTTGTTTTCGCTGGAAGAAGATGTCCAAATGAAAAAAATGTAAAAAAAAAAATCCAAAAATCAGAGAGGCTGCATTGTGCTGTCACATGTTTTGTCAGACTGCATCAGCGCTGTTGAGCTTTGTCAGCACCGGGCATGTTAAATCAGCGTGATGAGTCCCAACTTGGTTTGTCAGGTCTAAGACTGTCTTTTTTTTTTTTAATAAAATTGATATTTTGGGGGCATACCCCAAAGGCTGTGATATTTGCAGTTCTGAGGGGAAAAAATGATGGCAGACTGGATAGAGATAACTAATACTCTATATTGGCATGGTAACTCCTTTTACAATGAAATTAACAATGAAATTACTGATGACCAGGGGAAGCCTATTAGAGAGGGATGAGAAAATAAATCCTTGTTTACAGCACACTAACAGCATTGATTGGACTAATTCCACTTATGTCAGTGGAGTTAGTTACTTTTTAGTCTGATGTATCAGACATGTAAAAGGACATTTTAGTCCTTTTGAAACAATGGGCCATATTAATCCACTGGCGTCGGTGGGATTATCACAGAATCACATCAACAGTATGCCACGGAGGACAGATTTTTGCACTGTTGAAACAGGTGTCCAGGTCAATCTGCTTCAGTTAATGGAGTTGCATTTTATACAATGAGTTCAGGAGTCCTTGTGTTCTGACAGAAAAAGGGATCTATTGCATTTGGGGGGGGGGGGGGAAGGGAACCCTGTATATTATTCTAATGATTTATGGGCTCTTTTTGTAGAGATTTTTATCGGTAGCTTATTTATGAGAAATTCATCCCTGATATCAGGCACTTGAAAATCCTGGATAATCGTGATTGGTCCAACATGATGTGTGGTGTGAATGGTTTTGATCATAATAAAACTGCCAGCTTTATATATAGTGCTGTGGGTTAAAAAAAGACACGCAAGACTGAGTCAGGACCTCCGTAAAGTTTCTGGACAGGAAGTGATTCTTCCATGGGTCTGAGCAGTTCCTAGCACAAGGGCTTCACTATCTTAATGATAACAATTATGGGGTTGGGGGGGGGAGGGGGAGTTGGTTTTTCCTGATTGGGTGAGCGTAACGCTGAATGTCAAGTTCCTGCAGTGAACGTTTACTGAATCAAGGTAGGTTTTCTGTAAATACCCCCCTTTATCTCCTAGTTGTGCACATGTATCTATCTATCAAGCTGTCAATCCATCACTATCAATCTATTTATCTGTCCTGCTTTCCTCCATCAGATTTTTCCAGTGCTGGTTCATTGGCTGGATCAGTTCGGATGAGCAGAAAATGGCTGTCAACAAAGTTAGAGAAACTTTAAGACTATCAAATGGAAGGTGATGGGAAAAAATGTTGCTCTTTCAACCATCAGTGTGACACACAGGCCAGATTCTTCAGTCACTATATGGTAATTTTGAGCACAAGGCTCTCAGCTTTGTATTTGATGCTTGGTTCAGAGCAGAATTAGATAAGGTGATTATGCTAACTGTAAGTATTAGAAAACAGTTCCAGGGAGCTTCCTGTAGATTAAGCATAGAAGACTAAGTAATCCTATTTCATAAAGGGGGGGGAAACTGTTGATGGTGTAATAACAACAACAGCAACAATAATGATGATGACGATTATGATGACGATGAATAGTGTGGTGATCCAAATTAGAGGAGCTGAAAGTCTCCTTTTGGGCCACCAAAACAGATTCTAATTTGTTTCAGAACGTTACAAAACACTGCAAGTTATAATTAGCTTGGCGTGTAATGCTAGCAGAATTTATGGTTCCGAAAGGGGTAGGAAGATTACTGCTTCTGCTTTAATTAATCTGCAGAAATCACGGATTATGTCACTCGGCCTTGCAAATACCATACTTCACTGCTTAAAGGAAGGGAGACACCTCTGTTGCCCTCATTCTAATCACTGTTTTATGCCACAGAAGAACCAAAATATGCTGGGACTTTCCAGCAAGTTGTCTGAATATTTCACAGTCAAACTTGCCAGGATTAGAGTTTTCCTTGCAGCTGAGGTTTGAAAGTGTCGTTATTATTATTGACTAAAATAATCCGAAGAGGCCTGAGTTAGAGATCAGAGCTTCATTTTGCTTGCTGCCACACACAGACAGTAAGAATAATACTACTACCACCACTACTATAACAACAATAATAATAATAATAATCCCCATCTAAAGATTTTATAATCTAAACACCTAACCATGGATAACAAATGAAGAAAATCAGAGGGATGGATTGTGAGGATAAGACAAGCATAAAAAGTCTGAGCTGTATAAGAGTATAGTATGTATTCAAGAATAACAAGCTCCTTCACCTGTGTTGCTGCTTTCTGCTGTCCCCAGTACAGGAATTTGTTCTGTTCTTTGGGGGGGAAAATGGTTTTCTTTTTAATTACAAAGTCCCAGTGTCCTCAGTCTATTTCAGGCAAAATCAGAACTGGGGAAGAAAAGGATTTTTTGTGATGCTGCTTCTGTATGTGCCTATTTCTGTGGGACAAACTGATTTCCAACAATTGTCCAATATACTGTAGTGATCAGCAAACAGGCTCCCCATCCCTGTTCTCCTTCTTCCTATTTCTATCTTGCCGCCATTAAATATTGTTTGGATATGGATATAACGGTCAGAGCAGAAGACCAGGAGCCTGGTCTCCCTGATTTGGTACCGGCACACTCTATGTTCTTATACACGTTCCTTCATTTCTCTGTCTCCTTTACCATAAAGGGGAAATAACACTTGCATACTTAACAATGGCATGTGAATGAACAGTTAATGAATGAATTTATAACTTTTTACTTATTTTATCTAATTAATTCAATACCACTCTCATTTCCTCATTTCATTTCTCATATATGTCATAACTTTTATCTAGGTATCCTAGCTTCTTCTTCTATATTAAGGGGCAAGAGATTTCCAATGAAAAGTTCTTTAATTCAAAGGGTACACATTTAAAAAAGGAAATGCGTTTGGTTGTATTCAGCAAACAGCGTCTCTTTTCATTTATGAAAAATAAAAGCATTTTTGAGATGCCAAATGAAATTTAGTGCTTACCAATATCTGTTTTTTTCAGGTGACTTGGAAAATCTGGGTGTAAATAGAAAATTTGGTAAGTGTTTAAAATATAGACCCCAGTGGATCTTCTCACCATGAAGGGCCACATCACTCCCCTTAGAGCATATATATAGCATTAGGAAAAAATCACAACCAGTGGGAAATGGCTCTATCTTGAACATTTTTTTCAGTAAAGGCAGTTTAAAAATTTCATTTTTTTTCCCTGAAAAGACTATGTATTTTTTAGCCTGCTACATTAAGCTGCTTAGCCTCTCATGGCCAGTGGTTACTATGCTGCAGTCTAGAGACGGGTTGTAGATTATATCTATGAACCATAGCTCTCAAGAGTGCCTGGGTTAAGAAGAAAATTTGCATTTGAGTTGGAATTGTCTGTTATCCTTAGTTCTCAATTCTAACATAGGAAAATAGGACTGGAAGTAGCCTCCTGGGCCAATAAATCCAGTTCAATCCAGTCTCCTTCATTTACAAGCAATTGTTAATCCAAGCGATTCCCACCATCACCTTGGACCCTCACACAATAAGTATATGGCACAACACCCAAAACATTAAAAATACCATATTTTAGTGGGGACCGACCTTTTTGGTAGGTGTGCTACAAATTAAACCTGCACCATCCCCGAATGCCACTGTGATCTCTTTCCTTTACCCCATCTGCGGCTCTGGTGTCTGCTCCCTGACCTGTGTTCCCTGCCTGACCTGCTGCTCTGCTTTCCACTCCCTATCCATTTTGCTGCTCTGATGCCTGCCCCCTTCCCAATCTGCCTCATGCAAAGGTTGCCTGTGCCACTTTTGTGACCTGTGCTGCAGGTTGGCCACTCCCAGCCCATCCCATCCCATCGCCAGTGCCCTCATCTGCTTGCTTCTACCTGTCTTGAATAAGACCTTTTACTATAGGCAGGGAATTACTGAGATAGTTACTCTCCAGCTATCTCTCACTGATCTGTTTTAGCCCAAGGACTTGTTCTGCCTGGAGCCAATGGTATTTTCAACAGTTGCTATCCCATCCCTGCTTACTGCTCCATTCAGCAGTGCCCCCCCCCCCGCCTCTCCACAGGTGTAACAATGTGGCCAAGCCTCCAGGACAGATGCCATCTGAAGGGGCAGTGGCAACTTCCCATTGCCACCACTGCCACCAGTGTGATCATGCAGTGCCACCAGTGTGATCATGCGGTGCCATTTTTTATGCCCTCCCCCCCAACCAAGGTGGCTGCCCCAGTCATCATGCAGTAGTGCCCCCCATCAGCTGCTTGTGCCATCACAAAGGAGTTGAGAGAAATTAGTAGCTTTTTAACTCTAACCTGTCTTCTGCGGTGGGCTGTGGAAGCCGGAAGGAAAGCAGGATTGTTAAGTGTTTTGGCTGTGCCTGAATTTTGGAAAACATTCAAGGCATTGAATGCAAACCTTGACCCTTTCTTGCAAAAATGGTTGCCCTGCAGGCTGGAAAGGTTGGGAGCTGCTGATCTGTCACTGTTGCCTATTTATGACATCTTCCATCCCTGTAGGATCTTGAGGGAGAGGTTTGGGAAGGTATCTGGATGCCTAAAAATGCGCCCAGTGGGATTTGCAAAAGCACCTAAAAAGGTTAGACATTTTTGCAAAAACCCACTGAGTGCCCATCTGCAGCTTTTGGTACCCAAATCCGCTTGAAAATCTGCCCCCTCAGTGCTTCATAGGCAGAGCACCAATGCAAAACCCACTGAAGTCAATAGGAATCCTATTGATTTCAATAGACTTGGGGTTATAGCTGGAGTAGTTATGCTCACAATACCATGAAGAAAGGAACTGCTGTTGTCACCACTGTTTTGTGGAGACAGAGTGATGGAGAAGCACGTTCGGAAACTGCCAGTCACTGCTTGCTTTTAGCAATGTGGTTACCTCTTTAGATGTCTCCATGGCAATTTTTGGGTGCTGATTTTTTTTTACATATCTGGACCTGTGTATCTTTCTTAGGGTCAGATACTCTAATAAAGTTGATGTTGATCTCCATAATGAATGTTGGATGTGAAATTTAGAACCATAATTTCTTCTTTCAGGTCCACCTTCTGCAGCAAATGTTAGCTCTTATTAAAATATGGCACGCAGAAGTGAGAGAGAGAAAGGTAGACTGGGGAGAGACAAGAGAGAGGAGAAAGAGAGAGACAGCATTTTTGCTGTTCTAGGCGATTTATCATACCAGAAGCCAATGGGACTTTAATAAGCCCAAAAGTGCACATCTCTTCACATACAAATCTGTTCACATCTTTAAACTTTTTCTCTTTTAGCCACTTCTGGGTTTTTTTTTTTTTTTCCAGACATCAGCACAACCTCGCTGGGTTGTCAAAGTCTCTCATTGTATGCTCCAGTGATCACATTGCTAAAAAATCAGCTAAAGATCTAGGCTGAATCTATACTTCATCCCTCTCTTTTTGCCTCCAATTTGAATGCACAGTTTGAGGAAAGAATAGGAAGCTTCTGTTTTCACTGTGCTGAATGTTTCTGTCCAATAGCATACCAGTCAAAAATATAATAAAATGGCTTTACAAAGGTGAATGATGGTCTCCTCTACAAAATGTTAACCATGCTCTACACACAGGTGAGGTTAAGAGTTTACTCAGAGGGCTTACAGAAATCCTCCAGCAACAGGGCTGTTTCTAAAACAAAACCACTTTAATGAGAGCTGGTTGAAAACTCTATTTTTCCCTTTACAAAGAAAAATAATGATCTTAAAGTTTGCTCTGGATTTTCTTTTCTTTTTTTTTTCAGAGGGGAATCAAAAAAACAAAATAATATGTTCTTCCCCTTCGACAAGTTTCACAGTGACATACTTCAAGAATTTCTTTTTTTCTTGTCAATCTAACTTTTCTGAAAGGACAGAAGTTTTAAAAGTCACAGAGTGGATAAAGATTTTAAAAAGAGAGGGGAAGTAGCGTACATATAAGTCCTTCTATTGTATTTAGTGGCAAAAAAGAAGAGAGGGAAATTTAAAAAAAACCCATGTTCTAATTTTTTTTCAATTTTCAACAATTAAAACCCAACTAACTTTGCCATTTCATTTTGTTTTGATAATTCCCATTGATTGCTAACTACTAAATAAAGGAATTGTGGACATTTTTCAACGGTATGTTATTTTCTTCAGTTGATACAGTTCAACCAGCTCTACATTTAAGTAGCAACTGATATTTAAGATTGGGTACTTCCAGTCATATTTTAACCTCACTTGTATGGGTGGCTGGTTTAATACAAAGCTAAATCAAGTCTGTGGAAAGACTCCCAGTCACGCCAGTGATTTTTGGATTGGAGATTATAACTAAACTACATTAATTCAAAGGATTTTTTCTTTTCTGGGCTTAAACTAGTGTAACTGAGATCAGAAAATGGGACTGAAACTCTGGAGGATAATTCTGTGCCTTTATAATACAAACTCTGGTTAAAAGAAGCCTATAATGCTTTGCTATTCTTCCAGTCAGATAGAACAGGTATCTAAGTCCTTTGCCTTCCCAATATTTCTGTATTTCTATCATATAATTAATACTCTGAGGAAACAAATACGGTGAAAACCTACTCTAGAAACTGGCCTGGAAAATGATCTTAATGTATGATACAAAACATATACAACATCTATTTAGGGAAGTGGTGAAGCTGATAAAATATTACTTGCGTTAAAAGACAAAAACATGAAACGTATTGGGCCGAAAGACCTGGGTAGTTTAGGCATCAACGCTAAACAGCGGACGTCACCGAACACAAATCCATGTAGCCTTATTGTAGCCTCATTGACCTCAGTGGGAATATCCCATTTTCTATCAGATGAGAGACTGGTCTATAAGACTGAGCTGGTATCTAGCATCAACTTTTGGGATTCACACTAGGAATGAGTTTAAAACATTTTGTGGGGATTTTTGTAAATGTTGATACAGTCAGAGAAATGTAGGGCTGGAAGGGACTTCAAGAGATTGGCTGGCCCTACCATCCACCCTCTATATTGAGGCTGGATCAAGAATGCGCTGACACTGCGGACGGTTTTCTTTCCGCCAAAACTTCAGGACTTACTGTGGTCAATGGGAGTTAAACTCTTCTTTAAAATGGAGTCAAACTCTAAATTTTGATTATGGTTTTCAAATGAGGAGGCAGCTTGCTAATGGAGAGTCTAGCTTACTTCATCATTTCCACTGTGGGGTTTAAATACTTAAAATCTAAGGATACCCTGAGTTATGACCATTTAGCATTCTCCAGTTGCTTGTGGATTAATAGCAAAAAGTAAATAAGTACAATGAATTGCATGGTGTTCCTGGACTGATTCAGGGCCTGATTCTTTCCACATTAAAGGCCCTGATTCTCTTTTAAGTGTTTGATTTCTGGAATGATATTGTTGCCTTCACTGGGACTACTTAGAGAAAATTAAGTGCCTGAAAACAGCTCCTTGTGGGGTGAGCACCATTATCAATAAGAGAAAGAGTGGGCCTCATCCCAGACTATCCAACTTTGATCTCCACCTGACCATCCCCTGGGTTGTTCCAGGATGGTCGATCATTCTGTCTGCGAGAGGTTGAACATCCTCCCTGTTGATAGTCTTTGGACAGATATAATGGTCGTGTGTTTTTTTGGTTTTTTGTGCGGGCTTTTTCCCATATGACCAGCTACCTGTGCAGGAAAGGAGTTCGACTACCAAAATGATCTCATCCAGGCACCAAAGAGACGGCAGCAGTTCTTGAAACTTCAGCATCACCTGAAAAGCATCATTGCATTGTTCAGCTAGCCAGAATCACTTGTGACCACCTAGCTGCTACCGTTGAGTTTTCATTGTGACAACAGTGCCACCCAGCGTTCAAACAGATCAAACAACAGCTCATCCAAAAAATATTTTTCATTTTAACGGCTGACTCCAAACACAAGATAAATTAATCCAACAGACTTTCAGTACTGTGGAGGAGAGAGGGGAGCAGGCAAATATATTGTGTCTGAGTCCTCATTGATTTGTGCCTTCCCTAGCCACTTATATCCCTGCAAAGAGGGTGTGAAATGCTATTATTGTTGAAGATGAGCTACTTTGGTAACATTCACTTTATATGGATGTAAATAACCATGCCAAATGAAAGGCAGTGGAAAATCAGGCCCCCTGCTAGCAATTTCACGGGCATATTTAATATTTGTCTACCTGGGCCTTCATTCAAGTTGTTTCCAAACCTCATATCTGTAGAGCAATAATACCAAAATGATTCTTCTATCTGGGGTCCCAAAGCTCTTTGCAAATGAGACATTACACCTGTAAGGCAAGGAAGTGTTATAACATGAACTGTAGAGACGGTACATCAGCTTGGAAAGTGAATTAAGCAACCAACTGCAGCACTGGGGAAAGAGTCAAGATCTTCCCTTTTCTTACACAGAAAGGACTCATATTGAAAAAAAAAAAAAGAGGTGGGGGCGCAGAATATGCCACAATCAAAAGCATCTTTAGCTTTTGATTCTTTTACCGAGAGCGAATTGCTCTTTCCTAGTTTGGCCATAGACTAGGTACTTCTGAGAGTTGGAACATAAAGCAGAAGGAGGTTACTTGGAAGAGAAGAAGTTGAAGGAAAGGCAATAAAACATGGGAATCAATTAAAGGGATGTCTCAAAGTTCGGGGACGGGCTGATACCACTAGAAAATTTGGGGGATTTAATGTAAGTGAGGCCCTGAGCTGAAAAATCCTAGTTTGTGAGCTCCAAGATCAAATGACTGCTTCTCCTGCCCCTCTCTACCTGCACAAGAGAAAGGAGACCTGTGTGTGGTTAGGCACTGACCTGGGGCTCAAGCAATCTGGATTCTGTTTATGGTCCCTGCCTCAGTTTCCCCAGTAAATATGACCTAGGCAGATCATGCAGGCTTTATCTACACAGGAGTTAGGGATGTGATTGCAGCAAGAGAGTTTTTCTGTGCCATTCAATTTAGCTAGCTCAGAAAAAAACAATGGATATGCAGCATCATACAGTTTTCAGCCAGATAATTTCCCTACCAGAGACCCCGATGGGGTGGCTAGCCCATGCTGAAACCCATGCCACCATGTCCTCACTACTGCTGCTACCTGCATGCATATATTGCACATTTTGCAATATTCTAATCTGAGTGATTCCGAATATTCAGGGACAGCTGTGTATTCAGGAACTGTGGGAGATTTAAACCGGGCCAGAGCTAGACACTGAAACAGGGTGAGAAGAAGATGGTACAGGAACAAAACTGAATAAAACTGTTCCACCCTGAGCAGTCAACACATCTGCACTATGTAGTACTAGGTATTTGGGCTCCCGTCTCCGTAAAAGTGATTATAATCTTTATAGTAATATAGGTGGTTAGCCATGTTAGTCTGAAGTCAGGCAGAAGGCCGTATAAAAATACACCTTATAGACTTATCTGAATCAGAGCAAGAGCTCACAAAAACTTATGTCTACTCCTGACTCAGAGGGTGCATCTATATGTGCGCTTAATTGCACAGTAGACTAATGTGCTGTGCATTAAAGTGTCCCCATCTACACATGTGCAGCAATTAGACCAGTGAAGACTAATTTATTGTGCCATCAGATAGTCCTGTCAGACACAAGTACTACCTAATGGCAGAGTTGATTACTGAGCTTCTTTGCATGTGTAGATGGTGATGACCAAATTAATTTACTCCTACTCAAATTGCACCAGAGTTTATTCAGTCGCATTGATTGCACACGTAGGTGAGTTCAGTTAGTCTACAAAATTTATTCTTACCCTGCCTTCTGTAAGAGCATGTAACTGGAAAGACATCTGGGGCCATTACGACCAATCTATCCTAGGCAACCCTGCCATATACTCCTCTTCATAAAGTGAGCAAGTTCCACTTTTAAAATAGCATTTTGTCCCTCCTACATTTATTGGGAGGCTGTTCCCCATATCTCTGATTATTTGAAATCTTTCTCTAATTTCCAGCCTAAATCTACTCATGGCTTGTGTATGTCCCACAGGGTTCTGTTGCAGCATGGTCTTGTGCCTTAAATGGCATTTCATTATGATTCATTTTAATAAGAACAAACCCAAGCCTCCAGGCTGCCACCTCCTTCTCACACAGAGAGTGCAACAAGTATTTGCAGCCAGTAGAAAAGTGACCAGGTCTTCGGTTTCACCTCTCCTGTAAAAGTTGTTCCACTGGGACACTTAAGTAACTTGCAGCAAAGACAAATCCAGATGTGGTTCCATCTGTCAGTAAAATATTTCAGGATTACTTTATTGGTAATGTCCGAGTTACAGGAGAACAGTTCAGATATAGCTGCCTGGCTGAATAACTTGGAGAGGTGAAAGCACTGATATTTGCAGTGGTTTACAATAATATGTTCTGTATCCTACAGCTGTATCTGGAAATGTAAAGGGCTTAGTAAATCAGCAAATTCTCCTTGTGGGCCTTGTTGTTCTTGAACTGGGGAAGTATTCCTCTGTGTCCTGGCTGTCATTACATGTTTGACAGATTTTGGAATGGGATGTAACAAGGTGTCCAAAATCATCCGAGGCAGCTCTTCCTCCCATACTAAAATACACAACAATGGCTTGGCCTGTTTATCAAGCATCATGCACCTTGTAATCCAAACTGGTAAACTGCTGGCGTGAGGCTCCTGAGTTCTGCCGCTCTTTTCTGCAGCTTGCATGCAGAAAGGGAACCAGAGCCGTGTTTGTTTTTCTTTTATTTTTTTCCCCCTACAAAGCTCTTTCCCCTCTACAAAAGTAGCACACAATTAGGCAGAGGATGAACACAGAACAGTCTGTCTTGTTTGATTGCATGCACACTTCTTTGAGATTTATTATTAGGTGGCTGATTCTTCGCTGACGCTAGCTTTACCCTAGTGTAACTCAACTCACTGGACCTGGAGGTAACTTCATTGATGGCAGCTACTCTTTAGTAGTACTGAGTACAATGAGCAGGTCAGGGTCTTTGTAGTATCTAAGGTGAGTACATAAAAGTCTGAGCTGCTGTAAAGGGAGGCAGAAATGTACAGGTGTGACACATAACATCCCCATCAAATTATAAATGGAGAAAGCCTTCCCTAGGCTTGTACTTTGCACTACCATTAGATCAGAGCAAAGTATGTACCTGGTAGGTGTTAAACACCGCAAAATCTGCTACTGATGATATCCAACCATTTTGTCCTGGTGGGAAATGGCCAAATGGTGATAAAGAAGCAGGCCTATTGTATTACAAAATTTCACAGCTTTTATCATCCTAATAGGACCTAAGGCAATTTGCCAAGATAAGTGACTACACATCCGTTGGCATCAGTTGGCGAGATTCAGTACTATGCTCTTTTTTAACGCTGATCAGGGATGTAACTAGGGTAGGGCAACCAGGAAAGTTGACCCTGGGCATGAATTTGGGAAGGAAGAGCGGAAAAAAAAACATCTTCTGCCACCATGCAATCATATTGACAGTGGGAACTGGAAGTCACCACTGCCTCTACATGTGACAGCTGCTTTGGGTGCCTAGTCATGTTGTTACATCTCTGAGGCCGATATAACACCATTCAGATCAATGGAAATGCACTGGAGTGAAACTAAAGTAATGCAGCAATGACTCACGCCTGGCCGGATCCTGACTTTTGTGTATGCTCTGCAGTAACGAAGCAGAGCATACACCCTGCACATCTACAGGAGGAAGGGAAAGTGTGGGCAAAGAAGACCAGAGCAAACCACTAGTCTCATGAAATGACTCTGGAACTTTAAATTTGCAAAAAATAAAAATTACATTAAAAGCTAAAATCCTTCTGCTCAGATCAACCATCTGGATTAGGTGCTGGGAGATCTTTTCCCACTGAGGTTTAGGTATTGAGGAGCCTATTCCAGCTTTTTAAGGCATAGCGGGCCTCCCCCACTTACCCAGCCAGCCCTCTCAACTGTGCCATGCATGGTATGCCTGCAGAAACAGGCTGCATGAAATAAAGGAAGATTTTTTGAGTAGATGCCCTTCTCTAGTCCCCTTCTACTGTAGCTTTGCATTCGTTCCTGGAGAGCCAGTCATTAGCAAACTCTGGAACTGGGCTAAAGAGCAGATAAGGCAACCCAAAAATCCAGCTGAACTTGACATTTTTGGCCAATGGAATATGTTCAGTTAACCCTCTTTAAAAGAAAAAAAGAATCATATTGAATTCCTTTCAGTAAGCATCTGACAAAGTAGGTTGTTGCCTACCTTCTGTCTGATGTCAGACTAACATGGCTTACTGCTTCTCGGTAGTTTCTATGTAACTCCATGGTAATTGTCTACTATGGGTCTCCCTTTTACCTGGCTCAGAGAGGATGGGAGTCTGACACAGCACCCCAACCTCAAAGCCTATTTTTTAACCTCAAGATCTAGAAATTCACGCTCATGTTATATCTTCATAGGTGATTTAGGCATCTAAAGATTGAGTTGTGCAATTAGAGGGTTTTTTTTAAAAAGGACTTAGGCACCTCTCTCTCCCATTGATTTTAGTAGGAGTGAGGCATGTAGGCTTTTCGGTAGATTTAAGCAGGCACTTCTGTCTCTCGGTGGGTACTTAAATGTCTTTGAAAACCTGGTGTTTAACTCTGGAGAGCCCCACTAGTTTAACCAACATGAGAGCCATCAAATCTATTCTACCTTGTTCTGCCTACAACCAGAAGTGCTGAAGACAGGGCTGAAGGATGGGTTGAAATAGTATGAACAACTGTCTGACACCTGCGTGTTTTCTCTGTTTGCCAAAAAAACAAGGGGGATTGCAGACCTCTCAGATTGTCCTTCATGCACATCTTAGAACATCTACAGGAACAAAGCTGCTTTCCACAGTTACACTTAAAATATTTTACCATCAACAGCCCCCAACCCTGTATCCACAGCTAGGCACAATGAGGGGAAGTGTGGGAGCAGAGCTAGTGTACTTTACAATACACAGAAAGTTTATAAACTCAGCTGGGGTCATGTCAATGGGGGGAGCGAATTTCATGATGGATGGATTTCACTACAAATCCATTTCACCCTCCTTCACACCTGAATAAGCAATTCAAGGGGACTCTCAGCTTCAGTCTTACCAGATCTCACACGGAGAAAGCCAATCTCTAGGATACACACCTGAACCACAGATGATTTAACTTTGGACGCTTTATCTGAAATAACATTTTGACCCTGTTTGAAAGTCCACCTCCAACCAAGCTTTACAGCAGGGTTGTATTTCAACTGAAAAACATTTTGCTCTGAGTTCTGAAATCTTGCCACTTCCATTATTAGTATGGGATTAACTGTAACTCATGCTCTGGATGGGATTTGTAGCAACTCCTTAGATTGCAGAAGAGAGAACCAGGCATTAGGGGTGTGCAAAGCAGGCCCTGTTTGATTCAGATTCGGATTCGGCCCAAATCAGGGACAGTGATTCGATTAATTGATTCGGATCACTGTCCCTGATTCGGTTAGGCTGAATACAAATCTGAAGATTCAGTGGTGATTCAGAGAATCAGTGATTCAGACACAGGCACAGCTTTAAATGCTTTTTCTACATATCTCGAGGTACCAGCTAGGCTTGTGAATGCTGTGATGCTGGGGCACACGGAGCATCCCAGAGGAGTGCAGAGGGGACCTTCATGTGCTTGGTGGTGAACCCAGAAGTGGCTCAGAAGTACTTCCAGTCCACTTCCGGGTCCACCAGGGAGCACGCCAGGCCCCCCCCCCTCACATGTTCTCCCCAGCTCAGCAATTGGCCACAGGGGGACCCTGGGTGACTCCCCACCACAATCCAGGAGGCACCAGTCACAGGGTAACATGGGAGGTGGGGGGGTTGTGCACTCCCCAGTGGACCCTGAAGTAGACTGAAAGTATTTGTGGTCCAATTCCAGGTCTGCTGCCAAACAAGCTATTTCGCTCAATCCAAAACCAAATGCTTCACTCAATTTTGGTGCTTATTTAATTTCCCACAAGCTAAACATCTTGACTTTTCTGAATTTTTTTTCTGCACTTTCTTGAGTCAAAGTGATTCAGGAAATTCACCTCAATTTTGGAAATATGTTCAGTCCCTCTGAAACCACACACTGCAGAAAACTTTAAAAAATGGCTGTGATATATTCTTGGCTGGGAAAAGGCAATGATTTGTCTATGAAAAGGGCCAACCTTTACCTGAAGCCCCTGCACATGATTTTGCTCTAATACACCTTTCTGAATGTGATTGATGCTACAGCCTGAAAAATGCCTCCAAAATCTTCCCAGAGGGTGAAGGATGGATTAGCTACTGTTGTTGTGCCCACAGGGAGAAGACCTGCCCCTGGAAAACTGTGCTGCGGGTTGTATTGCAATGAAGCCACACCAGCTACAGGGAAGAAGCTCCTGTCCTCATCATTGCAGTGCTACTTTGGGGAGGAGATGATGGAGCTACTTTGAAAAAGAAAAGCCTTCCTAAAATATGCTGGATAAACCGCTATGTCAAATCAATGTTGATGCAGAGGAGGCCCCAGTTGCATGCCCATGTAGGTAACACTTCTGCCTAACACCAGTCCCACAAAATATACGGAGCATCTTTTTGGTTTTACATAGGTTATGATTTCCATCATACTTTCCTGCCCGATTTCCTATATGAAGAGATATGGACAAACTGGGAAATTCTCTGGATAAGAATCTGAACACAAGTGGTAAGTTTGGAAATGAAAAAATAATGAAAACTGCTTATTAATAGATTGGATTGTTGCTAGAGAGGATTTTCCCCTGGGACATATGTAAATGGTCTGTAGGACTCTGCAGTATTTTCAGTAGGTAAAGCAGAGAAAGAATAGAAAGCTTGAGAAATGTACAGCACCATCAAGGAAAATACTTGAAGTTAGAAAGAGGTGGTTGCTTTTTTCCCTTACACAAAAATACTTGACAGTAAGTTTTCTAAACTCATGTTAACCTCTTCCTTTCCACATGGAAGCAACACACCCAAGGCTCCTTTTTTCAGCAGGATGCAAACTCTCAGCACGCAACAGATATTTTAAACTCAGGGATTTCCCCCAAATGCTGGTCACAGTTTCACAGTTACTTTCCTTTTAAAAGGCACAGTTGCTTAGCAAAATTCGGCACAGTTTTCCAGCTCTTTCCTAGTTGTGGCCATGATTTGATTCTCTTGAAATGTCTTGCCCTGGAGTCTGGTAGCTTGGAGCATATTTCAGGAGCCTTCTGTTTTAGCTAACCCCATTTTTGTTCTGTAATCTTTCTCAGTCTCAAATGACCAATATCTAGGGTAATATTGTCCCTGGCAACAACCTGATAGATTTAGTTGCTGAGGTCTTTGAAGCAGGTACTGCCAGTGGTAAAGCCATAAGCCTAAGCATTCAAAAAAACATAATTAATGCCTCAGAAAAGAAATAGTGACAGTTGCTTAAAATGAATGAGACGATCTTTGAAAAATATTGAATCTTAGTTTTCATTTGTTTTCTAATTTCTGAACCTTTAGGGCACATTTGGGTTCCCTCTAATGATTGATAGTGTAGGGCACAAATCAGAAGCTCAGTGGTGGGAGCGCAATGACACAACTGCAATCTATCATGCAATTGCAACATGTGGGAGCACATTTTTTGAGTTTAAACTACTCCTGGAAAGAGGGAAGCCAGGTCTCAACCCTTGGAAAGTGTACCCCTCAATCTCAGGTTAGAATGGGCACCATGTTTTTCCTTCCAGCCAAGACTAGAATGGAAGAGCTCAAGTACCACAACGGATGCTGTTCTTGTGCTGCTTCTCGCTCTTGCTTGACTTCTGAGAGTCAGAAATAGTGTACAGACACTTATTTTTATGAGATTTCAGACTGGCTTTGCCATCTCAGAAGACTTAAACATTTGGATAATTTGTGCATCTGAAGTGCACTAAAATATCAAGTCTCTCACATTTCACTTTTAATGGTTTTTACTTGCTTTTGTTTTGTTTTGTATCGAAGGAAGAAGAATGACAAGTCCTCCAAGAAATAAATTAACTCGCTAGCAATTAGGCCTGGGACCCCAATCAGTAGGGAGCCAAGACTGCCACAAATGAAAACTGAGGCATGCCCTACAGCGGTAGTTCTGACAGGGTGACAATACTGGTTTTAGCATCGTGATGCTACATGTATGGGCTTGACAGGGTTTGATTTTTAAAGGTAAATATTGATAAACATCAATTTCACTGCAGACTACCAGACTGAGGAAAAAAATCTTTCCATCAAAGTGTACAGAAAAAGATTGTAAAACAAAAAAATAGTGGGTGTGGTATGGAGTAAAAGATGGAGTATGTGGTGACAGCATGCTGACTGTAGTTTGCACTGCAACTCCCAGAAACCCCAGGGGACCGGGAACAAAGGAAGAGGAAGTGACAAACCAGATGAGGTAGCTATGGGAGGCTATTAGCAGGATATGGTCATTAATACATTGTCTGCCCCACACACCCCTAATTTCATACAATTCTGAAAATTTTAATTGATAAAATGGAAATAAATGTTAAAAAGAAACATCAATATTATCCACTCAATTCTTTTTTTTTTAATTGACTTCTGCCAAACCTATACATATAGGACAGTGTAGAAAGGAAAACAAAATCCTTCTTAGGGAAATGAAATATCTGCAATAGCGATACAAGCCCTTTTGGCAGCAAGGAGTGAGTTAGACTTGCTGAAGTCTATGTTTATAATGATTTATATGGGGCGCGTCTACACAAGATAGTTAATGCACAGAAGACTAATTCTACTGTGCATTAGCCCGGTGGGCAAAGCCCATGCTAATGCACTAATGTGCAGTAGATTTAGTCTAATGCACAGTAGCATCACAAAAAAACAGTTAATCTACCCTAATGTGAAGTAGTGCCGATTATGGCACATTGGGTTAGTACCTGTCATTACAGGCACTAAACTTAATGCGCCGTGATTATGGCACATTAATAAGTGTGTAGACACACCCAATGAGGAACAGAATCGGGCCCTCAGAGATTAAGATCCTCACAAACAGCTGGATGAACATTTTTTGCCTTTCTCCTTCCCCGCTTAGCAAAAAAACACCTCTGCCCTTCCATGCCATCTCTGCTAAGTGCCTCTTATTTAAATGTTCACCTTGACTAGTGTACACTTTGCAGGGAATAGGATTCTGGAGGTGCCATCTAAAAAAGAATTGGATTCAGGCAAATGATTAACACTGCAGCAAACTTGCATTTGATCCTGTGTCTTCTCTAAGGTAAGCATTGCCATCAGCAGGGTTTTCACAAAAACCTATTGACTTAGCCTCACATTGTCTAAAACCATCAACTAGGAACTCTGTCATGTGAATTCACACAAAGCATATTTCTTGGGTCAGGCATAAAATCAAAATTCCTTTAAGGAAGCTGAGACTTAAAACACTTGCTGTCTGAAAAAAAAGTCTCCGAAGGCTTCATCTCACATACAATATAGTCATAAACATCTGCTTTAGTTTCTGTTTTTCCTTCTATTAAAAACTAAAGAGAGTATTTCCAGATCCCTGGAGCAGCTGTCCCTTTTAAGCCAGATACATAGAAATGTGACACACACATTGTGTGGTTGGGAAAGTACTGTATTTATCAAAATAGACAATCGTTTTATCTCCGCTCTTAGAGAATCATCTAGTCAAGCAATGGGAATCTATTACTGGGTTTTCATGAGGTATCTAGAATGTGGGAATATATCTGTTTTGGAAACTGACAAACATTTGTGGCACATTTCGAGAGATTTTCATCGGTAGCAAATGTGCAATGGAAATTCAAGTAGAACCTACAGTTTAATCCTCATTAAGAGACTCATTGGTGTCCACTTTATTGGGATAATGAGACAGAAAACATGAGTCCTTAGGGGGACCTTAATTAGGAGTCCTGGCAGATCTGTTTAAACAAGTACATTAGACTATTATGACTGAATCAGATTTTTCATAGCATTCCCTGCCCCCAACATTTTCATTTGTAAGCATGTGTTATAGCTGTGAACTTTACAATTCATTTCAGGATCTGCTTGAGCATTCTGATTTTTGAAACCCTTCTTGTGCCTCCTCTTCCATGTCGCCCCCAATCAATGCTCCTGTCTCCTTTCTGCTCCATAAAACAAAAGGGTTAGAATCCATATGAAGGCCTTTCTATGAGAAACATGACATTGCATTTGACCATAAACCTAAGGATGATAACCTAGTAGCTCAAAGATCTCAGGATAATGGTGCTTAATTCTTGGCTCTGTCTCAGACCTTCCGTGTCACCCTAGGTTAGTCACTGCCTATACATGTGCTTAGAGGTGGGGGAGGGAGGGGGCATTTTAATTACAGCAGTTCCCAGATAACCTCTCTAATTAAAACAACTCAGTGTCATGTGTATTAAGCTCTCCCCTCCTCCCTGCCATTTCAAAATGGCCGCAGAGCTGCTTTAACTAAAGCTTATTTGTTGAGGTTTAAAGTGCCCCCGCAGCCTTTTTAAAATGCAGGGGTCTTAATATACGTGACACTGGACCAAACGAGTAGATTCAGTTAATTGAATCTCCTGCAACACATCCTGTAATACAGAGGAGGACAAGGAGGGTTGTTCTACATTTTAGCCCTATAGCCTAAGTTAGGGCACTTGCCCCAGGAGAAGGTGACTCAAGTTCCAGGTCTTCTTCATCCATGGGATTTGAACCCACATCTGCTTCCCAGCAGACTATGAGTTAGACCAATGAGGGTTGACTATTTCAGCAGGCATGACATAAGGTAAGGTCTTCACGCTCCCCAAGCACCACTCCGAGCCCTTCCCCTGCCCCCCGCCCCTTTCCTCATAGGACAGGAGCTTTCACAGTGCTATTTATCCATTTTAGCCAATGAGTATTCTTTTCAAGGGGACAGCTTCAAGGGGATGGCTGGGCAATACCTTGCTCATGGCCTGGTTATTAGAGCACCTACAGGAACCAGAAGATGCAGCTTCAAACCACCTTTGGGCAAGGGGTGCTTGCAATCCAGGGCTCTTGCTCCCTGGACAAGTTCCTTAACCAAAGGGCTTCAAGATAGGAGGCCTCTCCTTCTCCTCCTCCTCTTCTATTACCACCTTATTGTGTTTTGCTCTAGCTAAAATTTGGGGATTTGTGGAGGCTTCCATATGTACATGGGTGATTTTGTTTCCTTGAGTCTGACCCTACCAAACAGGTTCAGTAGGTGAGTGGGATGCTTCTGAATCACAAACTGTGCAATAGGTGCCAAAAACTGTAGTTACATGGCTACAGGTTTAGATCTAGGTTTCTGAAAAGTGGCATGCCACAGAGAGATTACTGGCATGAGGGGAAGGAAGTTACAACTGATGGAGGAGATCAATGGCTGAATGAGTACTACAAAGTCGAAGTGTCTTGTACCACTGCATACGTAATACTTAAGCTGCCAAAGTGAAATAGGCATTAGCCTTTAATTTCTTTCTGCCTCATATAGCCGCAAATAAAATGGGGATGAGGATACTTCTTTTTGCTAGCTTGTTTAGATAAATTTTAAGCTCTTTGTTGCAAAATGTCTCCTTTGCAATGTATATGTGCAGCACAATGGCACCCTGACCCTGATTGTTGCCTTTTGGTGCTACTACAAGAAAAGGTAATCAGTGTCACTCAACCTATGGGCACCAGAGTGGCTGAATCTAGCCTAGAGCACAAGGGGTCAGTGGCAAGAAGCTCAGCTCGGTGCATCCCGTTCCCTACTCTGTGCCATGCCTTCTCCTTCTCCACCCTTCGACATTGTCAGCCACCTCCTTCCCCTCCCATTTCTCTCTACACTTCTCTACCAAAGAACAGTGGTGGCATATAATGCAGCCAGTTTACAAGCCTGCCACTCCACTGACGTCAGTCATCATCCTCATAGGTTTTTAGAGCACAAATTATTTGGATATTTATTTAATCTTTCTCCTCCTTGTTTCCACCAGGGTAGCAAGTTCTTGGGCAATACCTTGCTCGTGACTTGGTAATTAGAGCACTTACAAGAACACACCTTGCATTGTGACAGTATTTTGCTGCTGCTTAATCCAGTATAAATGTCATTTTGTGGACTGGTAACATCAGGAGAAGCTCCAGAGCTGAATGAATCTGCAGCGTTTTGGCTCTAGGAGGTGAGAAAATGTTGAAGGCATCAGGACATGTATTTGCAGTAGCTCCCAAAACAATGACCATTTAAGGCTAAGCCTGCATGACACAGGCATAGGGTATGAAGCATTTAGGGTAAGTGCAAGGTGCAAATTAATAATCAAGAAAGAAGGCCCAAGAAAGTTGATTTTGCCTTAATGTTCTGTAGCTGTCCACCCTTAAAGCAAGAATAAGGCCAAGAAAGAGAGTATATTATAAAGCACTGTGTTTTCAAGGTAAAAACAAGGATTTCCTTTGCTGGGGACAACATCATCTAATGTGTTTTGGTTTCGCTCTGACATTACTTCACTGATCTGAAAGACTCCTACATTTTGCCACTATAAATAAGATCAGAATTAGGACTTTAAATGTATGTTCTCACAAATAATTTGTAATAGCCTCCAGGTTTCTTGGCATTGCCACAGAACATCCAGATCTGCATTACAGAAGCACCTGCAGGCTTAAGGCCTCAGGCCCAGATACAGAAAAGTAGTTGGGCTCTTAACTGCTGTTTTGGCATCTGAACCCCATTGCTTCTGATGGCAGTCAGATGCCTACCTACGCTCCAGGTGCTCAGGGCTAGATTCTACAGAAGATTAAGTCACGTGCAAGTCAGTTGCTAGGACCTCTAACTTAGAGAATCCAAAACTCAAGAGTTAATGAACTCTTGCCTCTTCATAAAGTGACAGCTATTCATAGATTCCAGGATCGGAAGGGACGTCAGCGGGCCATCTAGTCCAAACCCCTGCTCCTGGTGACACTTAGGTTTCTCAGACCTGTGATTCAAAACATCAGTGTGCTGAATGGGGAACTGTCCAGAGCTGGCCACTAGGAAAGCTAAGAACAAGGAGGTATCTTAACTCTCCAGAATATAGAACCTGATTTAGGGCTGCAGAGGTTTGTGAATGTGAATGATATCCCTCTCGTAAGGGAAGATGCTGACACCTTTTTTTTTCAAAGCACGGAGTAGGACTTACTGGGTACATCTACACAAGATGCTAAAAGTACAGTAGACTAATTCTACTGTGCATTAGCATGTCACAGCAAAAGCCATGTGCAGTAGAATTAGTCTACTGCGTATTGGAGTAACATAAAAAATATGCGCCAGCATGACTGTGCAGTAGTGCTGATTGCCGTGCATTAAATGAGTGCCTGTTATGACAAGGTGTCTATACACAAGCACAGAGGCTGCTCTGATGCACTGGAATTCCAGTGCATTGGAAAAGACTTGATTAATCAAGTCTTCTGGAGCATGCCATTTGCCGTGCTCCAGCAGCCCCTATGCATCTCACATATCAGCATCCCCACACTTAAAAATGGTGGCGGGGCACTTGAACTAAAACTTACTGAATGAACTTTAGTTCAAGTGCCCCCAATGCCATTTTTAATCATGGGGACACTGATACAGGAGATCTGGTGGCACTTTAAATAGAGCAGCTCCAAGATCCACTCTAATTAAAGTGCTGTCCTACCTCTGCAGCATGTGTAAAAGTGTCCACAGGTACTAAACTTAATGTGATGTAATTATTGTGCATTAATGCACATACAGACATGCCCACTTTTCTTTTTAATACAATGGTTTTCAAACTTTTTTTTTCATTTGTGTACCTTTAAACATGTTGAATGGAGGCACAGACCCTTTTGGAAATTTCAAATGGAGGTGCAAATCGTTTTGAATGGTAAGTGTGGGTATTCACATACTTTTGATTGATCATAGTCATCTTTCAACCCCTCCCCCACAGGGGTCCATGGGCCACAGGTTGAAAACCACCATTTTAATATATGCCCAGAGTCAATGCTGGCTTCAAAATTGAGAGCCCTGAGTTTTACTCCCACCTCAGCTTGAAAGAGTTCAAACTCATATCTCTCACTTCTCTGGAAACTGCCCTACCCCCAAGGCTTTAAGCTAAGGAAGAAGTAGGCCATTCTCCAGCACCTCCTGCTGACTCTGGACCACTGCACAGAAAGCCCTGCACAAAGGAGCCTGAATCTGTAGTCTAGTCTGGTAACATTCACCTGAGAGCTCTGGATCCTAGTCATTTAAAATCCCTTGGTACTTTTTCCAGATGTAGAAAAGCATGCAATGTGAAACCAACCAACAATCATTTACCCTAGTGCCTGGCAGAATTCCAGTTCACTAATTACATTCGGCCTATCCATATTCCCCATGTATTTTTAGCTACAAGAAATTAGATTAATTTATTTTCCGAACCTATTGCTTGATGATACTCCGTGCAGCTCAACATTTACCACACTTTCTCTTAAAAGGTGGCTGTAATGATCCTTGTCTGACTTTGGTAGTGCAGGGGAGGGTATGAGGCAGGCTTTATCTATGCAGACCTGCAGAAATAACCAAAGGCACACTTCCTCCCTATATATTTTGGCATTAGAACTCAGACCTGGTAGAGAAATGATTTGTGATAGCATTAAATATATAGGCTGAGTCTGCACTATGTCAGGGAAATGAGGTTGTATGGGACAACAATGCGGACATACATATAGGAATAAAAAGGACGGATGTTGGTATGGTTTATTCTGCTTCCTGTTTATTCACCTACACTGTTTTTAGGTTTGTGTTTTATTTTTAATCTGACTTTGTCTGGTTTCAGCCTTCAGCCATTGCTTCTGCTAATGTTTTTCTCTGCTAGCTTTATAGAGGCCTTTTAATACTTGGTAGTTTGTTCTTGTGAAAGTAAAGTATGAACTGGAATTAAGTCACCTCTCGTCCCTTTTTTTTAAAGCAAAACAGATTGAGCTTCTTAAGGTTTTCAATCCATTTTTCAATACCCTTTATGAAATGTGAACACCAGAAGTGGCTGTTCCAAGCCTGGGCCCACCAAGGCTGTTCAGAAGTATAGAATCACTTCTCTACGCCCACTCGCTACTCCCCGGCTCATACATCCAATGATCTCATTAACGGCTTTGGCTGTTTGTGGTAGCTCATATTCAGTTTTCAGCCCATGGTGACCCATAAATCTTTTTCAGAATCACTGCTTTCCAGGAAATAGTCCCCCGTTCTGTAGACGCAGACTCCATTCTGTTCTCCTATAAGCATGACCAAACATTTGACTGTGGTGAAGCATGGTTTGTTTGAATGGATCCAACTGGCCAAGAGATCCAAACTGCTTTACATGATGGTAGCCACATCCAGTAGCAGATACAGGGATGGAGCAACAGGTGTTTGACCCTCTGACTTCACCTTTGCCATGTGTTCTCAATTTTTTACCTCCATACTTACTGGACTCTTGTATGTAGACTGGGTTAGGCAAAATATGACCCCATGGGCCAGATCCATCCCACCAGGCAATTCTATCTGGCCCGCACGTCCCCTCTACAAGATGTATTACTAGCCCACGGCTGCCCCTCTGCAAGCTGGTGGGAGGCGTAGGCTTTCAGTGGCTGCTAGTCATTGGACTGGGTGGGCGCTGTGCTTCCACCTCCATGGGGCTTCCAGCACTCCAGCTCGGAGTCCCATGTGGAGGTACCGAGCATGGGGGTACATGACTGGGCAGCTGGTGAGTGGGGAGGGGGTGCCTGCCTTCAGGAGGGCCGTGGGTATGGGTGGGTGTGGGGTTTGTGGGTAGGTGTTCCCTCCCCTCACATGTCCCACCTTCCATGGTTCACAGCTCCTGCCACTGGCAGCGGCAGCAGCAGCAGGTGGTGAGCCCTCAGGGCACTCCTGGCCTGCAGCAGGCAGAACACCCCAGAGGTGCGCAGCTCTGGTTGAGTCCCAGGGGCTGCATGTGCAGGGCTGGACATAGGCATGGGTGAACTGGGTGGCCGCTGGGGTCCCGGACAGAAAGGTTGGCCAAAAATGGTAATATTTATTAGTGTTATCATTATCTCTGGCAAAGGGTGGCCCAATACTAAAAGTTTGCCCAGGAATCTAGGTACAGTGCTGTGCACAGGGTGGCATGAAGCAGGCAGGGCCCAGCCTGCTGGCATGCAACTTTGGGCCAAACCAGGTTGGCTCTGTGCTAACACATGGGGCTTGAAGCATTGCAGACAGGAACCACGCACCATCAGGCCAGGCCAGGCCAGCTCTGTGCCTCCACGTGAGGCTTCTGGCACTCCAGCAGGGTTGCGGTGCTGCATGCAAAAGCACAAAGCATGCCTGTCCTGATGGCATGTGACTGTGGCTCCTGGTTTATGTGCCATCAAGCTGGATGGGCTTCATGCCTCCATGTGTGGCTTCCCAGTGGAGCTGCTGCTGCTGGTGGCAGGAGGCTGTGCACAGCAAGGGGGGGCATGTGGCAGGGGACCCACACCCCCTCCACAAACCCCACACAACCCTATATCCACTTTTTCCCACAAACCCCACCTGTCCTACATCCACCTACAAACCCAGCACACACACCCACACATCCCTACATCCCTTCACAACCCCCCCAAACCCCATATACACCCACACCTTCACAACCCCTCAGGCACCCCCCACAAATCCCCTTACACACACACTCCTCACACATACCCCCAACCATGTCTGACACCTCCCACACACAATATAAAAGAGTAACACTTTATTTTGACCTGTTATGTAATCACCTCTATATATACTATGCAAACACACATCAATTAGGACAAAAATATTTTAAAATCAAATTAAAATATGTATTGTAGAGGTTTGATTTTTAGTATAGGATTTGTTTTTCCACCCCCCCCCCCAGTTCCAAGATGACAACCCCACCTCCCTCCAGGGGCAAGGGGCGGGACTTCTGGTGGCAAAAGTCACGGGTTGGGGTGGGGGTGGCATTTCCAGTTCAAAGATGGCGATCAGGGGGTGAGGCACCTGCCAAGGGCCTGGCTACCCTTGTGGCCCTGAACAGCTCACCAAAAGTCATTAAGTGGCCCTCCAGCCAAAATAATTGCCCACCCCTGATGCAGACTCTCACTTCAGGTGGCAGATTGCATGTAAGCCTAGGTCCTCTCATACCGGGGCTTCCAGTACCTGATAGCATGAGATCCTCAGCTATTCCTACAAAACTCCCAATTTTTTCCTCTTCTGTTCACTGCAGGAGAATAGATTTCCTTAAAATGGGACAGTTTGCCTCTGCAGAAACATGTATTTTTGGGCCTAAGCAATCTTACTCTGTCTTTAACCTTCCATAGTCATATTAGTGATAAGGTTATGATGGCTCAGCAGTTGAATATTGTGGACTCCTCTGATTTCTTTGCTAGATTTCAAGTGGGCTTTCTGTGCCACAATCAATTCCATGGCATTTGAATGCCAATTTATATCCTAGGGAAATATTCCACCAAGGATCACTTCTTGGCTGTATTCTTGAAATTTTGGTATGCATTTGGCTACTGGTCACTTGGGGAGGAAGCGGGCTGGGGTGACCTGCATCTACTGGAAACCATATTAAAACTATCCAAACTGAGTAATTCCATGGCTAGTTGTTATAGGAACTTTCTATTTTGTCAGAGTCTTTCCTCTCCTTCTGGTGGCTGTTGCTGCAGATTGCAGCCTGCATATTCATTTTCCAGTTTTGCGTTTCCCTTCCCTTCCCATCTGTGAGAAGTCTATGCAGGAGTTAAACTCTAGTTTCATGCAAAACAAGCAAGGCCTCTGGACCCTTCTCACACCAGCATAAATCAACTTATCTTTTTAACTTACCATTGCTCACCTGTGGCATTCAGTTTCTCTCTTAATGAAATGTTGCTCTCTAAGGGGTCTTTAATACTTGATTATTACAGCTCTCTCTATGCAGGTTTCCCTTGAGCTTTAATTATGGAACTGAAGCGTGTTCCAAATGCCATTGCTGGAGTTCCCATGTGTTCCAGAAACAGTACTCACATTGCTATTATCTCGAACATCCTTCATTCTCTTCATTGATTTCCCAGAAAATACTGAATCGATTTTTATCTTGACATTTCAGTGCCAGCACCATCTTCCTCTTCCTTCCTTCATCTCAGTTGTTAGAACTCTATGTTCACTCTTGTTCTCTCCGGTCTTCCAATTAGAGGATCCTTGTGATTCTCTTTTTTGGTATAAAACTCTGTGTGATCAGACTCTTTGCTGCCATGCCCCTCTGCTTTTGAAAATGCTCTACAGGCCCCAGGGACAGAGAGGATTTTTGATGGTCTTTAAGGCAAACCTTAAGACCCGTTGCAATGTTTCTATACAGGGACTACCCTGCTTTTATGCTTGGCTTTAGCAGTTGTTTTCATCTGTCATGTGTGTACTGGTTTGAAGTGAAGAGTGTGTGTTTTGTCATGTTCAGCACATCAGTCATATAGACTAACATGAAATGATGCTTATGTTGGCTTTGTGACCATGGGCAAAATCTTCCTCCCTGTCTGCAGGAAGACTCCAGATTTGTTTGAGAGTCTCTGGGCGCTATTACAGTACAAATAATAAATAGTAATGGACAGCAACCTGATAGCATGAGCCTTCAATATATCACTGCACCTTTACCACTTCCTTCATATACACATTTCCATCACTGAAGCTGGGGTAGCAGAATATTGAGTATTTGAGAACTCTTTAAATGCAAATTTCCATCACTGATGTTGAGGTAGCAGTCCTCTGAATATCCAAGAACTTATCTGTGCGCTCATAAAATAAAGCAGTTCACGTCTGCAAATCTCAAATGCAGGGAGATAGTTCACCAAAAACTAGATCACCTTGTGCTTTGGGGATTAGTAGGGGTAAGCGTTTAGATTAGGAAACCTCCAAAGAAGACATGAGTTGTTCTGTAAATGGTGATGGAGACTCAGGATCTGTCATATAGCTAGTGCTAAACCAGTTTCCCAGCATCTTTGGAAACAATATTCAGGCAACCCCCGCTTAAAGCTGTTTCGCTATAACGCTCATTTTAAATTGATACCCGCTTTCACTTAGCTCTCAACATGTTTCATTATAATGCTGGCAGTTGCCATCATGGGTCATTAAAAACAATTGCAGTCGCCATCTTGGGTTGTCAGATACTTGAGTTGTGCTTAATGCTCGTTTGGCTTAACGCTCGTTTTTTCAGGAACTAATTTAAAGCACTAAGCGGGGGTGCCTGTATTGCTAGCGGTGTCTAGGATGAACAGTCGTGGTCACTAAATGCCCCAGTACATTTCTGGTGAATGTAAAGGTGTATGTGTATCCTGGCAAAATTTCAAATCAGACAATTACAGAAAGTTACAGTCAGTTAGCTTAATTATCACCAATCATTTAACTGCAGATGTTATTTTGAATTTCCTTTCCTAAAAACCACATGGTGCTTTCGGTAACATGTAACCTGCCAGGTTTTCCATTCTGTTCTCTCGCATTTCCTGAATGTTGCCCGTAATATCACAAATGGAACAAACTGCCAGTATATACAGTACTGTTACATTTCTCCAGTCTTTTAAGATCTTTCAAGAGAAAAGGTGATGTATCAGAATATATGGTCTGATCTGATTTTCTCCCTAATGATGAGGAGAAGCAGTCAAATCACTGGAGAAAATATCAGAACTGATTACACCAAAATTTCATATTCTGAAAATACAATCAAGAAAGGAGAAATTTTGATGAGATTTCACAACACTTGAGATGGCTCAAGTTTGTCAAAATTTCAAATGAAAATAAGATAATCTTTTTATTTTTGCTAAATTGCATTAATTCTGTCTCCTGATCCCAATTTTGACTCATTTTAGCGGTTTGCTCCTGTAGTCGCCGTAAACAACAGGCTAACAGTTTTTCCTTGGTGGGATTTGTCATTTGTCGCGACCATTTAACTTCTATATATGGTACCCCGCAATGCTGCAAAGAAATACATGTAAATCTTTTGTTTCTTAGTTTATAGATCAATTGCTGCTCTTTTATATTATCCAGATTGAACACAATTAGATTTTTATATGATTTACATGCTTGAAAAACCTGCTAAGCAAATGCAGGATTTTGTTACAAACTTAGGAGAAGTGTGTGAATTGTACTCTTTTGATTGGCCCCAGAGGTTATATGGTAATGTTTCTGCCCCTTGCATAACTTAGAAGTTAGATTGTTGGTAGCATTTATGAATTTGAATTTCACCTTGTAAACATTTTTCAGTTTTCTCTTAAAACTAACTGAAGATCACTCCATTCAATAAATCAGTTGCTAGAGTATTCACAAATGGTGAAAACAGGTGTAAATCAAATTCATTAAAATGTAGCTAGGTCATCATTGCAGAAAGCACAACTGCATGATACTGTAAAGGAGAAAGTTTGGCTCCCCTGAAGTTAGTGGGAGTTTTATTATTACCTTCAATATGGCCAAGAGTTTGTTTGCAGATTTGGTTTAAAAAAAATAAAATCTCTAATGTTTTGTGATACGACTTGATAATTCAGTTTAATGATCACTTTGAACTCTCCTGCCATTAGATGTTTATTTCACAATTTTCACTCTGTTATTAGGTAAGTTTCTTGAAGACTAAAGAATGAAACAAGGTTTCTATGTCATATACATTCATGGCTTAAAACGGATGAAATTCAGAAGTAATGTGCGTAAAAGAGTCCAGCTGGGTGTAACGTACACAGTAAAGAAGTTTAGAAGATGTCGGGAGTTGTAAACTTTTAGACTTATTTTGATGTGATTCTGAAGTTGGCCCTCTTTGGTGCAATCTGATTGACTGACAAAAGTTTCAATCTCAGTTGGAGATTGGCGTGAGCTGCAAACTTTTTATCTAAATTCAGAATCAGAATAACTCTGTGTTGTTCTTATTGGGGTTTCCACATTGCACTGTAGATTCATGTCCACTTTCCAAATGCTCATAACGTTTTGGTGAAATAAGACACTAGGTTTCTGTTTCTACCATAGTAGGATGCAGGGCGCTCACTAGCCACGTTGAATTCCCCAACGCCTATTTTGCTATTATTACCAAAAACTTCTATAGTACTATAACTTTGTCTGTCATTTTTCAAGTTATTGTATATAGATATGCCCCTGCTTCAAAGGAAGTAAATCATTACCCCTTTTATTGTCTCCCATTGAAATATAGTCTCTGCCAGCACTAATGGCAATAGATGTGTAGCAGGTCAGTGGAGGGGCAGTGACAATCGGGTTGCATAGCAAGTAAGTTTTAAATATGGCCTCAGGAAGCAAAGCAGCCTGGAGGCTTAGCATAAAATGTGGGTAAATGTGGGAAGGCAGCAGAAAGACCTCATGAGGTGGCGTATCAAAAAAGAGCTGAAGGTCATCCCAGGACAGTCAGATGTTTGGAAGATCCTTGACCCAAGCTGAGCTCCTTCCATTGCGGTCACAATACCCCCTACCTTCATATAGAGGTTACTCCAACTGGGTGGAGAATGGAGTCCTAGACTGTACCCAGCAGGGCAAAACTGGGTGGGGAAAGGTTTCTGAGCCCTCTTCTCTTTCTGCGTAGTAGCTAGGCACAGTATTGCTGTATGGGGCCAAATTCTGCTCCCTTTGTTCCAGCTCAGCAATATGAGTAGTCTTAGTGATTACAATGTTAGCACTCAAGAGGCCAAGTGCTATTCAACACGAGTAGGGTTGATTGGATCTGCTCTTTAAGTTGGGATACTTTTGTCTTCCCATCTCGTTTCCCTTTCACTTATTTCAGCCTTTACAAACAGTAAGAAAAAAAAATCTAAGATGGGGCAGGTGGGGTGGGGAAGGTGGGGAACGTGGTGACATTTCCAGCTTTCTGCAGCTTCAACATTTTTGTAAGTCGTGTTTCTTACAGTCCTGGCTTCCCAAAATCCTCCTTGCTGAAACAATCATTCATCAAGCGATAATTGTCAGTGTTGGATAACTTGGAATCTAAAGGAAGCTGCAGGACATTTTTTATTTTACACTGGTGGAAACAATTATTCATCTGATGGCAGTTGCAGATTTAGAGCTGCAACTGCTATAGTGATATGTTAAACGTTGTGTTCACATAAAAAAAACAAACAACACAATAGTGAAACAAAGCACTGCTAATGTTTAAATTTTATACTGGTATACAGCCACAAGGCACTAGCACAGAAGCCTAATTCTGATTGGCTAGCAGCTGTTGGAGTCTAACAGATGAGATGGAAAGTAGCAATTTACAAGTTATTTCATATTTAAAAACTGTTAGATCCTATTGAAAACAAGTTTTCTACCTGGGGACAAAACTGTAGATAAATAACGCAGTGTATTATGAGGCTTACACCAGCACAGTGAGAAATCTGAGAATGGGGTCTTGTTTGAAATGAATCAATATATTTTATTTGTGTTAAAACAAATAAAGCGCTTGCACAGCAACACTAATTACCAGCTGGCTTTTTCCTTGCTGCCTTTTTTAGTGTCACAGTGTAACCTACTTCTCGGTTTTTAATCACTTCCGTATCGGTGCAGCTATTTTACCTACAAAGTCTTCCCGAATTTTGGATCGAGCTAAATGTAGTTATATAAGTTGTGATTAATTATGAAGGCTTATTGGAAGCAAACTTTGATGGAAATGATATATGTTTATTTCAGGAAAATGTAAAAAATTCTGCAAAATGCTCTCATTCTATATATAGCCCTACGTTTAACAGCTTTACAAACCTGCAAAAGTTGGTTCCTGTAGAAAACTGCCAGGCTACATACAATGAAAACTGGAGTAGTAATACCAGAGAGCTGTCAGTCAGCCATCCATCCATCTAATTGGCTTCTTACCATCTTTCCATCATGTTTTTTTTATAACTGGTCGCCTCTGGCTAAAATGCAAATCATGAGGAAGAGCCGTCTAGAAAAAGCTGCTGCTTTCTTAATTATCTGTCAGAGTATGGACCAGTGGACCCTGGGCCGCAGAGTAGAGTTATGCTAAGCAGCAAGGCATCATGGGAATTGGAGTGACAGCTCATTTTCCTCCTGTGTTTTTCCACGTTCGAATGACAATGCAGAAATATGGGTTTTTCCCACACTTTCTCTGAACACCTGGGCCAATGCTCAGGGGAACACAAAGCCAAAACTGTCACATTTCCAGACATGGTCTTATTGCTGTCACTGTGACAGGATTGTTGACAAATGCCAGCAGTCATCTCAGCATCTTGGGAAATGTCTGCCGTGGTTGTGTCAACAGCCTGACAGAAATTGTTAATGTTTAAACTTCTTCCACTGACAGAATCCTGTCTTGCTGACAGTATTTGTCATATGAAACTCAATCTTTGTCAAACTTGCTTAAAAATTAACACTTTCTCCATTTCTTTTGCAGCTAACTGCCTGTGCCTTTTTTTTTAAGTAATAAGATTTCAACAAGGTAATATTCCACAGTCCACAATGAGTCCAAATGCACAAGCACGGTACAAACTTATGGCCAGCTTGTCCTTTTGACCTCTGCTACAATGATAATTATGCTTTTATTCCTTGCCCATTTTTTTTGCCTTAGGAATCAAAGTTCTGAATTATTCAAGAGCTATAAAAATCCTATTTCTCAGTGTACAATGTGGAAAATCAATTAAACAGAGTTAGTTTAGCACTTATATAAAATCAAGTTACAAGTTTGTAGACATACATTAACTGAGTCTCCTCTCAACTTTGATTTTGAAGGTCAGCCCACCTGGCTAGAGAAACAAATTGGTCAGCACATAGGTAGCTTCAGCTGGGAGAGTTATCCCAGATCTACATAACACAGGAATTTCAATGGCAGGCCATGCGTGTAGATGAAAAGTGACATAATTAATGGCTTGTATACACTAAAACAAGATATAAGGCAACACCTAGTACTGCACTTCTCTAGACTTCTCATGGTTGAAGCTTCCATACCAAGTTGGGCTATGATTTTGCATGATATCATAAGCTAAGTACTGAAAGCCTCCATCGGTAGACTTGCAGACATCACTACTAGGCAGGTGAACTTCAAGGAAAAAAGGTTCACTTTCAAGAGGGCAGATCCTTGTGGTACTCCAGGTACAGGATTTGGAGATTTATTAGACAGGCTTCTCAATGAATCATTGCTGAGACTGAACCAGTGTCCCAAGGTGTCAGTAGAAAGAGTGATGCTTAAGGTGCTGTATTTTAGGCAAGAGATGAAGTCTAGATCCCCAACACTGTTGGTGATTGAAGATCCTAGAGCACTTTGTGCTAGCTTGATACACTAGGTAATTCTAGACTGGGTAAATAATTACTCTGTCTCTCTCCCTCTCTTAGTGCTTTGCCTAATTCCCATTAAATGTTGAGGACTGCATCAAGACTTTAGAAAACACAGCCTACTCCCTATGATCAATGTCAGGGGGACCAAACATTATTCTTTAGTTCACGTCTTACGTTCATGTATATTGTTTCTGTGCACTGTCAGGCACGTGCCTTTATTCTATTAAGAGATGGGACAGCTACAACTGGGAGGTAGGCGAAGATTAACTTACATGTACTATATGTAGCTATGGTGTTGTGCTTCAGTAATTCCAAAAGGAAGTACTGAAATACAGCACAGTATGGGCAGTTACTGCACCATGCATACAGTGCATGGTTAGATTTCGCCGCTGTTGTGACATAGCTCTGCTATAACAGGGGAGCATGCCGCTGTAGCGACATATCGGGCCATCACATGTAGATCTATGTGATTGCTACATCTGTGTAGCACATGGTACAGCAATGTAGCATGTTGCTACATCGCCTAAGACAATGCGTAGACATGCCCAATGTGTAGGAGAGGCAAAAGACTGAACTGAGCATGGGACTGAGTACAAGGATCTCTTTCATTTTCAACTCAGCTCTATCTGATTAGGGATGTGGCTTTGGGCCAGTTGCACATGTGAAAGTATTCAAACTTTGCTTAAAATTAGGCACATAAATCCATAATGAAACTCCTAACCCTTCCACTGAAGTCAGTGAAAACTAAGGGTGCTCAGATCCCTGTGCATCAGGTCACTTCTTTAGGTGGTGACAAACATCCTTGGGACTAGGTCCTCCAAATGGACTTAACCTTGTTTGCAACTCTTAGGAGCCCTGCCATTTAGTGAAGTAATCAGTTGAACCCTTGGCTCCTTCTATAATACATAGGAGAAGAGGTCTGGAAGATCTGCATTCCAGACTATGCTGTAATGAATATTTAAATATTTTATTTTATTGGGATTGAGCCGGAAGGAAAGATAAATGAAGGGATGCTTCTTTTGTGAATCCCACTGGGGATTAGGTGCCAAGAAGCAGAGTACAATCAGGTCTTGGCTCTTGGTGTGTCTACCCAGTGGTAGACATTTAGTGGTCCATAGGATTTTACCTATAAATACTCAGCTGCCTATAGAATTAGGCACCTCCAGACTCAGGTAGCAAACCTCTGAGGATCTAAATTTTGGATTAGTCACCTACAACCTTTTTCATATCTCATCATTGGTGCCTGACTTTAGGGACTTCAGCTGGGAATGTTGGCTAGCTTTTCTGTATCTTTGTTATCCTATTGTCCAAACTGAGATAATAATAATCACCTACCATGACATTTCCAAGAAGTTAAGATTTACAGGATAAAAGAAGAGCATAAACTTGAAGTTGCTTACACAGGAGTGATTTTGAACTCTTTCACTATGGAGAGCCAGGCATGCAGATTTTCTTTTGCACTCCACACGGTGACATTTTACATTTCTATTCTCTCAACCCCCCCAGAAAAGAGTTATTAAATATTAAAAGAAATGTTCCTTAAGGAAATGGACTTACAGACCTTTAAAGTCCTCATGGAAAACTCATCTTGTTTCAATACCATGGATATTTGATGATGCTATTACATGGGAAACCAGGTATACAGTTGTGTCAATTCTCCCTTTTCAGGAGTAGACACAAACTATCTGGGTTTATCTGGAGTCTCATGGTAAAACTGGGTGCTCCAAAATGCTTTTGGTCCACAGGCTCTATAACACTTCACAAAAAAGATAAGCAAAATTGCCCAAGGAGCAGAGAGTTAAGTGATATATCCAAGGTCAAAGATCGACTGTGTAGCAGCATGGCGTTCAGAAATCAGCTCCTCTAGTCCCCCAGTAATCAGTTAACAGCGTTGTGAGAAAATTAGAGCTAGTATGACTAAGTCTATCCCACTTTCTCAGAGCTCTTGAGACGGCTGCTATGATACACTCTGCCCACCCACTTCTGCTCCAAGCATGCCTAACCCAGAAGTCACATCAGAGCTACTCCAAGAGTATCTCATCCCCTGCTCTTGTCTCCAGATGCCTTGAGAGATGCGATGGGTGGTCTTCAAGTCTGCTTCACTGTCTTATTTCTGAGTTTGCCGAATGGAAGCAGGTGGGCAGGGTGCATTTCTCAGCAGTGTCCACCTGATTGTTGGAGAACCATAACCGATATACTGGAACAGAGGTCTGCATTTTTCATGTTGTGACTTCTGAGAGTTCACGATTCAGATGACCCAATAATAGATGTCATGGTGACGCAAACTGATAAACTATAAATTTATCAATACCTTCATTCAAGCCCCATAGTTTGTAAATGCTTAAAATCTCGGCCTTTCAGAATGTGAGGCTCCCATTCTTGTTTCTGCCCAAAACTACAGTGGACAGCTTGAACTGAATCCTTTTAGTCTTTTAGGACATAGGCTTACCTGAAAACCATCTATGAGACCATTTAAACAAAATTCTGGCCATGAGATATACAAGGCTGTGTCAAAAATGGCTGGAGTCAGTCTAAAACTTGGCTTGTAATTAATCGTATTGAGAAGCAGTGTGTTTACATGGCTGGAGAAGGAATGAATTTTGAATAACCAAAATTACAATTGTTGAGCAGTTGAATACTGAGAATATAAAGTCTCTGGACCAGGTCCTCTCTGGATATTAATCTGGTGTAGGATTTAACCAGATGTACTAACTTTCTAATAAATGCACTGTGTACCTGTGGACTGTTTGGGAGGCATGTATGCTAAAAGGAGCAGACCTGGGATCTTAACTTGGCTCTCATGCTCCCTAGCCAGCCTGGCAGCAACCTCTTCTCTCTCAAAACAGTGCCCATCTGCGCACTGCCTGTCTGAGTGATCACCTACATTGAGCGAAGTTGAAAAATCCTTCATTCTCCTTGACAGAACTAAGAGATATAAAGAAGAGAATAGAATTGAAAAGCCTACGAGAGCAGAACAGAGCATAGTCTGTGCAGCCGTGAGTCCTGGGCTAAATAATTATCTCTGGGTATTGTATTATTTGCATAATTAAAAAGTTTGGCTGCATTTCCAACACGCTGTCTCCTGCATCAGGGAGGTGGTGGGGGCGAGTTAATCAGCAGGAGGAAAGTGAAGGTTAATGAATTGTTATTCAGATGGTGCAGGCCCTGTGAGACTTGTGGATAATTGACACCATTTGGGAGCTAAGGCAGAGTGGAAGAGGAGAGATGAGCTGCCGCAGCAGCTAAACTGGAAAAGGGTGAACAAATGATAAGTTAACACCAATTATCATTTTGATGGGCTCGTTTGCCTTTTCTTTTCTTTCTTTCTTTTTTTTTTTTTAATTCTCCCCACAGTCGTTGGATGCAATTGAGACGGGTGCAAATGAATCATTCAAAATTCAAAAGCCTGGAAAAGGCTGTTCAATTTGACCAGACAGGGGGACATAGAACAGAAGCAATGCCTCAAAAATTGTCATATAGAGAGTGAAAAGGGTAATTTAATGGGACCTGTGAGCAAGTGAGCAGTTCCAGGTCACAGAGGTTTCTTGTGACCCTTTGGCTTCAAGTGAAGTTCTTCCTCAAAAATGAACCTTACCTCTCTGCACAGGACTAAGACAAGCCGGTACACTGCTAAGGGAATCTTATTTGTTATTCATATTGCAAAAGTGTTTAGAGGGTCTGAGGTTGGGCACTCACTGTGCTTACCACTGTACAGAAGCATACAGAAACACTCCCTAAGGAATTTACTGACTAAGCAGGTGAGAAAGATGAAGAAGGGGAAGAGAAAATGAGCCACTGAGAAGTGTAGTGTCTTACCCTAAGTCATATGACATGAAAGAGCAAGAAGCAGAAATCAGGTTTCCCGAGTCTCTGTCCAGACTCCCATCCATTAACCCACAGGGTCCTTAATGCACCTGATGTCCCAAGACAGAGAAAATACACACCATTAACAAAGTGCAGGGGAAACTAGAGCAGACAGCTTGGGCCAAGGCTAGATTGTCGACCCTGTGGGGGAGATGCAAAGCATCCTAGGATGCTGGAGGACAATAAGTTAACTTGATTCTGAAGGTGATCTGGGACAGAAGTTCAATAAACCAATTTAACCTCAATCAGTTAAGTCTGATCCTACATTCATCCAGGTATATCTTAAATTGGTTTTGGTCATTTTGAAAATGGTTTATGTGTACTGAACTTCTGTTCTGTTACAGATTTAAACTGGTTTCCAATCATTTATACTGGTTTATGTGTAATTTCTGTCCCTAACCCTAATGTTTTTAGGCATCTTAGTGACATAGCAGGGAGACTGTATACCCTTCAAAATCTATGCGTCCTGACTCCAAGGCCCTGGAATCACAAGTTGGGAAAGCCTCCCCTCCCTTGAAGCCTGCCAGGCAAGCTAGAGAAATCTTGTGTGTGTTTTGGAAGAAACCTATGAGAAAGAAAAGTTTTCTTTGGAATATGTTGGGTTGAGTGAATCTGCATTTGCTGCAGAAATTGTTTCTCAAGGGAAGAATTCCCAAACAGCTCTAATTTGTGATCTGCAACATAAAATAATAACAACTTATTATTTATTTATTCTTTCTATTGCTAAAGCACCCATAATGTTATGACTGCTGCCTAAGCCCATTGGAGACCTAGTCCCTGCCCTTCTCACAAACTGCTATTGAGGAGTGAGGGAGAGGAATATGAATAGAAGCCAGGTAGTTAGGGATGGCAGGCTCACATCCTATATAGTCCTGTTTTTCTTTATTTTTCATGTCCATGGTCACATTTTGGCTAGCCAACCCTGAGAGGAGGTTTGAAGGAAAGATATAAATGAGGCAAAGTAGGAGGGCTAGACAAAGAGACTTTGGAAGGCCATTCTGCACACTCAGGATGACATGGGAAAACTCAAAAACAATAAAGGGAGAAGATTTAGAAAGAGGCATACAGAACAATAAGATTGGATGCAAAGGGACTTCTTGGGCCACTGAGTCCAGAAAAGGGCACAGGGCTGGCATTATGGGGAAACCAGAGGACAAACAAATCAAAACTGAAGTAAATATTAGACTTCACGGGTACATTGTCAGGCTGGGACAGTGTTTGCCCAGATAGTCAGCATAGTCTTATTACCTCCTTCTGATCTTCCAGGTTATTGGCTTGTTGCCTGTCACTTTAATGGGGCTTGAGTTCACTACCAGTAATAACCTGTAATTAGCCAGGTAAGTAGAGTCAATGCCATGCCTGCAAGCAAAGCCAAATAGATAACATTTGAGGCATGGTGCGAGGAGGAACCAGTAAAATGACTCCAAAAAGGGTTGCAAGCATACATCTTGTGAAGCTGGGCCATTGTCTGAACAAGAGGACAAATTTAATGTGACCAGAAGAAGAGGTAGCCAAAGAAGTCAGAGTCTGTAGTCAGAGATTCATAGATTCTTAGATGTAGGGTTGGAAGGGACCTAAGAAGACCTTCAAGTCTGACTCCCTGCCCTGGGCAAGAGAGAATACTGGGCTCATATGACCCCAGCTAGGTAATTGTCAAGCCTCCTCTTAAAGACCCCCAGGATAGGAGCTAGCACCACTTCTCTTGGAAGTTGGTTCCAGATCCTAGCCGCCCTGACTGTGAAGTAGTGCTTTCTAATGTCCAGCCTGAACCTGCTGTCAAACAACTTATGGCCGTTATTCCTTCTTACTCTAGGAGGTGCTCAGATGAACAGGGTCTCTCCCATTCCCCGCTGGTCCCCCCTGGTAAGTTTATAGACAGCCACCAGGTCCCCTCTCAGCCTTCTCTTGTGAAGGCTGAACAGGTTCAGGTCCCGCAGCCTCTCCTCACAGGGCCTGCCCTGCTGTCTCTGGATCATGTGAGTGGCCTCCTCTGGACCCTCTCGATGCTGGCCACATCTCTCCTAAAGTGCAGCACCCAGAACTGGACGCAGTACTCTAGCTGCGGCCTGACCAGTGTCGCATAGAGGGGGAGGATCACCTCCTTGGCCTTGCTTGTGATACATCTGTGAATGCATGACAAGGTGCAGTTGGTCTTACTGGCTGCGTCCTCACATTGGCGGCCCATGTTCAGTTTGGAATCGATAGTGCCTCCAAGATCTCTTTTTGCAACTGTGCTGACGAGAAGGGAGTTCCCCAGCCTGTAGGTGTGCTGCTGGTTCTTATTGCCCAAGTGCAGTACCCTACACGTATTAGTATTAAATCTCATCCTATTCTCATTTGCCCACCCCTGTAACCTGTCCAAGTCCAGCTATATTCTGTCCCTCCCTTCTAGTGTGCCCACCTCGTCCCAAATCTTGGTGTCATCAGTGAATTTGAACAGGGTGCCTTTCGCTCCCTTGTCCAAGTCGCTAATAAAAAGATTGAACAGTGCAGGCCAGGCCCGAGGATGGAGCCCTGGGGGACCCCACTACTTACATCCCTCCAGGTCAAATATGACCCATTCACCACCACTCTCTGGTTGTGGCCCCTCAGCTAATTTGTGACCCATATGACTATGTAGGCATCCATGCCACAGTCACCTAGCTTTTTAATGAGAATGGGGTGGGAGACAGTATCGAAAGCCTTCCTGAAGTCCATAAAGACTACATCCACTGCAACACCTACATCCAATGATTTTGTGACCAAAGCGCAGAAGGTTGAGTGATAAGATTGGGGTTCTCTCTTGTCTTCCTGGAATGTTTGTGCAATTAACATTAACAGATAAGTGAAATTAAAAATATATATCTCTACGCCAAATAATCCCTGCCACCAAAGAATCGAAAACAGGTTGTTACAGTCATCTTTGTTCCCTTAGCTCATCCTAGGTCCTGCACCAATCACAGCTCAGTAGGTTGAGATGCATATTCTATTCATCCAAAACTTACGGAGGACTTTTTTTCAGTTACATCAATTTAAATTTGGAGTAACTCCATTGTTTTTGTTATGTCCCATCAAGCTGATCTCATTCCTCCCAGCCAGCCTGCCTGCCTCTTCCTTTGAACTTTTTTTTGTACTGCAAGTTCCTTTACCTTTGAGACTTCAGCAACTTCAATAAAGTTTTATTTATTTATTGAATAAAAAATTCAGTGAGAAAAGCACACACACACACACACACACACACACACACACACACACACACTTATATACTGAATCGCGCCAGAATCTGGGGCACAGCTCTGCTTGCTATAATGGAAAGATGACAAGTCCCCCCTTCTTCCCCCAGTACTGTAATATATGACTGCAAGGTCGTGGATTGAATACAAGGAGGACGCAAGCCACATCAGGGTGAAGTCTTCTACCTAAAATATTTAATTGTAGTTAAATATACCGCACACTGTTAAAGCCAGTTACAGAGACAGGCGAGGTTGAAAATGAGCTTAAGAGGCAGCTGCACACATTTTGGATGAAGTACTGCATAAAAAGAATACTGCTGGTAAGGATATATTTTGGCTGATTCAGATATACTAAAATGCATGGTGGTCTGGATTTAATAAAATCCTAACGACTGGTGTCCTCACTGGTGCATCAGTCACTCCTAAACTATGTTGCTTCTCTAAACATATGGAGAAAGTTATGACGGGCATTTCTTTAAAAGGTGAAAACAGAGAATAATATATAACAGCACGACAGTTTCGTATTTGGAGGGATGCGTGAAAATTAATTTATGTAATCATGCTATAGAAATACATACACAGGGAGAAGATGTGGTATTAGACAGGTCTTTCACGTAGCAGATAAAGTCATAAGAAATTCCAGTGAAACTAGTGGCCAAAGTTAGAAAAATTCAAACTCAAAATAAGGCAGGCATTTTTAATAATGAAGGTATTTAACCCTTGGAACACATTGCCAAAGGAAGAATTGCTATCACTTGAGGGTTTTTTTAAATCGAGACCTGAATGACTTTCTAAATAAATAAGCTACAATTCAGTTAGAAAGTCCCTCAAGGACCTTCTATTTTTAAGAACAAGTTAGTTAAAGGAAAGCAGTATACTGTATGTAAGCAGTGAACTTGTCTTCCTAACATGATCATTTTGGGCCCACACACAAATTGGGAGGTGCTGGTGGTTAATGCTACTAAGCTTATCTGTGTTGCTTAGAGATTATCTTATCATTGGAACCCACCAAGCTTAAATTAAGATTGATATCTAAATGCGATATGCAATCCACCCTATAACACGCCCAGACTGGAGCCTGAGTCCACTGACCTCCTTGGTTTAGATTAAAATCCACATCTGGACTTCACTGTTGAACCTATTGTCAAGGCTGTTAGGAGTTTGAAAAATACTAGGTACTACCATGAAAGTGAGAAAGTTAATAGCAAACCCCTTTTAGCTTGCCCATTCAAACAAACACACTAGTTTATAGTATTATGCATTGCAATCTCCTTCCAACTGTTAGAAGAAGGCCTATGCAGAGTTTGCAATGCTAATTGTACTTAATCAGATACACTGCTTTGATTTCTCCAATGGAGGCCATGTCGAATTTTTCAGCAGCAGCAGCTGCCATTTCTGTCAGCACCTTGAAGTAGTGCGAATGTTCATTTCTTTTGCATGAATAGAAAAGAAAATCTAAATAACTGCAGAGTATATTTGCCTGTTTGTGAATTATTAAAATATAAGTACAGACCTCCGTGTCTGGTGGAGCTGTGCTTTCCAAATGCCACGTGGGAAATTCGTTCTTATGAAGAAATATTACACAGTGTTATTTTCTTCTACCCCTGTTGGTAGGAGAAGGGAGAAGGGAGTCTGGAACTCTTCCTGGACTTTTTTGTCTAACTTAGTGTATTACCCCATAGAGTATTTCTTCAGCATTGACAGCTGCACAGTAAAAGATGTGCCGTATGTTAAAAGTATGTAAATGGCCAGCATGTGCATGCTTCTTCCTCTCCTACTGGGCAGGGAATTGTGAATCTGAATTTAAAGTGAAAAAAATCCCACAGAGCTGCAGTAACAGGCATTTCAAGCCAATATGCATAACCAAGGAAATGTGGTACATTCAGGGTACGGAGGAAGATGAAGTACATAGTATTACAGGTAGCCATGGTAAAAGGACCCATGGAAGACAGAGGAAGTGCCACAAGGACACCCTAAAAATTTACCTTAAGAAGGGTGGCATCAACCCTACCAATTGGGAAGTGCTGGCTGGTAACAGGTATCAGTGGTGCTGCACCATACATCAAACTACAGCCCTCTTTGAAGAGAACCATTTTGCTTGGGAAGTTGAGAAAGAGCAGAGAAGGAAGGAAAATGCAAAACATCCTGGCCAACAGTTGTGCCCCCACCCCAAGGCACCACTTGTCATATCCTATGGAAAAACTTGCAGACCACAAATTGGACTCCTCAGCCACCTTAAGACTCACCAGTAATCTGCCCCCTGCTAGACATTATCCTCATATTGAGGAAGGGCCAATAGACTCGCAAGCAAAGAGGTGGAAATGCTGACAGACTGGCAGCCAAAAGAGAAAGGCTAAGAAGAAAAGTCACAGTAGTAACCGTAGGGCAATATTAGCCAAGTAAGTCATTACTTCTGGAGTTATGTAAAAGAAATTTTAATTATTTTTTATAGATGCAAGTTCAAATGAGTGAACCATTGAAAGTAACGGTTGCAATGAACAACACAGTAAATGCTGCCTGTGGCAATGCTCTTTTATTTATGTGTTTGCTTGTTTGCATAGCTCCCACCTCTCTAACCTCTTTCTGCAAAGATACAACAAAAGGTCTGAATCTTGGATTAATTAATGAGAGGAGCAAGCATTATGAACTTCAGCCTTCCTGTTCTGTTGGTCTTGACTCTCAACAGATCAATGAGCAAGACAAGTTAAAAGTGAAAGAGGACTTACTGCACCAGTTGCTTCGTAGTAGCTGCCTGTTTGTATACTTTTATCCTGTGGTAAGTGGGAACTCTCTTGGCATAGCTTAGCCCTCTTTCACTGAGGTGAGCTTTCCCCGTTTAGCTTTTATTTGCAGCTACTATGAAGCAGCAGGCACAGAGTAAATCCCCACCTTCTTTTCACATCCTACACATCATCCATTTGTCTTACTTAGTTGAGGGAACATCTTAGGCTAAATAAGGGCTCTTGCCTTGGTTTAGGGTTGCCAACTCTGTTTGAATCTATTCTGGGAGGTTTCCAGAACACCAGCATGCCCACGACACACAACGTGAACGTGCCCGTGTGCTTGCGAATATCAATTACAGATGACAATGCATAGACTTTACGTCAGGATGGCAAACGCGCATTACTATTACATTTTAGAAACCCACTGGAGTACTTGTATAAATTGGTTTCTACATTTAATATTTATTTTAATGAATGCCCTATCGTTTATCTCCTGGGTGACTCTCAGCAGTCTCCTGGAGATTTATATCTAATTCCTGGAGACTCCAGGGCAATCCTGGAGGGTTGGCAACTCTACCTGGGATTTTCAAAAGCACTCAATATTGGCCTCTCCTTTGAAATACGTGCCGTAATTTCAAAGACATCAGAGTTATTTCAGTTTGGGACACCTGTGAAAAATCTCAGTGATACTCTTTACAATACTCCTTGGAAGAAATTCAGGATTTAGCACTTATTGTTCAGCAGAAGCCAGTACAGAAAATCAGAAGAATTCACAAAAAATGCCATTGGTCGTTTACCAAAAATATTTCTGTTTGGAAGAAATTGTTTGTAAAAAGTGATTCAAACCTTGTCCTAACTTTAGGGTCTGGGTGTGAGAGGTGTGAGCACTTACATTCCAATTCCTAAGTTTTGTCCATTATTATCCCCTTTAATTTCAATGTGCTTTCTCCTCCATCCCATACAGCTTTGCTCACATCTGTTAGAACAAGGATGCAGCACCTCTTCTACTTCAGTTTTGCTAAGTGAAAACTTGTGCTTTATGTTCATCACCTCTGCATATTCCACGGTCAACCTAATTCTCTCTGAAGATGAAAAGCTTTCTTTTCTGGCTAGTTGTACAGTTGGGTTAGAATTAGATTTGTTTCTATTTTCTTTCAACAGCTGTGCCCTTCTATATCCCTGTTGCAGACACTGTGCGAAGAAATGTCTTTAACAGAATAAACACAGTGACATATGAATACGGTTTCCCAGTTCAGTTGGGCATTCAATGTGCAACGGGGGCATGTTCTGAGTCAGAAGTTAGACACCCCTTCTCCCATTCCAGTCTAGACCCTCTCCATTCTGGTTTCCACCCTTTATTCTCCGAGGAATCAGCCCATGACAGAAATCTCTAAATGAACTCTCTTTACCTGCATCTCAGAACCAGTATCCTGTCCTCATCCTCCATGATGTGTTCAGGCCTTCAACACCATGTCTTCCTGAAATCTCCTCCTTCTTTGATGTCTATTGCTGTTTTCTTCTGATTTTCCTCCTATTTGTCTAATCATTCCTTTGGCGTGTCTTCCAGAGGGTATTTCTTGAGCATCTTCCATATTTCTGTGGGAAACATCTTCTCCTATACCTTATACCCTTGGTAATTTCATCCACACAGGCAAATACAGGTGTTGCCTCTATGTGAACACTTCATAGATCTACTTCTGTACTCCAAATGTGTCTCTTCTGTCCAAATTAAAATCTCAGCCTGGACCTCTAACATCTGTGTGTGGATGTCTTGCCATCAGGTTGTGCTATCTTTGATGTGGCAGAGCTCTTAATCGTCCACCTCCGTCCTTCCTGCTCCCTCTTTTCTCAGTCCCATGAACAACACTATCATCCTTCCTTTCACTACAACTCCTAGCCTCTTTCTATGGACTCATATCCAACCTATTTCTACATCTTGCGGATTCTTTTGAAGAACATCTCTGAGGCAACAGACAAACACTGCTTTTGTGATGGGATCAGCTAAGCTAGGATGTGCCCCAGTATAGCTGATCTGACTGATTGGTAGAGACAATCATTCCCCTAGGAGGAGATTCTGGGGTGCATGTTTCATGCTGTAAAGCAAGAATAACCCCATGTGCTCCCTGGTCCACAGTTGCAGAAATGCAACCTGGGACCCTGAAGGTGAATTCTCAGGGCATGTGTCTGCAAGTGTGGCGCAAAGACTACATGGGGCTCTTGGGGTGCCCCAGGTTTAAGGCCAGGTACCTGAGGCTGTTGACCCACATGCCTGGGCCACTGAAGCCCCAGGAGTGCATGCCTGGGGTGATTGGAGAGTGGGGGGTGCCTATACTTTTGTGCCATTAATTAACAGACATCCACAACCTATTCAAGCACCTGCATTGAACACCTTCAAGAGTAAATTGGATGCTTACCTTGCTGGGATCCTATAACCCCAGCTGACTCCCTGCCCTTTGGGCAGGGGGCTGGACTCGATGATCTCCCGAGGTCCCTTCAAGCCCTGATGTCTATGAAATCTATGGAATCTATGAAATATTAACAGGAACCATTTCATCACCAGTTTTGGGCATTTGGGGCAAAACAAAGAGCAGGGGCATCTGTTCACTTGGATTTTGTGCCACCATTAAATTTTTTAGGGCAACACAAGGGCAACATGTGTTTTCAGCTTGAGATGATTTGATACGAATTAACCACTTAAAGTTAATGGATTAAATGTCTTTTCCTATCCACACACCTTGCCTAGATCTTTGTTCAAGTTCTCAGCATCTCATGTTGCAGTTACTTCATCATCCTTTTCTCTGTCCTTTATAAATGTTGTTCCATCCCCGCCTCCCCATCTCATATCCATTCACAATGCTGCTGTGATGGGCATAACTTTCTATGAAACCCAACTTTTTTCATTCCTGTATGAGTTTACCCTTTGCTATCACATTAAGTGAAGCTACTCAACTTTAAAAGCTATTTGTGACTTATCTCCCATTATCTTTAATTATGTTTAATGATTTCTTTGCCTCCGTCTTCCTAAGTAGAGACCAGAACAGCCACCTCCCTGCTGGGCCCCCCTTGGGCCCTGGGGGAGGCACACCTGGGCCACGGGTTAGCGAGGATTTAGTTAGGGAGCTTCTGGAGGGGTTGGACATATTCTGGTCAGCTGGCCCGGATGATCTCCACCCTAGAGTTCTAAAGGAACTGGCCGAGGTCATTGCAAGTCCCCTGCCACGGATTTACAAGCACTTGTGGTGCTCTGGTGAGGTACCGGAGGACTGGAAGAGGGCCAACATGGTCCCCATCTTCAAAAAAGGCAGGAAAGAGGACCCAGGAAACTATAGGCTGGTTAGTCTCACCTCGATCCTAGGCAAGCTGTTCGAGAAAATTATGCTGGCACACATCCAGGAGGGGCCAGCAGGAGACTGCATGCTTAGGGGCAACCAAC
>NW_017728918.1:3894637-3942959 GCF_001723895.1 Crocodylus porosus | reverse complement strand
GTGGTGCAGGCTCCTACCCTGGGGGTGTTTAAGAGGAGGTTAGATGAGCATCTTGCTGGAGTTGTTTGACCCCAGTACTCTTTCCTGTCATGGCAGGGGTCGGACTAGATGATCTGCTCAGGTCCCTTCCGACCCTACAAACTATGAAACTATGAAACTATCTATAATCTCCCATTTAATATTATGAGGTCAGACTGAGTTTCCAGTTTTTCCATGATGCCTACCTTCATCGCTTGCCTGTTAACTTTGCAAGCAAGCACTTTTCTGCTGTCTTGCATGCTAGATTTTATGTTTGGGAAGAAGTCCTGTAAATTTCTAAAAGAGGTATCTCCTTAAAGCCCTCCTTAAAACTTTCCCATGATGCCTGCAAAAAAAAGCTCAACAATGGTATGCTGGAACCCTCCCTATCATGCTCACTAACTGTTTCATCGTTTCCTTGAATTTCCCAATTATAGAATCATAGGGAAGTAGGGCTGGAAGGGACCTCACAAGGTCATTTAGTTCAGTCCCCTGCTCAAGGCAGGATCTTCCCTGACCAAAATATCCAAGCCAAGTGTCTTTCCAACCTGCTGACAACTCCCGAGGATGGAGATTCCAGTTTCTCTAGCTTGTTGCAATGCTTGACCACCTTTATAGTCGGAAACTTTTTCCTAATTACCAGCCTAAATTTCCAGCCCTCTGCCTGCAGCTTGAGCCCCTTGCCCCAAAGAAAAGTCAATCTCCATCCTCTCCGTGATCTCCCTTCAGGTATTTGAAAACTGTTATCAAATTCCCTCCTTTCTCCCCCACATCCGTCTCCTTTTCTTGTAACTAAATAACCCTATTTCTTTCAGCTTTTCTACATAAATCTTGCCTCCCAGGCCCCTAATCACTTTTGTTGCCCTTCACTGCACTCTTTCCAAACTGTCCACGTCCTTCTTGAAATGTGGGGGCCAAAACTGGACACAGTCCTCTCGGTGAGGTCTCATTCTTCTCCTGAATAGAGCAGAATAATCTGTTCTCTCAGTCTGTAAGTGACACTCTCATTAACACAACCCAGTAAGCTGTTGGACTTTCTTGCAACAAGAGCGTACGGTTGGCTAATATTCACCTCATGGTCTAATACAATTTTCAGGTCCTTCTCTGTGTCTCCATATTCGCATATCTATCTGTTAATCATAGACTCATAGAAAATTAGGGGGGAAGGAGCCTCAGGAGTTCATCTAGTCCAACCTCCTGTTCAAACCAGGACCATCCCCAACTAGATCATCCCAGTCAAGGCTTTGTCTGCCCAGGTATTCAAAACCTCTAAGGATGGAGCTTCCACCACCATTCTAGGTAGCCTCTTCCAGTGCTTTACTACCCTCCTGGTGACAATTTTTTTCCTAATATCTAACTTCAACTTCCCTTGCTGCAGCTTGAAATAATTTCTCCTTGTTCTGTCATCTGCCACCACTGAAAGCAGTCCAGCTCCATCTTCTTTGGACCCTCCTGCAGGTAGTTGAAGCCTGTATTAAATCCTGCCTCAGTTGTCTCTCCTTGAGACTAAATAAACCCAGCCCCCACAGGCTCTCCTTATAAGTCATGTCCCCCAGCCCCCTCACCATTTTTGTTAACCTTCACTAGACTCTCCAATTTGTTCATCTCCTTTCTGCAGTGGGTGACCCAAAACTTGACACCATACTCCAGATGTGGCCTCACAAGTGCTAAATAGAGGGTCTTCTGGCAACACACCTACCAGTGCAGCCCAGTATGCCATTAGCCTGCTTCACAATAAGGGCACACTGTTGACTCATATTCTGCTTATTGCCCATTGTAACCTCCAGGCCCTTTTCTGCAGAGCTGCTGCTTAGCTAGTCGGTCCCCAGTCTGTACCAGTAAATAGGATTGTTCCATCCTAAGTGCAGGACTTTGCACTTGTCCTTATTAAACCTCATGAGATTTCTTTTGGTCCAATTCTCCAATTTGTCGAGGTCTCTGAATCCTAGCCCTACCTTCAAGAATATTTAGTATTTCCCTGAGTCTTGTGTCATCTGCAAACTTGCTAAGGGTGCAATCCATCCCATCTTCCAAGTTGTTGACAAAGATATTGAACAAAAACAGCCCCAGAGCCAACCCCCAGGGAACCCCACTTGATGCTGGCTGGCAACTAGATACCAACTAGATACCTTATACTGGCTGTACCTGATTATAAAGTAAGGCAAGAACCATCTTCTTGGGCAGTACCCAGCACAGTGGCACTCTGGACTGTGACTCAGGGACCTAGTCACCTCAGTCATAAGAATAAAGAAAGATGTAATAGATTGCATTCATTACAATGTCATATAAATTAAATTAAAAGGAAAAGGAAAATGAAGCTGAGAACAAAAATATTAAAGAGTTTGCACTGCATAGTTTGCAGATGGATCAATGGGAACACACACTATATACAGCTGCATATGCAATGTTTGGCAGGGGGATGGCTGGTTTTATACTTGCCAACAGAACATGGATTTGGCTGGAGAAACTAGAATTGTTGGCTAGAGGAAATCTTCCAATTCTACTGGCCTCATTTATAGCTGTATATATTAATGACTTGCGTCTAAGCCATTTGCTCTCATTTTTCTTTTCAGCAATCAGCATCTGATCTGACTCTGGCTTCCTTTTGAAACTATAAGCCGTGTTACATAACCTTTTGGCCCCACAGGCTGTATGAGTGATGGGCGGCTTGTCTCTGGGCCAGATCCATCATGAGACTGGTGTCCAGATCAGGTCCCGTGCTGCCCTGTCCTTTTGGGCTACTGACAGGTCTGGAAATTTGGCAGCAGGGGAGCAGTAATTAACTCTGCCACTGTTCCCTTGCCACCAAATTTGCAGGACTGTGGTGAGCCCAGTGGGCCAGACCACACGGCTCCACAGGCCCAATCTGGCCTGCAGGCCAGGGGTTCAGCATCCCTGGTATAAGAGTAATAAACATGCTACCTAGCATTTTTCATTGGCAGATCTCAAAACACTTTACAGTCAAGAACAACATCTTTGTATCTATTTCTTTTACAGTTTGGAAACAGAGGCACAGGTAGGTGACACTGACATATCTAGAGGGTTATCCTGTTGGCCAATCACAGAGACAAGGGTATAACTCATGTCTCCTTATTTCCAGTCTAGTGCATTGTCCATTCCAGTACATTGCCTCTCATTGCAATGTGCGCCTTATTTTCATTTGCATGAAATGAACAACAATGGCCATCTTTCTCTTCACTACATGTGTTTGTCAATGAAACCGAATAACTACATAACTCTATTTAAACTGTAAGATGTTGGGGGCAGAGACTGCCTCTTACTACGTACCTAGTAAATGAAGGGCAATTCTCACAGAGGACCTATAAATGTTATGATAATACAAACACTATATCTTATTATATAAGCCAGCAGGTTAGACATAGCCCAAAACTCCTAATTCCGAGTAACAAAATTAAGGCTTTAGTAATGTTTAGTTTGAACCACTAAATCTAAAGAAGAGGTAAATCTCAGGATGGTAAGATTTACTCACTGACAACAGCTGTTCTGTTACCTGACTTTATCTAGGTGTAAATGCATATTTTAATATACCTGAGTATAAATTCTGGAATATTTTTAAGTTAAATTGAGAACCTGACAATATATATAAAGTTTATATGATACATTTATTTTACCAGTCATGACACCCATTGCATCTTAATTATAGTTTTCAATACTATCTCTACTAAGTAAAGTGCAACAAGAAAACAAACATCCTCAGTGATGCTTGTTCATCACTGTAGCAAGTGCTAGGCCTGAGGAGTGGCCAAGTCACATCCTCATGGCTACATTGCTCCTGCTCCCCCCCGCCTCCCCCCCCCCGGCTCTCTGGGTTTCTCTCCTTTTCCCTCACCTGCTGTACCTTGATGTAATGAGTTGACTAGTGAAAAGGAAAGTTGCCCTATGGTCCAAAAATGAGTCCTAGTCCATCCTCCTGCCAGCATATCCCTCTCAGACTTTACTAGTCTCAATCCTGCCCTGATGCTAAGTGAGCCCTCCTGCCCCATCTATACCCCCAAGGGCACTAAATCACTTTACGGGATAATTTTGTGGCCTCCAACCTCCTCTACAACCATGATCATGCCTTGCAAATCTTACCATTCAATCTCTCTCCCTTGTTGAGTCTTCAGCCTTCATGGCCTCTGCCCCTTTTCTCTTACTGGGCCCTCTACCCCAGGCCAACAGTACTAGACCTGGCTTCTGGATTCTAGCCTTTGTCGAGCCTACTTTGGCTCTGGGCCCTTGGCCCCAGTGTCTCCACCCTGCTTGGGCACTGGATTTCCCAGCTCTTTCTGTAAGATGAAGACAGAAGCTGAAGGTCTGGAACTCATCACTTACAGTTGGTACTATGTGCTTGTTCCTCATAAAAAATCCAATCAAGTCTTTAATGTCAAACATTGCAGCTGAAAAACTGTACTTGTATGAGCAACCCATCTGCAGAGACAAACTGTGCAAGTCCCAGTGTCACTTGCAAAAACAAGGCCTCAGCCCTTTGGACATTTATCCCATTGTGATTTTTATTTTCCTAATCTTCCCTCTATGAAGCAATGCAAGACTTGCTGTTGACTTCCATGAACATTGGATCAAGGCCTTTACCTGGATATCAAGCCCTTTGTCCTGATCAGTGGTGGCCAATCTGCAGCATGCATGCCAAAAGTGACATAGGCACTCTTCGTGTGTGGCACATGGCAGAACAGAGAGGAAGCGTGGAGAAGAGTTGCAGCTAAGCCAGAGAAATGAAAGCAGAACAGCAGACTGGTCAGGGGAAGTGCAGTGGAGTGGCACTCACAGACACCGTGGGGCTTAGGATGGGATGCACATGCCAAAAAGGTTGGCCTCATTTGTCCAAATACCACGTAACAGCCAGTGCCATTATGGGGTTAACCCAAATTGTCCTAGTTCAATTGTCTATTAACCATCAAGAAATAAACAAGAATATTTTTTCCCATTTCTGAGAACAGCTTAATGAGATGCTCTTTTAAAAGCATATGAGCTTTAGCTAATGCACCACAAAATAAAAAAGTGCACTACACATTCAGTCCCACCATATGACTTTGTAAACTCTGCTGTACATTTGCTCACTATATGGCTTTAAGTAGTTCTGAAGTACTGTACAATAATAATTAGCTGCCAGAGGCAAAATAATTATTGCTGGATTCATTTAATGCTAAAGCCAAACTAGTACATATTCTGTTGACTGAAATGTCAGGGCTTATCTACATTACTCCAAGATCAGATGGAAGAAATGTGCTTTTAATCACTGTTCTGGATAATACCCTACCATTTTTAAATACATTGATTTGATGGCAAGGTATGGCTTCCAGTGAGTAGATGGGTGTCTTTGCAATAACAAAGGTATGTTAATACATCACTGGAAGGAATGTTAATAGGTATAGACATAGGCCCACTAAAACAGATTCAATCTATGTTTTGGAGTCAAATGACATAGCTTACTCTGAGGACAAACAAATGGTGGAAATTATAACTGCTTCATATGAAATTCTACCCCCATTTAGGCACCTAAATTGTGGTAAATTTTCAAAAGTGCCAGGCCTGCTGGGTACTGAGGTCTTTTTGAAAATCCAGCTCTAGATGGTATGGTGAGCACATGAAACAACTTCTAGCTTTTTAGAGTATCTTCTCCAGTGCTCCACATTTCACTGTTATTTAAATGGAAGTATGCTATTAGCTTGAATGGTTTTACTCCAGAATTGAACTAGGATCAGATGAGCGTGGTATCTGGTTCTAAAGGCTAAACTGTGGGGTGAGCGATATATATTGTGGGTGTCCAGAGAGGACACTAATGTACGGAGGGGGCAGACTCGGAGGCATCAATTCTCAGAGCGGATAGATGAGAGGGATCAAGTCGTCCTCCCTGTGCTATTTCCATGCCTAGTCCCATTTCTGCCTACCATTTTTGTGATGAATAATGGAGCCCAAATATTTGTATCTTTATGAAAACTTTCCTCCTATATGCTGCTGTCTTGGCAGCTTTCATCTGAATTTTGGAAGAGGAGACATTTGTGGATGCAGTGGATTTTTTTTCCCAGCAATTGATGTTTTATCAAATCTATTTCAGTCAGCATGGAAATTCACTTAAAAATCAAGAATGCCTGCAGTTCCTCCTAATCTGTTCCACCGCTAATAAAGAAGCTTTCCTTGCACTTTGCCTAGTCTTATTTTAAACTACCTCATATGACTCTTGGCCCGTCTGTGGAAGAATGTTTTCAAATTCACTTACTCCTTCTGAGCTAAGGTCATCCTTTGGCAGCAGGACGAGGAATATGGGCTGGGATGTCCATTATCTCCCACGAGGCCAGTTGTTCTTTTCGCTGAGGCCCTGTACTGCAGTAAAGGGGTCACAGGTTCTGTTCCTGATACTGCTATGAACTCCAACGTAAATGTGCGCTAGATGTTAAAACTGCCCCCGTGTAGTTTCCCCATGGGGAATGTTTTAACAGTTTGTCTTTAGATTGCAAATTCTTCAGGGCAGGAGCTGCCTTTTATTATGTGCATAGTGGCTCATTCACTGGGGACACAATCACAGTTAAAGTCGGCACTGCAACACAAAATAACTAAGCACAATGTCTGCTGATTGGCATGGTCCTTGTATAAAAACATGGATTATTACACAAAGACCAGACCTCTCCATTAGAGCCCCATGAGCTCTAATATGTAAAGATTAGATGAGAGAAACTACTGAAGCAGATACTCATAAGGAACAAACATTATGTTTGCAATAGTGCAGACAAGGATTCAGGGCACGTCTACCACACTTTCTTGACATGCCTGGGAGCACTACTGTGAAGTACCACTCACTCATGCTCCTTATACACCAAATCCCAGGAAGGAGGCAATGTAACCTCTTAGGATAGGGCTGAGAATATGCTAATAACATACAGCCAGAAAGTAGCGTACTTAGTACAACCTTAAAGAGAATAGTTGCCTCATTTTGGGGATATGCACAAAGCAAGAGTGAATGGAGGGGTGTGCTTCATGATGGTACTTCTGGGGTCAGCCTGGGTCAGTAGAAACCTGCCCTGAATGACCTAACAAATACTTTCTAACTCACCTAATTCTCACAATCCATGTATTTTTTTGTTGGCATATAGGCACGGTTATGGATGTTCTTAGCAATTTTTTTTGCTCCCGTTGATCCCACAGTGGTCCATTCTCCACTAACAAGTTACCACTTCCTATTTCACAAGCAAAGGGTTGTTCAAGTTAGCAACGGAAGTGCGACAAAGCATGTGAAATCCCTAACTTAGATTTTGTTGTTGCTCGTTGTCTGCAGTGTTAGAACATAAAAAGTGGCTGAATGGATCAGATTTTTTTTTCAAATTTTGAAAAAAAAAAAATTCTCCAGCTCAGACCTTGCATGCCAAGTTTCAACAAGGAGTGCATTTTTATGGTCAAATTATAAAACCCTGAAAATAGGAGTTTATAATGGAAACGCTGATACAACCGTAACTATGGTATTGCAATTGCATCACTATAAGAAAATTGGTTTAGATAATATACCCTTCTGGAATGACTGCAGTTCTAAATGATCCTGCATCTCCATAAATCTAAGCTAACTCAGTAATTCAAAATTACTAAGATTTAAGTTTAGTACCAATAAGCAATAAACTTATGGCTATTGCTATAATAACTGCTGGTCTGTGCTCCTTTATTTCACAGCAGGTGGTCTTCAGGCTGGTTTGCAGACAGAATGAAAATACTTCAAACTAATTCGAAACTAACTCCTAAAGTTAAGTAGAGACACATTTCAAACTTCCTTGCATTCATTTCTGCTGGCAAAAGGTTTTTTTTTTGTTTTTTTTTTAAACCAATACGCCAGAGTGTCGTCCTTTTTTACATTGTTTTATACTAATATATTAGACAGTGACAGCTGTCTCATCATATTACTGCAATATGTCAGGAGGAAGGCACTGTGGGATATGTAAGTTACTCTAAATACACTGTACATCTTTGTATCTACCTAAAACTTTTTTTTAGATTCATCTAATACACGGAGCCGTAAAAGTCTCAGTGCCTGATTTCCCTGTCAGTTGCATTAGCATTATGCTCGAGTGATCCCATTGAATTCACTGGAGTCATTCCTGATTGACATCAGCAGTAAGTGAGAAGAGATTCAAATCTGTAGAGGCTGTGCCCATTATCAATGGACTCAGTGGGGTCTGGACCATTAGCTTCAATAGCAGCAAGATCTGGCCTCGCTTCCTTGATGCCGGATTGTCGCTTTCATTACAGACGGTGGGGCTACGCTATTAACTGGGACTGTCAGTTTCTTTCTAATGTCCTTGCCCCACCCAAATGCCCATCAAATTCCTTCTCCTTCCATCTCCTTGATGTTTACCTCTTCTTTATGCTGCTTGTTCCCTTTGAGCTGTTCCTCTCCTTATTCTTCAATGTCGATGTGTGCACCCCACACCTGAGACAAGATACATTTGATCTCTTCACCTAAGTGCCAAGGTGGAGGTCAAAGAGGGCTGTGGGAATTATATGGGTGAGGTCTAGGAGAGGACAGGGCATGTGTGGTACCTCAACAACCATGCAACATATTTCAAATGCAATAGGGTAGGGATAACTGAGGTGGCAGGGGCAACACATCCAGTCCTTGCTCTTCCTTCTTTTTTTTAGTCCCTTTTCCTGTGAGGTGAGAGACAAAGCAGAAGAATAAGTTGAATATGAGTCAGGATTGTGCCTTTATTGCCAAGAAGGCTAACGGCATACTGGGCTGCATTGGTAGGAGCGTTGCCAGCAGCTCCATGGAAGTGATTATTCCCCTCCTTTCAGCACTTGTGAGGCCACTGGAGTAATGCGGTCTGTTTTCATAGACATGAGGGCTGGAAGGGACCTCAGAAGATCATCGAGTCCAGCTCCCCGCCCAAAGAGCAGGAAGTCAGCTGGGGTTTTGGGGTCCCACTATACAAAGGATGTGGACAAATTGGAGACAGCCCAAAGGAGGGCAACAAATATTGCTAGTGAGGTTGGAGGTCATGACTTGTGAGGAGTGGCTGAGGGATCTGGGCTTATTTAGGCTGCAGAAGAGAAGACTGAGGGGGGCTTAACTACCTGAAGGGGGTTCAAAAAACGATGGATCTGGACTGTTCTCAGTGGTGGCAGATGACACAGCAAGGAGCAATGGTCTCAAGTTGCAGCAAGGGAAGTTTAGGTTAGTTATTAGGAAAAACTTTCTCACTAGGAGGGTGGTAAAGCACTGAAACAGGTTATCCAGCGACACTGTTGAATCTCCATCCTGAAAGTTTTTAAGACCCTTCTAGACACATATTTGGCTGGGAAGATCTAGTTGGGGTTGGTCCTGCTTTGAGCATGGGACTGGACTAGATGTGACCTCCTGGGGTCCCTTCAAACCCTCATTTTCTATGATTCTGTGATACCACTGGGAGCTTTCACTTGCCTCAGTTTCTTCTAGCTGTTAACAGTTTCCACCAACAGACCTCGGGCACATGTGGAGATCTAAACTATTTTTTTCTACCCTAGGATTAGGGAAAGGGAGTGACATGTATGAGTTAGGAGGGACTGGATGAATGATGTCTGACTGCAGATCCTCAGGTAGTCCTAAATAATTTGCTCTTGACAAGCTATGAATACCCATACCATGCTTTTATTGCTGGGGCCCAAAGTCTACCTATTGAAACCAAGGAGGGTTTTGACATTGAATGCAGCAGAAGCAGAGCTAGCTACACAGATGTAAGGAAATGTTCCACTGCACACTGTCTACTGCAAGACCGTTTCAGGCTGGACATAAGGAAGAATTTCTTTACTGTCCAAGCCACCAAGGTTTGGAACAGCCTGCTATCGGAGGTGGTTCAAGCACCTACACTGAATACCTTCAAGAGAAATTTAGGTGCTTATCTTGCTGGGATCCTATGACCCCAGTTGACTTCTTGCCCCTCGGGGCTGGACTCGATGATGTTCCGAGGTCCCTTCCAACCCTAATGTCTATGAAATCTATGTTCAAGGCCAACTTTCAGAGACCTAAAACTTTTTAAATCCTATTTTTTCCCCTCAAATATAAAACAAAACATGTGTAAGGGGCTGCAAATGATTCAGCTGCAAATGATTTTCTGAAGTGGTGTTCAACAAGTGTCTAAAGTTTTACTTCTAGGGAGAAGTATATACTTCTCATTTGTCCTCCAAGTATCCTATGATGTCTTTCTACAAACTACTTCCTTTTTCCTGTATGCCAAATATCAGGTCATTCCACCTGAAATTATATTTTATGAAAAAAATTATCCCTTGTTTGCTTTGGAGTAGTTTCACTGGTTATATCAGGTGATGCATAAAAACAGTGGCTCAATGGTTCCTTCCTTTAGTTTCATTTTGCATTATTTCTAACAATGATTCTGGAGCTATTTGTTGTTGGTTTTTTGTTTGTTTGGGGGGCGTGTTGATAAATTTCATTCAATGAGTAATCTCGTGCTAACACTTCCAAAAAGTAATGTCTGCCAAAGGGAAAAATGTGTCTTTGGCTGGAAGTTTGAAAATGTAAATATTTTTGAATGAAGAATAGATTCTTGAATAGTGTCCAACTTTGAAAGTGTAAAGTTTTACACAAATTGTAAAAGATTTCCACAAAATTCAAGTTTGAACCCCAAGGCAAAAGCCTTTGATTTTAGTGTCCCTGGGCTTTGTGAGAAATATTCTGTACCACTTAATACTGACTTAAGGTGCTGGTCTTGCCTGTTTTTTTTCAAAAGAAAATGCACTTCTGTGCTTACATACAGGCCCATTCATTTCAGTAGAGCTCTACGCAGGTAAACTGTCTGCTCCCAATGCAAGAAACTGAGCATTAAATTAGGAAATGTATCAAGCAAGCCTTTCATTCTCTAAGTCCTTGCTCATTTCACTGCAAGACCTTAATAAGACTGTAACCTCCTACATTCTTTTCTCTCACACATACTTCTAAAAATGGGTAGTACCGAGTAAAGAATAGGCAGGAGAAAGAAACTGTATTTTAGGTGATCAGTTCCACCACATGAATAGTAATTTACAGATAGGGAAAAATGTAACCTACTAGCTGAAGTGAACGGGAGAGAAAATCTCTTAGGCTGAAATATGTCCCCATACATTCTCCGTGGAATTGTCCTAAATAGCACAGGAATTCACACAGTTCTGGTGTTAGCGGATAATTCATGAACAGAAGAAAAGTCTAAATTCACTAGATAAAGAGCCAAATTCCCTACTGGCGTAATCAGTGCATCTCTGTCTACTTTGGAGCAAGCTGTGCCAGTTCACAAATTTGGCCCATATGGTTTGCTTGGCTCTAGTCAATGCTGACCTTGCTGAGATTGAAGCTGGTACTCTGTTAGCCTAGCTGATTTTTTTTCTGTAGCCTGTTACTGCCTGTGCCCTGAGCTGTCTCTCCCATAACTGTAACAGAAGAGAAAGGTTTTGAACTTCCACTGAAAATACACTCTCTATTGTGCACATTCCCTGCTCCTGCCTGTTTTCCATTTCTCTCTGCATAAGCAGTTTTAGACTTTATTTAAGTGTTGCATTTCCAAGTGTTCACGGTTCTGTACAAAGCTCGTCACACATCACTCATGCCTTATTTCACGGGTTGAGCTGGTAATTAGCATATTTCACAATTAGCCAGTGTATTTGCTTTGCTAATTTCATTCCATGATGAAGGTGCTAACTTGGCGTGAAGCTGTAATGTACTGGTTGATTTATTAAGCCTCCTCTGATGGATGAAAATCACATGCTGTGCCTTTACTGTCTGGGAAAGTTAACAACATCCATTTGTAAGAGATGGTATTTGAAAAGTGATGTTGGTGTGATTGAATGTGTGAATGTGTAATGAAGCCAAGTCAGATAACTCCTTCCTGATGAAACTGTATTAAACTTCTGTTGCAGCTTCTTCTTGAAGCTGGGGTCTTAGGCCCATATCCTCAAAACGATGCAGGCACCTAACACCTATGTAGGCGCCTAACTCACACTAACATCAATTCATAGAGTTCAACTCCTCCACTAGACTTAGATACATAAATATCTTTGAGGATCTTGATCTTAAGCTACACTGTGTCTCTAAAGGGTAACTTTCCATAGTCAAGCAACCTGTTTGGTCAGTAAATTCATCCATTAAATCACATCCTCCTACAAATGACGCTTCTAATAAAAGAGGACCCCCTAGTACATGCTGGTTTGATTCTGCATCCTAAGCTAGGTAAACTCCCAAAATGTCTCTTTAAAGCTAAGGATTTTTTTTTTCTTTTAAATCTTTTCCAGGATCTTCTTCAAGCAACAAATGAACAGATCCTCTCCTGTTTTTAAGTGCTGAAATACAAGTGCAAGGCATTGCGGAAAGAGGAATCAAACACGCAGATGCCAAAAAAAAGAATAACTAGCTGGGCAGCAGTACTGCAGAAAAAGATCAGAGACTGTATGCCTCAGAAACTGAAGCTAACAATTTGAGGTAACTGCAAAAAAAGGAAGATTTCATTTTATGATGCAATAACCAGAATCTCAAATAGAAGATATGGGAGCAATTATGCTTTTCTATTCAACACCGATGAGGTCTTCAACTGGAGCACATTGATGTTGCACTCATTTTTGGATAGTTCACTTCAGGAAAATGTAGACAAACTAGAAAGAGTCTAGCAGAGAGCAACAAGACTGATCATGAGCTTTAGATCTATGAGTTAGGACTGAAAGAATTAGGGTTGTTTAATTTAGAAAGAGCAGATTAAAGGAGAAGAGGACAGCAGTCTTCCAATACAAAAAAAAATAAAGTTTATTATAGAGATGGCAATGACCAGTTGTTTTCCTTATCCACAGAGAGAAGAATAAGAAGTAATCATTTAAATTTGCAGCAAGGAAATTAAATAATTATTCCTAAAGAACTGCAATGGGCTACCTGGGGAAGTTGTGAGACCTACCACTGGAGAACTGGCTAGACCAGTGATTCTCAGCTAGGGTGCCATACTACCCTGAAGTGCCTTGAGATCCTTTCAAGGCTGCTGTGGTGTGCCTGCAATGTTAGCGCTCTCGGATGTTCAAACAGGATTGACAAGATGAATCCAGAGATTTCAAGTAGAAATCCATAGGGTTAAAACCACTCTGTCCTGTTGTTGTCTTTCTGAACTTTTTGCATACAGAAGAACTGCTCTATTATTTTTCTGTAGTCAAAAAAGGAGTGAAAACTAAGAACTGGCATTTTATGAGGGGTGCCTCGCATCTAATGAGATGTTCCTTGTATCTAACAAGGTTGGGGACCACCAGGTTGGACAAATAATTATTGGGAAGGGTCCTTGTTGTGCTTTAGCAAAAGGGTAATGGGCCAAGTGACCTCTTGGCATTGCTATTTCTATTAAAGTAGTACAAATGAAAAAAAGGCAAGGGAGGTATACAAAATCACACTGGAAGAGGATCTTGCTCAAGGATTTATTAAGAGCATAGAATCTGATTAAAACAGAAGAAATGTTTTTTTGGGCACATCCAGTCTAACACTATGAAAAAATCAGCTGCGTAGGCTTATGTTAGGCTGGTGGAGAATTTTTTTTCTTCTCTGATCCTTTTGGTTAGCCAGCCTGTTGGCTTCACATGACTTGGTTTTCTGTTAGGCTTCCTTTCATGGCCTGGGTACAAACTCTTCTGGTTTTCTTGATATATTGGCAATATCATCATACCAGATAACTTCTCCAAAGCATAACACTGATGTTCATAAAGGCAAATAACAGTCGATCTGATCTCAACTTCATTACGGTCTAGAGTTATACCATTTCAGTTCCTGAGTCCAGTTTCACCTTTACTTCTACCAGGGTTTAGTTGAAACTGGATTTGAAACTAGATGACTTTTGCACCATATTTACAATGCTCGCTACCCTCCTAAAAATGTCTTTTTTGTCATCCTTGTTTCCTTCTCATGTGTGGGCAGAAGACATGATTAAAAAGCTATCTGGAACCCTGGGTAAGGAGAAATGGCACCTGCAAAGAAGAAATGCTATGCCCTGTTAAAGTAGACAGAGCACAGAAAATGGCTCAAATAAAGTCAATGTAGCCTTCTATATGGTCCTTAGAGTTCATTCTGGCTGTCTGCTAGTCTTCGTTATTCTCTCTTCTTTGTGGGACATCTTTGTTGAAAATTAAAGCTTCAATATATGTAATAAATAATAATAGGCTTGATTCAAGAAAGAAGTAAAGCAACCTGCTTCATTAGTTCCATGAGCAGTACAGAATTTAAACGTAGTGTAATTTTAAGTATGTGGGCTAGTTTTGCACTTAAAGTGCTTGCTTGTTACTATAGACCAGTTATCCTGAAATTAAACCTAGAAAGATAATTGAATAGGCCACAGCTAGAGAACAAGATGAACAAGAACTATCAGCACAAATTCACCAAGAGCAAGGCACGTAAGAGGCTCTTTGGGTTAGAGGAGAGCAGTGAATGTGGTATATCTTGAATTTAGCAAGGTATTTCACATTGTCTCCCATGATATTCTCATTAACAAGTTATGGAAACACAGACTAGATGCAAGTACAGTAAGGAGGATATATAACTGGTTGGATCATCCTACTTGGCAAGTAGTCCTCGATAGTTCTATGTCTAGCTGGGAGAAGGAATGAAGCGGGGTTCCCCAAGGGTCTCTCCTTCATTAATGTTTTGTGATGGGATTGCGTCCACGCTTAGCCAATTTGTGAATGATACTACATTGCATGGAATTGCGCACTCAGGAGGGCAGAACTAGGATCCAGAATGACATAGAGAGACAGGAGAAATGGTCAGCAGTCAATGAAATGAGCTTTAACAAGGACAAGTGCAAACTCCTGCACTTAGCAAAGATTACCTGCGTGCACAAATACAGACTGGGGGATGACTGGCTAAGGACCTCCAGGTTACGGTGAACCAGAAGCTGAATGAGAGCCAACAGGGTGCTCTTTTTGAAAAAAAAAAAAGCCAACAGCTCACTGGGTTGTATTAACAGGATCATCACTTGTAAATCAAGGAGCATCATTTGATCTCTATTCAGCATTGGTGAGGCCTAACCTGGAATATCATATCCAGTTTTGTACCCTATATTTCAAGCAGGTTGTGGACAGTTTGGAAAGAGTTGATCACAAAGCAAAAAAACAAAAAAACAAAAAACCTTTAGCAGCTGGGAGGCAAGACCTATAAGAAAATGCTGAAAGAAGAAAAGTTATTTAGTTTGGAGAATGAAACTCATCTTGTCTTGACTAGAATTTGGAGGGTATAGCCAAATCAAGGCTAAGAGGAGGATTATGAGTGAGAATGGAGATACTGACTTCAGGGTGAAACACGTATGACAATATTAAAGGCCAGATTCAATTTCATTTACTAAATGTATAATTCTGTTCTTTCCTGGTTATCTAAGTGTCCTAAACTGATCGTCTACATAGTTGTCTAAGTGCCAAAAATGACACTTGCACGCAGGTTGAAATTATATACCTGGCATGCACACACACTCACGAGTCTTTTCTCTCAGTAGCAAAAGTCAACACCTAGGAAGCCAAAAGATCTGGGTTTTGGGCCTCCCATTAACACAGGGGATTTGAATCTGTATTTTGCTTCTAGTGAGGCAAAACCCAGTATCTATAGCTTTCCTGGTGAGTGCCCCAGCTTCTGCTTCATAAGCATCAGGGGACATGGGAGATACATCCACACCTTATTTCTCCTCTTAAGTCTGGTAGTCACAGATTTTGGCTGACTTCAGTTTCAGGCATCTAAGGATGCTACATGTCCACAAGGGGCTTGTATACTGATCCCAACTGCTGCTGTGTGTGCCCAATCTGTGAGACAATGTAGATAAAGAAATAGACAGTGTCAGTGGTTAAGATAAGAGTTTTAGATAAATATTTTACTTGAAACACAGACCTGTTCCTCTACTCTTCAGGAACAGAAGCCAGGTGGCTTTTTTAATCAATCTCACCTATAAGACTACATAAAATGACATGTGTACTTATGTGATACATGGACAAAGGGTACTTTCATTTACAAAATGTTTTGACTTCTGGAGAAAGACTCAGTATCTGGTTTGTGTTTGGTACTACAAAGGGGTCCCTTTCCCTCTACATTTTACATGCAAAACTTGAACTGATTATGCCATTACCATTTTTTACTTACTCTAAATTAATTATCCTAATTTTAAATAACATCTGTCCCAGGCACTGAACTAAAGATGATTCACCCAACAGGCAAAAAGTAAAGTTCAAGGAGAAGCCAGGCCTGAGGGAGTGCCATTTAACTTATCATTTCCTCTTAGTCCTGTTGTGGTCCAAGAAGGGCTTCTAAAAGCAATAGTCCTAGGAGCTGCTGGAGGCAAATAGTTCCCATGAGGCATCTGCCAGCAACATGTCAAGGAAATCCAGCTCATAGCATGGAAGTGATGCTAACCCCAAGCTTCTCTGGTTATATGCCCAGGTAGGAAGTAGCCTGAAGCCATCCATGGGACTCTAAGAAGCAGCAAACTAAAAAATCTGAATCATCCTGCTAAAGGCATCCTCGCCTTTACAAGCTGATATATCAAACTGCCATTTTCTAGCTTCTGTTTTGCAGATGAAAATGAAGAGACCAAGATGAGGAACCAGCATAGGAGAGAAAAAGAAGTGGTGGTTCAATGTCTCTTGCACCATTTTTATAAGGATCAACATTACCACAGGAGAAAAAAAGAGGTGGTGGCAGGCTTGACAGATATGACTGACTTCTATATGAAATGAACTTCAATAGACAAAACATCCCATACTTAATCCTTGTGGAAAGTACTGGATAGATTTGGATGTCCTGAAAAGTACATTAAGGCCCTGAGGATCCTTTATAACCAGATGACTGTGACCATTTTATGTAATAGATTGGAGACAAATCTATTTATAATCTGAACTGGGGTCAAGCAAAGATGTGTCATGATCCAAACTCTGCTCTCCATTTTTTTTTTACAATCATCCTGATTCTCATTTAGGACTCCTTTCCTCCAAGGTTGACAATGGATACTGAATGGATGGAGGGATTTTCAATCTGGGTCATTTTTGCTTGAAGACCAAAGTACTCAAAACAACTATCCTTGACTTTCAATATGGAGATGACTGTGCCATCCTTGTGCACACTGAAGGAAACCCTCATACCATTCTGGATCTTTTCAAAGATGCCTCAAGAGTTTGGGGACTCTCTCTCAACATCAAGAAAACTAAAGTGATATACTAGATTGCCCCAGGCCATGAATGTGACCCCTTCCCCCAAATTACCATCAAGGGAAAGAACCTGGAAGTAGTTGAACACTTTCTCTACCTTGGTAGCCACCTCTCTCAGACAGTGAGCAATGATGAAGAGATCCATCACAGGATCTACTGTGCAAGTGCCTCCCTTGGGAAATTGCTTTGGCATGTCTTTATCCATCGTGTTCTCCGGAAAGACACCAAGATCCAGGTGTACAAAGCAGTCATCATCCACACTGTCCTCTATGGGTGTGAAATGTGAGTGACCTACTGTTGCCATCTCAAGAACTTAGAGAGGTATCTCCCATGATACCTCTGGAAAATCCTCCAAAACAAATGTTTCCATGTTCCCACAATTACCACAGAAATTCCAACAACCTTGATGAAGCCAGTGCTACAAACATTTAGTCCATGATCCTCAAGCACCAACTTCACTGGACTAGACATTGTGTGCAGATGTCTGTCTCTTGACTGCAAAAACAAGTAATAGCTTGAGATATCATGATGGCCAGAAGAAATACTACAAGGACACATCGAAGGCATACCTGACGAAAACAGATGCTGAAGACTTGGGGGAAGCTAGCTGCTAACTAAGTCCAATGCTGCCACAACCTCAACCAAGTGGCAGCCTGTTTCAAGGTAAAACATCTTGCCCTTAATCAAAGAAGAGAGAGCAGAAAAAAGCAAATGAGAGGAATCCCAGCCTGCAGTGTTCTGTGTCCCATGTGGAAAGACCTGCAACTTCTGTGAATAGATCTGTGACTCAAAGATTGGACTCTTAAGTCATCTCAAGACTGACCAATGATCTGTGGTAGAGATCATCCCTCAAATATAGGGATTGCCAATGATCCCTGGGAGTTTAACAAGGACTCATTTCAACTAAGTTACACATAAAACACACAAAATATTCCCTCCCCCAAAGTATAATGGCCAAGTGATCACAATAAACTCTAAAAAAAATTCCAAACAGCCATTTCACTGCATCCAGGAGAGATACAAGTAGTACCCGCAATTTCTGTTGTGGTGATGAGGTGTTTCCATCCTTGAAGAGGCAAAGAGCATCAGAGTATGTCTGCTAACAGAACCATTCAGAAAAAAACTCTACTGACACAAGTCAAGCATTGGTAGTTCAATGGTAGAATTCCTGCCTCCCATGCAGGAGACCTGGGTTCAATTCCCAGCCAATGCAGAGGTGGGGATAGGTGACAAACTTTTTGAAGACAGATTCAGGGACCAGAAGCTTTTCAGACTCCACAAAAGAAGGCTGAGATGTGATCTTGTGGATATTGTCACAGGCAAGCTGGGTACTGTGAGCGTATCAATTTTATCACAAGCTAACTGGGCTGTTTGATTCAGTTTTGGATTGAGGAGGCAAAGCTGGGAGTGAAGTGAAGGCAAATTTATTATAGCTTACACACATACAACAGTTAACAGGATGGCAAGGTAGAACTGGATAGTATGGCAAATGATCATCTTGGAAAGCCAATCTTTTCCCACTTTGGCCAGAAACAATGAACAGATTTTTTTTTTTTTTTTTAATTCCAGAATTGCTCTGTTAGATCTGGAGTTGCAGAAAGTCAAAGAAGGGCTTCATGCAGGACCAACTGCTAGTAAGTCTTGGAAACATAGTCCTCATAAGATCAGTGGGTGGGACGTTTGCTACATCCTTGTTCTCCCCACACATCACTGAGAAGCTTCAGGAGATCTCCTGTCACCTAGTCATCTCCCCTCCCTGTAGGCACCCACTAGTCTTAAGGGAAGGTACACAACCGGCGTGGTGTCACCAGCTATGGTAGGTGGAATCTAAATGAAAAGGAGTGAAGCGCTATGATAGCCTTTCAAACACAGTGATAGGGGTAGGCAGTTAATTTTTTTTAAGGTCAAGCTTGATAAGGTCATGCAAGGGACTCTGGGACAGAATAGGGGTAATACTGGAGCTGGAAACTGTCTTGTATCATCAGGCTTTGGATGCTCAATTGTGGGTATTAACAAACAAAGATTTAATGGAAACTTGATCAGCATGTATGACTGCCTGAATATCAGGAGGGTATCTGGCAGTATGGGGTTTCTTGGTCATGCTGGTTGTGAGTGAATGGATCCACTCACTGTAGGAGGCTGGAATGAGACAAATTGATCTTGGGGTGTTAGTCATAGTTGAGGCTCTTTAAGGCAAGTTGGTTATCTTTTCAAAGACATGCTTTAATCTGGACAATAGGGAAGTTTGTGGCTTGTGTGGAAGGGTAGAATCATAGAAAATTAGGCTTGGAAGAGGCTTTAGGAGATCATCTAGTCCAACCCCCTGCTCAAAGCAGGACTATACCCAATTAGATCATACCAGACAAAGTTTTGTCTAGATCCATCTTAAAAGACTTCAAGGATAGAGATTCCACCACCTCTCTAGGTAACCTGTTCTAGTGATTTACCATCCTCCTGGTGATAAAGTTTTTCCTAACATCTAACCTGAACTGCCATTGCTGCAACTTGAGAGTGTTGCTCCTTGTTGTGTCATTTGCCACCACTGAGAACCGTCCAGCTCACAGTAGTTGTGACTGTATTTCACCTAATACTCCAGGGCTCAAGGTTTTAGCAATGCCCTCCTGTTCTCTTTCATACAACCCCTTGTCATTTTTATAAGGCACTGGGAGATGTTTTGTGGGGTAAAAGGCAGAGATATTTTTTTCTGGATTTTTTATTTAATATCTCTTACATAACAGTCTGCAGAAGGGGCCTGGATTCCTAGTTAGATTATCCCTTCCAGCCCCATATTCATACAGTAAAATTAATGCCAAAAGTCATATGGAAGAATTAATGGAATAGGACATTTCCTTTGGCTTGATCATTCTTCTGTCTATTCACTCCAGTGTCTGAGCACCTGCAGACTCCCAGCGCAGATGCAGATGGATTTGTTATAAGAAATGATTTCTTGGATATCTCAGTAAAAGGAGTGCAGTTTTCTTTTTGACTAGGAGATAGGCCATGCCCTTGAGAGTAGGTGAGTGGGCCTGTCAGACAGTGAATCATGATTAATATAGGTGGGTTTTTTTGTCTGGTATGCTTGTTGCTTTCAATGTACAGGAATCCTTTTGCCTGGAGAGATCTGAGTCCTAGAAGCATTGAAAAGTAGGGCTGCATGGGGCTTTGGGAGGGCAGCTAGTCTGATCCCCTTCTTGAGAGAGGTGTATCCCTACTTAAACCAGCCTATGAAAGTGTATGTGTCCTCTGTTCTTAAAACTGCACAAACTACCCTCTTGCACAGCTACCAGATACAACCCCAAAATACCAAGAATGCCCTAACTTGCCACACATAAAGCAGGACGACAAGAGCACTGTCAGAGTCCTGACACTGCAAGGGCAGACAGGAGTTTATTGAAACTCAATTAAGATGATACAGAGAAACACTGGGACACTCTTGGTCCTGTTGAAGTCAATGACAAAATTCCCATTGACTTCAATTGATCCAGAATTACATCCATGCTCTGTAAAATCACTTTCAGTCCACTAGATGGTACCCTTTCACCTCTGTTAAAATATATACTACTGGCAGGAAACTGCATCTATTCCTCTGTCTTCTGCTAAGGACAGGAAGGTGATAGCGTAACAGTGACCAGTTCAACACAGTTAAGACTCCTGGAGAGCTATTAATTCTCTGATGATTTGGTGTTAATTAAATTGATTATACTGAAACCACTTCCTCTGGCTAACAAATCGTTGCTAATTTCACCCTTCTCTTTCAAATGGTCCATTCTGATCTCCAGGTATAAGTGAACCTATGCAAGAAGCAAAATGTGTTCTTTGAGAAGAATTACCATCCTTTGCTGTCATGGTTGATATAGCAGCTGCCCTCCTACTCAGTCAGGCTACTATTCTAAAAGCCAAGCATTTGTCCCAGTTTTATGTCATTGTTCTCAATTTCAATTTCACTACCTTTCAATTTCATTACATTTCAATAAATTTCATCATTCAGATTTCACAGCAGAACTATTAGTCATATAGCTATAGCAGACAACTGAGGAGTAACTGATTAGGAACCTATCATGCTCACACTGAAGTCAATGGGAATGTTGCTATTGATTTCACCAATACATAGCGTAGGTTTTTAAGGCCAAAAGAGAGCACGATATCATCTAGTGTGATGTTCTGTATAACAGAGCACACAGAATGTTATCAATTTGTTTCTGATGTGAGCCAAATAACTTATTTTTTTACTAAAATATACCTCCCAGAAAGAGATATAGTTTTGATTTGAAGACATCACCATATGAGAAATCCACCGATTTTGTGGTAGTTTACTCCGATGGTTAAGCCATGTTTTTAGTATGAATTGGTATGGTTTTACTTTTCAATCATTTTTTTTGTGTTGTACTTTTCTGTTAGAGTAGCCCCTTTAGGATTCAGCTTTAGTATTCGGTGGGCCTATCTACATGTCACCGTGCAGCGACATGAGTGGTGCACTGTGTTTTAGTACTTACTTGGGGTAAGTACTAAAACATGGTGCAGTAGCTGCCCGCACTGCAGTGTACGGGCAGTGCAATTAGATGTGTGGATGCTGAGCCAGCTGGCTGGAGCGCAAGCTTACTTCAGTGCGGGGCTCCCTGCCAGCTATCCTAGTGCTGAAACACTCTTGTGCCCCAGCCAGCCCCTTGCAGCACATTGAACCTGATCAAAACAGCCCCGGGCTGGCAGGAGGACCCCTTGGGCCCCAGGCTGCTCTGACCCAGCACATTGTGCTGCATGTAACCCATGTGGCTGGGAGCAATGAACTGTGGAGAAATAAGCTCTTCAGTTTATTGCTGCACACTAATGGCATGTGTAGACACGCACAGTGTTTTCTCCCCTGAAAGGTACTTAGAGGCCTTAATTCATTGATTGTCACCCAGGTTGCTATGGTACCCTGGGGTTCACTGAGATACTTCCAAGGATGCCACAAGGGACTATACAATGTTAGCACTGTTAGGTGCGCAAGCATGATTCACAAGATAAATCCAGGGTGCATTTACACATGACACTATGTCACCGTAGCAATGTGCTACAGCCACATAGTGTCAGTAGGCACAAACTGTGACACCACAGCGACATCACTGTAGCAACATGCTCCCTTGGTACAGTGCATCTCTACGGTGATGTAGGGACTGAAAATAACCATGTGTCATTGACATAGTGCAATAATGGCTGATACTCTGACGTTATTTTGTACTTCTAAAAGGAAGTAATAAATGATGGCATAGTAACAATGGTGCCATAGAAGCACATGTAGATGTGCCTCTGGAGACTTAAAATAGGAATCCCTAGTATTCAAATCATTCTGCTCAGTTATGGTCTGAGTTCTTGCAACAAAAGAATTGCTGTACTATTTTTTGCAGTCAAAAACTAAGTGAAAACCAAGAACTGACATTTTCCAAGGTGTGCCTTGAGTGAACCACTGCCACAATCAAATCAGCTCATACTCTAACCAAATGGCACAAAAGAAGGCTAGATCAGATTCCTTAATGTGATTTCTTGTGCTGTGATGTTTGACTTACAAAATTCATTATAAGGCAAAGCATGTGCATTGTGAAGTGAAAAACAATGCAGTTTTACTTTTAAAATTTCAGCTGCAAGAAGTGTGTTTTCTGGCTCCAAATATAAAGTAGGAACAGATATATTTTTCCAGCTGGCTGTAGTAACTTGGCAATTAAAGCATAAGCTTTATTTCAATTCTTAGTATCAACAAATACCCTTAAGGCATATTAGGGAGGTATAACAAAATTCTAGTAATGCCAACAGCAGTCAGGTTTAGTTATTAGATTGCCAGCATGAGAAAAAGAATCTGAAACACGTGCTTGTGATCACAGGAGAAACCCCAACAGAAGAAGTGATTGCAAGCAATTCTCAGTAAGAAATTCCTGCCGTTACAGCTAATGTCTGCCAGTATATTTTCCTAATAAAAAAGGACACAGAACATTGCCTGGTCTGTGATTTACAGTTCGATATCTAAGAACAATACTTCTATTCCATAGCTTTTTTATTCTGTACCCTCACTAGTCCTAAAACTGAGAAATCTATCAAGAAACTTAAAGCACCGGGCTTCATTTAAATATGCTGCCTTGATTACTGTGTCCGTGTATTGTAAGGCACATTGTCTGCTATGATGTGTTCTTTCTTATCTGTTATATGTAGTACTGTTTTTTTTTAAAACCATATGGTTTGGTGTACCTTCTATGTTTGTTTCCTGCCTAGTTCCTTACTCAGAAAAATAAAGTTATCATCTACATGAACTGTGTGACACTTTCTTTCTCCTGGCCTTACTTAACCTTGCCACCACCGTGGAGTCACTAGGTACAACATTTCTAGCAAAGAGGATGGGATTTTCATTTGTGCTGGTGCTTGGAGCTACAACCCAAATGATCCAGAACAGTTAGAAAAGACTTTTATGTTATACATACGTGAAAGAAACTTCATCTAAGCACTCATTTGGACCCACAACTTGACAAGAGAAACCAGAGTGGAAAACTAATACAGAGCAAGGTGCATGCAGTGCAATCACTGTGGAAATACAGCAGAGGAAGGTGCTGGAGGGAGAGTAGCCATTTTGTTTTCCAGCCTAGAGTAAGGGAAAAGTTACACATTACACTTACACCAGAATAAATCTGTGACCTTTTAAGTGGTATTTAAGTTAAAACACGCGGTGAGCAGTCACAGGGTGGGGGTGACTACTGTTTCTTGCATCCACCAATCTAACTTGCCACTAGAGAACTAATAAGCAGGGGTCTGGGTTTTCCATGTCCTCCAGAAAACAGAGAAAAACATGGATTTCCCCTTTACCAGAGGAAAACATGGGTTTTTTCATTTCAGCAGAGAAACCCACAGATTTTGCAGTTTTGCTAGGAGCTCTCTGCAGGCTGGCAGAGTTCCAGCCTGCAGAGGGCTGGGAGGGAGGGGGAGGAGAGCCGTCAGGCAGGGGGTATCATGGTCATGTACATGCACATGGCCCCAGGCAGCCTGGAGAGCAGCGCCCACAGATAAGTGCAGGGGGGTGAGAATTTGAGGCTCACATAGGGAGGGAGGGAGGGACTTAGGCAGGGCTGGAGATGGGGTAGGGATAGGGGCTGCTGCTCAGCCAAGGGGTGCATGGGGATTGGAGCCTGGGGCTGCAATGCGCAGCTGCAAGGCCCTAGCAGAAGTGGGATGGGGCTGCAGGAGACTCATCCAGGGGGCGGAGAGTGGGGCCGGCTCCCTGCCACTGCATACACTCCCAAGGAGGCAGGGGGGACCCGGGCCCCATAGATCCATGGGTACAGGTGCCCTGCCCTGTTGCCCTCCACAGCCCCATCCCATCACTGCAAAGCAAAGTATGGCTGTGCTGGGAAACTGCTTGCAACTCTAAGCTGTGCACTGCCCTGGTGTGCCATCCCCTGCACATGTGGCAGCAGCGGAAGTGGTGACACAGGCTTGCACCCCTTGCTGTTGCTGTGCATGCAGTGCCAGGGAAGTGCAGGGCTTGCAGTGGCAAGCAGCTTTCCTGCATGGCCCCACTATTCCCTGCAGCACCGAGTCACATCTGCTGGCGTGCAGAGGCCCCCAGGGGAGGCCAGCAGCGTGGAAGCCTCAGCCCACAGAGGGCAGCCCATGCCTGTCTGCCCTGCACATAGATCTAGGGGAAATGGGTCCCCCATACTCCACTCCAGTGTGTGCATGGAGGCGAGGAGCCACCCCTGCCACCAGAGCCCACAGCAGGCGATGGAGTGGGGAGGGGGAGGTGAGGAGCTAGGCTCCAGTCTGCAGCTGCTGCCTTCTGTCACGGGCAGGGGACTGTGGACCTGGGTCCCTGGCCCCATAGCCCTGGCAGTTGGGGGCCCCTCTGGCAGGGCTGGAGAGGGCAGGGGGCTATGGGTGGGGGCAAGGGACACCAGCAGGGTGGAGAAGACTGTGGGTAGAGAGTGAGGGATACAAGCAGGGCTGGGGGACTGTGGGGGGGTGGAGAGTGAGGGGTACAAGCAGGGCTGGAGAGCTAGGGGGGAGTGAGGGGCATCAGCACGGCCAGGGGGCTGTCAGAGGGAGTGCACCAGCAGGGCTGTGGGGCTGTGTGGGAGGAGTGAGGAGCCTTTCCTTTTAATCACAGATGTTTGGGTTTTTATCAGAGAATCTGTGATTTTTTATCAGGGAAAATCAGGATCCCTGCTAATATGCAAGGGCACACCGAAAAGCTAGGACATCTGAGTTGTCCAGGACATCTATCCCTGCTTGTGGGCAGATGGGGACAATGGAAGGAGTCTGTGCACAGTGCATCCTGGCATGCTTGATGGCTGCAAATTGTTTGTTTTTTTTATCTCCATGGAGCACACTGAAGTTACCCTAACACAAGTTATATCACAGGATAGAATTAGCCCTCACCTGAAGTGGCATAATTTTGAGACACCCTGAGGGCACTTAACACAAGTTAAAGAGCCTTAATATGCAGGTTTATTTTAAGTACCCTTAGTATGGTCTAAATGTAACATGTAACTTCACCTGCAGCCTGCACTGAAGGGGTAAGCTCAAGTGTGGACAGCCCTAAGAACAACAGGAAAAGAGAAAAAAACCGCCACCTCTATGGGCAATATTGGTGAACTGGATTAAAACCAAGAGACTTGGTAGTGTATTTTGAATGTTTCAAACAGTTTGTGACCTCCAACTGTATTCCAGAAGGATGATAGGTTACTTGCTGACAGTGATGGGTTCCAGGGCATATGGCTTGCTGTGAGCCCTTCTGTCTCCAACCTTGCCAGGGTTGGCCACCTATGCAGAAATTACTGTCACAATAAAAAAACATTTTTCCTTCCGCCATGAAGGATTTCAGAATACTACTAATTCCACCAGTGAACTCAGGAGAGTGGGGTTTCAGCACTACTGTTTACAGCTGCTTTAAAAATGTTATCGGGGAACTATCAGTTTAATCAAATGTTGGGTGAAATCCTACAAGACCAGTTTGTTGCAAGGTTGCACAGTGACCAAATTTGGAAGAAGTTTTTGCATGAACAAACTACCCCAATGTGCAGGAAGACTAGCAAGTATGGCAGAAGGTCAGCTTGGCATAGCAGGAAACTCTTCAGTAAGCTAAACCAAAAAAAGGAACCTTATAAGAAGTGAAAACTTGGACAAATAACTAGGGAAGAATATGCAAGCATTGCTCGGGCATGCAGAGATGTAGTCAGGAAGGCCAAAATGCAATTGGAGTTGCAGCCAGCAAGGGATGTGAAGGGTAACAAGAAGGGTTTCTACAAGTATGTCAGTAGCAAGAGGAGGATCAGGGAAAGTGTGGGTCCCTAACTGAATGGGGCAGGCAACTTAGTGACAGAGGATGCAGAAAAGGCTGAAGTGCTCAGTGCCTTTTTTGCCTCAATCTTCACAGGCAAGGTCAGCTCCCAGACTACTGCACCTGGCAGCACAGTTTGGGAGGAGGTAAGCACTGCCCTCGGTGGTGAAAGAACAGGTTAGGGACTATTTAGAACAGCTGGACGTGTACAAGTCCATAGGGCTGGATGAGATGCACCCCAGAGTGCTGAGAGAGCTGGCTGATGTGATTGCAAAGCCAGGCAAACTCATGGCGATCAGGAGAGCTCCCAGATGAATGGGAAATGGTAAACATAGTGCCCATGTTTAAGAAATGGAAAAAGGAGGATCCAGGGAACTGAAGACCAGTCATCCTCACCTCAGTCCCTGGAAAAATCATGGAGCAGATACTCAAGCAGAATCCATTGCTAATCACTTGAAGGGGAAAAAAGGCGATTATGAACAGTCAGCATGGATTCACCATGGGCAAACCATGCCTGACCAACCTGATTGCCTTCTATGATGAGGTGATTGGCTCTGTGGATGTGGGGAGACAAGTGGATGTGGTATACGTTAAAGTAGCAAAAGGAATATGCAAGGTATATATGATAAAGAAGGAATATAGGAGGTATATATGATAAAGAAGTTGATATATTTTATTAGATGTTTTCAAAAACTCTATGTTTGATTTTAGCAAGGCTTTTGATATGGTCTCCCACAAGCTAAGGAAGTATGGGCTAGATGAACGGATTGTAAGATAGATAAAAACCTGGCTGGAGCACTGGGCTCAGAGAGTAGCAATCAATGGCTCAATGTATAATTGGCACCTGGTATCAAAGGAAGTGTCCCAGCGGTCAGTCCTGAGGCCAGTTTTGTTCAATATCTTCATCAATGACCTGAAAGATGGCAAAGAGTGCACCCTCTACTACTATCTAATACTACCCCCAGCTTGGTGTCATCAAGAAGTTTGCAGATGACACCAAGCTAGGGGGAGTAGTAGATATGCTGGTGAGTAGGGCTAGAATTCAGAGTGACCTAGATAAATTGGAGTTTCGGGTCAAAAAGAATCTCGTGAGGTTCAACAAGGACACGTGCAAAGTCCTACATTTAGGACAAAACAGTCCCATGCTGGGGGCTGACTGAGTGGGCAGCAGCTCTGCAGAAAAGGACCTGAGGGTCACAGTGGACAATCAGCTGAATATGAGCCAGCAGTGTGCCTTTGTTGCCAAGAAGGCTAATGGCATTCTGGGCTGCATTGGTAAGTGTGTTGCTGGTGGGTCCAGGGGAGTGATTATTCCCCTCAATTCAGTACCAGAGAGGCCACATCTGGAATACCGTGTTCAGTTTTGTCATCCCCCCCACTCCGAAAAGATGTGAACACATTGGAGAGAGTCCAGTGGAGGGCAAAAAAAATAGTTCAGGGGCTGGGGGACATGACTTCTGAGGAAAAACTGAGGGAACTGGCTTTAGCTTAGAGAAGAGGAGACTGAAGGGGGATTGAATAGCAGCCTCCAGCTCCCTGCAGGGGGTTGCAAAGAGGATGGAGCTGGACTGTTCTCAGTGGGGGCAGATGACAGAACAAAGAGCAATGGGCTCAAGCTGCAGCAAGGGAAGTTGAGGTTAGATATTAGGAAGAATTTTCTCACTGGGTAGTAAAACACTGGAAGAGGTTATCCAGAGAGGTGGTGGAAGCTCCATCCTTGTGGGTTTTCAGGGCCCAGGTAGACAAAGCTTTGGCTGGGATTTAGTTGGGTATGGTCCTGCTTTGAGCTGGGGGTTGGACTAGATGATTTCCTGAGGTCCCTCTACACTCCTAACTTTCTATGATTCCATGATTATATAAACTCCTAGGTTAAAAAATTGTGAACATAGTGGTTGCTGTGGAAACTGAGGAGGATTACCTGGATTTTTTGGGGGACTGGAAGGTACATTGCTTGAGTCAATAAAACAGAGCACGGAAAGAGAGGGACTTTCTATGTTGGCAATCTTCATAAATTATGCACACTGAAAGGAATTGCTGAAGGTGTTGGGTCAGTTTCTGGAAATGCCAGAGAAACATTGCTGTGGCCTATTGCATAATTCAACAACCAGTAACACCTTGGAGCCATCCACCCAAGAAAACTTTTATCAGGGAGATGCCCCAAAGGTGACATAAATACAGAATATATCATGTATAAGAAAAGCAAAGTCCAGGCTTGGACCAAGACCAGAAATTGTACCTGCTACTAGAAGTGCTGTAAGAGATGGCATTGGAGTGATACCCATAATAGAAGGAATCCCTATAAGAATGGAGCTAGATATTGGGCCTGCTATTTCCGTAACACCTGTATCGAAGTATTAGCAGCCCTTGCCACAGATAACTTTGGAGAAAACCACCATGCATGTGAAGATTTACACTTGGGAAAACGTAGCCCCAAAACTGGATCTTCAGATGACAGTTCAGTTAGATTGGCAATCAGTTTTCCTATTAGAGCAGCTTTTAGAGTCGCTCTAATTAAACTGCTCCCCCCCACACACACACACACACTCCCAGAGCACATGTAAAAATGCCCTTTGTGTCCCAGTCCTCCATTTGTCTTGGTCATTCTGAATCCTACCCCTACCTGCTAGCATATTTAATACACCCCCCGGCTTGGTGTCACCTGCGAACTTACTTAGGGTGCAATCTATCCCATTCGCCAGATTGTTAATGAAGATACTGAACAAAACTGAAGCTATTGCATAAAAGTCAAATTATAACAGACTTCCACATTCATCATATTAAGCAACCTTATGGATCCCTCAGATAAAGATAAAAGGGATACATGTTATTTCTGTTATGACCAGACAGCCTAGTTTCCATGATAAAGAACCAAAATTCTGATAAAAACCCATTAAAAATCTGTTTTTCCCTGTGGTGAGTTGATTGGCCAAAGGGCACCAGCAGCAGTCCCACCCTGGCCACTGATTGATGGAGACGGCCAGGGCTGCACAACAGGCAGCCCTCTAAGCCAATCAGCAGCATAGGGAGGAGGCGGCTGCCACCATCTTGGCTGAGTCCCTGAGTGCCAGCAGCTTCTGCCCCCAGTAAGCTGCTGCAGCAGCCATGCAAACTGATAACTGCCACTGCAGAGCCAGCATTTATTTTAAGCATTTTTCCCCCCGGGATTGTAAAGACCGTCTGTAAAAATGTAAAAATTGCATTTTCCCACAGAAAACGGATCTCTAGGATCTCTGGTTATGACTAGGGGTCTACCAATCTTGAGGTAGTAGCCAGCTGATTTCACAAACGATGCTGGGGCCAGCTCCCATTTTTGCCACTCTGATTGTGTGTGGGGGCCCTGGTAGTCCTGCCCCTCCCCACAGATTGCCAGATGGCCTCAAACCACCACTTAGATTGCAGCATGTCAATTAACGGCTTCTGTGAGATTAATCCCCCCTAAGCCTGCAAAAGCCATTTATTGACACATTATTAAGCAATCTAAGCACTTAGACTTTAGAATGAAATATCTAATTAAAATAAAGTTATGCACACCATGAACTGGAATGAATATCAACTATATACACTTTATTAACTAATACCATCTAAGTACTTACTTAAACTCTAACCTGAAATACCTTATGAAAATAAAGTTATGCACACCATGAACTGGAATGAATATCAACTATATACACTTTATTAACTAATACCATCTAAGTACTTACTTAAACTCTAACCTGAAATACCTTATGAAAATAAAGTTATACACAACATGAATTGTAACTAATACCAACTATATACAGGGTGTGTCTACATGACACATGTTATTGCTCAGTAGACTAATCTACTGTGCAGTAAAGCATCACAGTCTACACATGCACGCTATTTACTGTGCAGTAAATTAGTCTACTGCGCCGTTAGCTATTACCTGTAAATACAGATAATATGCTTACTACACAGTAGATCCTGCACATTTGCCATGTCTCTATGAGATACTGACTGTACGGGAGCCTGACACTACTATGCAGTAGCATCAAGTGGCAAAAACTGTGCCAGCATGCTAGTGTGCAGTAATTAGGCTACTGCACAGTCATGTCACTTAAAAGGCATGCCATTCACTTGTTTATGCAAGTACTAAATAAATGTGCAATAAGCACTGTGCAGTAGTGTCTTGAGTAGACGCACCAGTAGCACATGTATAAATGGCACATGTATAGCTACTGACCAGGAGCAAATTTGCCCAGTTGCTTCAACATCAGAGGGCCACAGGGGATGGGAAATTCCCCCAGTCCTGATGCTACTCAGCTTTTGGCTCCCCCAAGAGCCAGGAGCAACACTGAGATGGGTTAGCTCTCTGCCTCTCAATCCTGGTGCTGCTCAGATCCTGGCTCCCCACAGGAGCTGGGAGCTGACCGGTGTTGGCTTTGCGGAGCTCTCTGCTTCTCCACACACCTGGGGACTGGCTGGGAGCTGTCCTGTTTCCACAGCAGCCAGGTTCCCAGCTAGGCAGGGATTTCCAATGTGTGCAGGGTAAGGAGATAGCTGCCTCTGCAGCCAGCAGAGCTCTCCTGGCCCCATGTGCACGGGGACCAGCGCCATGCTCTCTGCCAGCCCCTTGACTAGTACCATGGGGGAACCCGGGTCCTGTTGCAGAAACAAAATGTGCAACACGTGGGTCAGTCACAATGGAGGAGGAGTCATGCTGTGCCATTGCAGACACCGTGGACTGTACATGCAAAACAATCACTGCAGAGGTATAGTCATAGAGGTATACTATTGGCATAGTAGCAAAACCCCCAGTTTTTCATTTATTTTTTTTACTTAAAAATACATTCCCTCCCCTTCCCCAACTGCTTCTGACTTTCTCTCTGCCCTCTCTATCCCTTGTAAGTGGTTCTAAGCAGTTGTGATAAGTCATAGTTAAGCTAAAACATAGGACAAGAACAAGTCCCTTTTATATTGTCCATGTATCATTATAAATAGTGCCCTGTTATTTTGGTATTGAATTGTATTGGTTTATATTGTATTGCCGTTATTTTTGTATTGATTTTTACTGTTTTATATTGATAGTGGATGATTTAGGCCTGTTTCTGTAAGTTAGCTAGAGTAATATCAAGTCTCCATCTTGGCTTGTTAAGTCTCCATTTTGTGTTCCCTGTAATCTGTTGTAATTGTGACTCATACCCACCCTTCCTATGCAAACTGGTTCCTGCATGAATGAGAGTGAACGAGAGTGCTTGAGACATAATGGTAGCAGGCCTAAAAATAGCTCCTACTGCATGACTGGACTATCAGCTTAACAACCTTACCACCGCCTTGCATTGACTCTCCCTGAAACCACAAACCTACTCCCAGAACCAGAGACAAAACCCAACATTTGAAAGATAAAGACCTTCCAACAAACCAGCAACATAGAAACAAAGAACAGAATAGAAACCAGCAACTCCACCATTTTATCCCACCAGACAACGAAGCCATCTGGAACTGCATGACCTCATCTGAACAGGATTGGCCCTTGACTGGGCATGTCCTGTCCATTGGAGTCACAAGTAGTCCACTCCTGTAAAAGGGGTGGTAGAGTGTGACCTCCTTGGTATGCCCTCTCCATCCAGACCAGCATTATGCCATGACACTTGCCCACCCAGGGGCCCTGTCAGTGACCCCCTCTGGCAAAGGCCCCAACATCCTACTGGAGAAGACCCTAACCAGCCCCCAAGGATCAACTTTCAGCCTGAGATAGGTAGCTACCATCCACATCTTCCCGCCAATCAAGGGACCTGAGTTCTAGTTCTGTGCATCTTGACGTCAATCCCTCTGTTAAGTCTTTTCCCCCTGCTACCATTGTGTGAGTGCATGTGAAAGAGAGAGAGAGAGAGAGAGTGTGTGTGTGTGTGTGTGTGTGTGTGTGTGAACCAATAACTTTATGGTCTGTGTATTGCATTGCTTGTCTAATAAAACTGTTATTTGGATCCCTGAATTGGGTTTTGTCTTACTGCGGTCCTGGCCCTGCTCCGATCTCTAACCCCTGCCACTCTGACCTTTGTCCCATCTCTCTCTCTCTCTCTCGCATCTTGGCTCCCTCTCTGCCACCTCTTATCCCAGCTGTTCTGCCCTCTGCCTCCCAGCTCCATTCTGACCCCTAACCTGTGTCTAGGCTCCTCTCCTACCCCCGACGTAGCTCCTTTCAGTTCTCTCTCTCTGCCCTCCACTGCCTCCGCTCTCCCAGCAGTCCTGGACCCAGTTCTCTCTCTGCCTCCCAGCTTTTGTCCCCACCATCTGGCAGCGCTCTCCTGACTCTCCCTGCCCTGCCTTGCCCCTGCTGTCTCCCAGCTCTCCCAGCCCCAGTTCTCCCTCCGCCTCCAGGCTTTCAGCCCCACCATCTCCTGGCACTCTCCCAGCTTTCTTTCCCCTGCCTTGCCCCTGCTGTCTCCCAGCTCTCCCAGGCCCTGCTTTCTCTCCTCTGCCTCCACCACCTCCCAGCTTTCTCTCTGAGCCCCAGCTTTCTCCCCCCTGCCTTGCCCCTGCCATCTCCAAGTTCTCCCAGCCTCCCAGCTCTCCCAGCCCCTCTGCCTCCCAGCTTTCACCCCAGCCGGCTCTCCTGGCCCTCCCAGCCTACCACCGCTCCCCTGCCTCCACTGCCTCCCAGCTCTCCTCCACTGCACCTGACCTGGCTCTTTCCCCTGGATTCTGCCCCCTTATGACTCCTGGCTCCTCCCAGCCCTAGTCCCCGCTGCCTCCAAAATCCCCGACTTGGCTGTCCCGCTGCTTCCTGGCTTGCCTCTCTGCCCAGCCTGGCTCCCCAGCCCAGATCTCTGTTGTTCTGCTGCCTCTCAGCTTCCCTGCTGGTTCTCCCTGCCTCCCAGCTTTTCTCCCACTCTGCTGCCCAGCTCCCAGCTTTCCCCACCACCTCTTTGGCTTCTCTGCTGATTCTTCCCCCCAGCTTCCTATCTCCACCTCTGCTTCCTCTGCTCTCCTGGCTCCACTTTCTCCACTGCCTCCTGGCTCCCCTGTCTCTCCGACCGGCTCTCCTGGCCCTGTTTCCAGTACCTCCTCTGCCCAGGGCCCCAAGTGTCCCCTAGTCACCAAGCCCCCCAGTCACCAAGCCCCCCCCCAGTGCAGCCACCAAAGTGCATATTTGTGTGTGTTTATGTGTATGTGTATGGATATGTACAGTTTGTGTGTGTTTGTATAATTCTGTGTCACGCCATCCTGCCTAACAGCACAATATTGAGATCCCGAGTGTTGATCTGGCACATGTCAAATCAACAAGGAAGCTTGTTGGGACATGGAAAACTGCCAGCATTTGGAACATTTTGGTTCAGGCAGTCCCTTAACTTCAGGTGATCAAGTTTCTCCAGCAGGATATTTGCTGGCGCGAAAGCCTCCACGAGGGAAAATGCTGGCTCTCTGCTTGCCAAGCTGCTTTCTGTAGTCTTTTTAAAGAGGGAGGATACAGTCACTCACTTCTTGCTGACCATCAGACTTTGCAACAACCTTGCACTTCATGTGTGCCTTGGACTCTAAGTGTTGATCTATGCTGGTTTTCCTCGACACATGTAGAGTTACAGTGCAGGTGGCACAGAAGTGTCTGTCTCCATCAGCATGGAAGGTACCTGCAGGATACTGTCCTATATGGTCCAGTGCTGAAATGTATTTGGCTGTCTCAGGAGATTTCTTAGTATTTATCTCTGCTCTTCTTCAGGTGGCAGCATGGATGCTGTACCTGTTTGGCTGTCTCAGGAGATTTCTTAGTATTTATCTCTGCTCTTCTTCAGGTGGCAGCATGGATGCTGTACCCGCATGCCTGTGAGTGTCTAAAAGATAGCATCAAAACTCTCCCACTTCCCAGGCTGGCTGCAGACTGGCTTCTGAACTTAGCCTACATCTGGGGCTTAGCCTCTGATTTACTCCTTCTTCCCATCTCCTCCTCCACACCTTCCCTCGTGAGTCAGGAATCCAGGACTTCTCTTTTTTCCAGGTTTTTTTTTTTTTTTCCAGCTTGCCAAAAGTGCAGAGCCTACCCGACATCCCAGTTTCCACAAAAAATGCATCACCATGATTTTGGTAGGTCCCTAGTTATGACTCAGGTCCTAAATGTTTTTCCCTGGCACTGTAAGTCAGTAAAGTTACAGAGCAACAAATGATTGGAGCTTTTCATTTTTATAATGAAAACCTTGTAGCTATGGACTACCGAAGTAAAAATTGTATAATATATAGGAAGCATGTCTAGTTGTAATATGAGTCTTGCAGAATTTAGAAACCTCAGCTGTATACATACCATGCTGCACGTGTGTAGGGTTTATGAGTTCTGGTGTGCACAGAAAGCATAAAATATTGCATGCGGGAAAAGAATGTGTAATATTGATTGAAGAATTGTCTTGAGGCTGTCTATTTAATCAGTTACGGAGGGGTAAAAGGATGAACTTGGAATTGCCATTAAGGATGTTTGATGTTCTTGTTTATTAGGACAGTGAGGCATGGATGTTTCACAAGATTGCTGGATGAGGACTCAATGTTCAGACCCAGAGGGAAAACGAATGATTGATGTTTAATAAGAAAAAGTTCTGGTTCTAAGGACATTTCTCAGTCATACTGGGCTTTTTTTTATGCAGATCTGGGATTTAAGACATGGGTTCTGGCATTAGTGTGCATTCCCTAAGCTGCAAGGTGCTGTTTGCCTTGGTTTTCCTTTAGAATAAGAAATTCTGGCCTTCCTACCTCACAAGGGGGAGGTGTATGAACGTAAGATACTCAGAAGCTCTAATCATACCTAATATAGTGAAGGAAAGCTTCCATCTTTCTAAAATGTGTAGCCACGTTTCTTATATGTAGACATACTTCAATGAGAAGCTTATTCTAAATAACAGTCATGGCACCCAAATCCATTTCTGTAGTACCGACATTTTTTCAACATTCAAGATGAGCAGAAATTGAAAGTGAATTAGTTAAAATGCAAGTCAGAAAACTTTGCATACATTTTTTCTTGTTAGGAGTATTTTATCCTATTCTGAAGCAGTTCTCCAAATTATAACTACTTTTTCTTTTGCTATGCCCTGGTGACCAGGTACTTAGACAAACTCACAGATTTGTTGGAATATGACAAGTCATGTTATGACTACTTCTGCTATAGCCTTGAACTTGTGGCCTCTGGGCTGGTAATAAGGTGTCGTAGCACCCCAGCCCCACCAAAGCTCCAGGAAGAGCAAAAATGCAAAACTGTGGCTACAAAGCAAAGGCCATTCTACTGCCCCACTCCAAAATCAAGCTCCTTAACTTGTTAGCGAAGAATGCATTGAAGGACTAGGGGGTTAATCTGCCTAATTGAGTTAGTCAACCATCCAAGGCAATTCACAGCCCAGAATCAGGCATCAGTGGTTTGATCCTGTTATGTTTATTAAGCCCCTATATATACTTGTGATCCTATTCAACCATGCTCAAGTCCTTGAACAAATGCTTTGTAACACATGGTTATCTCAGTCTTAAGATGAAGTCACAAAAGTTGACAAAGAAGGAAGAGGACTCATCCATATTTTGTGTTATTTTTTTCAGGGTTGCTGGAGGGTGGAATTGGATCTTGTTTAAACACCTAATAGGTAGAACAGTATCTAGCCCCCAGGGTTTACCTGTGGTCCATAGAAGAAGTTGGTGAGATAACCAGTAAGAAATTCTGGCCTTCAAAGGTAACTGAGTACCAACCTCCACCACAATCCCTCTGCTGCTGTTAGATACTTGAGTTGTGTTGGACATTTCATTCAAAAACACCCAGAGAGACTTCTGCCCCATCTATAATTAGTGTGCTTGGTGGGAAGGTGGAAGACCTGTTTTGAAATTCCAACTCTGCCTAAACTGGAGCAGAGGTATGAGATGAAGTCTCCCATGTCCCATGAAAAGGCCCCAGCCACCAAAATATTGGTTACTGTGGAGTGAACATTTCTTGGTCTTTCCTGTTGAAATTGTTGCACTTAAGCTAATGCAAGACAGTGGCAGTATGCCCTGGTAGGACACTCATTGCAGATGTAGATGGCCAAGGCCAGGTTCCTGTTCCAAATTGTGTAGAAAGGGAATTTGAAAACAGGTCTCCTACCTTTCAGGTTTGCACCTTAACCAATGGAATATGGGTTTAATGGCTCCTGCATCCACCCCACAACCTCTCATTACTATTCATCTTTTGTGCAATGCTCAGTAATCCATCTGATAATGTTCTGCAAATACCTGAGACTGAGTATCTGAGGTGCAGGGCTGGGTTAACCTTTAGTGTTCCCTAGGAAAACAAATTTGTGGACCCTGGGCTGGTCAAGACTCCCTCTCCCCACTCCAGCACTGTGCCTGTGGGGAGTAGGGCTCAGAGCTGCTGCTAGGAAGCAGCTACCATGGTTGTAAGGCCAGCAGAGGGGAAGGGAAGTCAGGTGTATAGGGCTAGTTGCACTGTTGCTGCAGAGGGAAGGACCAGGGTCACTACAGCGGAGGGCCCTACACATGTACCTAGTTTGGCTATGTGTTAATCCAGCCCTGCCTTAGACTCCCATGGGGTCTTCAATGTGAGTTCAGGTATCACTGCTGCTTTCATTTCCTTTGGCCATATCCTAAGTAAGAGAAACATTGTCTATACCTCTTCTGAAAGAAAAGCCTTTAACACCAGACCCTAGGAGAGGGCTTGCAGCAGTGGCGAACTTACCAATACAGCCCGGCACGTCTGGACTTGGAGAATCTCCATTGTGATTGGTGAAGCCCATTCACCAATTGGGCAACTCTTGGGGGGGGGTTGCCCCAGCCCTGCTTGGAGCCAGAGAGTGAAAGGGGAAAAAAATAAAAGCCTTGGACCTGGTTTGAGACTGTGCTGGTCCAGCACAACTTCGCGGGGCAGAGCCTCCAAAAAGAATACAAGGAGCTGCATGCCCAGCATGCGGCAGATGCATCAAGGAATGCAGAAGTGAGCAGGACTAGGAAGAGCTGGGGAGAGCTGCCCAGCAGGCATTTCCAGTCTTCCCTCCACCAGAGAGACTCAGTGATTGGCAATAGCTCCAGACAGTACATGGGCCAGTTCACAGAGCCCAGACCTTGGGAGCTGCTCAAGGCCGCTTGAGTCTGAGTGGGGACCAAGACCCTGGGAGCCGTTTGAGGTGGCTTGGGTCCATCACTCCTGGCATGTGGCCAGGATCTTAGTGCACAGATGGTGCACAGGTAATCCCCACGTGGGAGATCAAGCCCAGTGTCACATAAGGCGGCCCAAGCCTCTGACCCTAGGCAAAAGGCCAAGCCCTCGGTTCATGGGGCCAGGCCCAGGAGGCTTCTGCCAGCTAGAGGCACAGTGCCTATGGGCGAAGACCACCCACCTAGGACCCTTGGAATTGAGAGTTATCATGGGGAAAAGGATTCCCACAGGGGAGAGGGAGTTACAGGGAAGGGGGAGGGATTTCCACAGGGGAGGGGGAAGCCTAGAGCAGGGAAGGCTCCCTTAGGTCAAAGGATGCTCCGAGGGGATGTCTGTGGGCCCTGGGAACCACTGTTGGGCCCTGGGGAGCACTGAGGATTTCTCCTCCCATTGGCTACTGTGATGCAGCCACTGCCTCAGAAGCAGCTTGGGGGGCCTGGGAAGGACTGAAGGGTTGTGGGTACCTGATATTGCTGTGCCTTATATTTTGGAAAGAACATCTCATATTTTGTATATCATTATATTTATAAGTTCACAGTTAGAAGATCCTTGCTGGGACTCTGCTGGACCCTGTGCCAGCTATTTGCATTTTGTGATTGTTCTCCTGTCCTTACCTGCACTTGCCTGTATCTACTTCTTGTTCTCCTGTCTTCCCTTATGTATATCAGTTTCAGACAGCCCTTTATCCCTGTGCAGCCTGATGCCCTTTTTAAGGTAGCATAGATCCTTGGGATATAGCATCATTTAAGAATTGTGCATTTTTTTAAATAGAGATGTAAATATGTATTAATTTTGATGTTTTTATTATATTGTGTAATATTGTGCCTTATATTTTGTGTCCCTCTATATTTGTGTACTGGTAGTTTATTAGAGTCTATAACCCTGCTTGGGGAATCCACTGGGAAACCCTTTGCTATTACTTGTCTGTGTTTACCTGTTACTTACCTGAAACCCCAGTGGTGGTAACCCATTATAGAGCATATGGTTATAGCTACATATTTATATATATATATATATATATCTGTACGTAGGTTTATATTATCTTTATCTGTTTATGTAATTAATAATACATTTGTATATAGTTAAGTCTCAGATTGTCCTGGCCTGGCTCCTTTGGAGCAAAGGGAAACTGAGAGTACTGTGCAGTTTCAGCCACAGCACATCTGCCAGCTAACACTCCCCTTCAATTGGAGAAAGGAGCACATACCCCTATATACCCAGGCTACACAGCTATAGATCCTCAATACAGGAAAGTACCTTCCTGCTTGTTTACAGGATATTTTTGGTATTGGCATGCCCAGAGAAATTCTATCATTGGACCCCATAGTCCTGTTCACACTGGGAAGGCAGAGATCCGGGTGTCAGACACTTAAGTACCTCTGTGGTTTTATCGCTGAATACTAGCTAATTTACCCTTTCACTCAGGAATCTGGCTCTTTTCTGAAATGTCAAGTTAATACTTTTTACTTTTCAAGTATTAAAAATAATCCCATCACAATTTGCAATGTACACAATCATAACAAAAAACAAAACCCAGCAGCCCATAGCAAATAAGAATGCTGAAGGACATCTCTTGAGCTCTGTGCACCAGTGATGATGACAAATACTACGATCAACAACACTCTTCCTTGGGCAAGTGGAAGTCATTCAGCCTCCCAGTTTCAATATCAGGACGGGGAAGACCATGGAGGTATCCTACCTCTCACCTACCATCTCACATGCTGCTACTTTTCTACAGCCTGATGATCCAGGGCACTGTTCTGGAAGAAAGGAAAGGTGAATTTGAATCTCTTTAAATTGAGGAGATCCTGAAATCTGCCCGGTGAATGCTGTAGTCTGGTGCTTCTAAACCTATATAGGCTCAGGTTGCCCCTTGGAAGATGCCAGCTCTTAGCTTTAATTCATTTTTTGACCATGGAAACAGAACCATGCTTGTGTTAAAAAACTCAGAAAGACCACAACAGGTTAGGATGGTTTGGACACTACTACGGATTCTTATTAGAAATCTCTGGGTTTCTCCTGTGAAACACGTGTAGGTTTGCTCACCTAGGGCACGTCCAGATGCATGGACATTTGGTTCTCTGGATACAAGTAGCAAACAAATGTTTTTGCAGCACCACATACCACACAACCGCAATCATCTAGACACACCCCTACAGTGGGAATATTGTGCAGCACCCTGATAGAAGACCTCACAGCACCTCAGGGTGCCACTCTACCTTGGTAAACAATCAGTGCCTTATCTACTAAGCTATTATCTGAAGGGAAGGGTAGTCTTACCAGGACCTGTCTTTTAATAGAACTGAATGCGCCAGTTCAGTTCTGCACATAGACATGGGTGCTTAAATCTGGTCAGGAACTTCAGGCTGTGAATTCCAGTCACATATAGGTACCTATCTGAGAACTGAAGGGAGCTGTTTAATCAAAACTTGAGTCTGGAAGAGAGCTGGGATTCCAGACACGTGCCCAGCTTTGGCATGCCCTATTAGCTGGCCTAGTCATTACAGCCGTTCAAAACGGCACGGTTTCATTTCATCCTGAGTTTCAATGGTTCAACAGAACAGTGTTTTGTATAGTATTTCATTTCAAGTTGAAACAGCTGTTCCATTCCCTTCCGTTGAAACAGAAAGATTGTTTTGAAATTGTTTTCAGTTTCGCTGGGGATAGGAAGTCAGCCCAACTGGGCTGATTTCCCATGCCCGGTGCTAGATCACTCCAGGGTCTGGACGCACCCAGCTGGGCTGCTTTCTGGTCCCTCAAGCTACATTGTGAGGGGGGTGGGAGGCAGCCCAGCACAGGGGATGGGAAGGCAGCCCACCTGGGCTGCCTTCTGCCCCTGTCACGATGTAGTTCAGGGGACTGGAAAGCAATTCACCTGGGCTGCCTTCCACCCCAGCATGATCTAGCCGGATTTTGCTCTGGGGATGGGAAGTCATCCCAGCCACACTGACTTCCCAACCCCAGCCTAGGGTCAAAAAGCTTCAACTTTCAAAACATGTCAACCAGCTTCATTTTGTTTCAAGGCTATTTCAATAGCCTTTGTTTCATTCCAATTTTGCTGTTTTGACCTCAAAATTGGTCAAAACAGTATCGGAATGAAACGGCCAGCAAAAATTCACACAGTCCTACTAGAGATCTGCTAGCTCATTAGGTTCTGTGTTATGATTCTCCATTGTAGATGCCTAACACTGTCCTCTTAAAGGACAGAGAACCTGGTGCCTAACTTTGGCTTGTACACTCCACTCCACAGAGACAGGCACCAGACTTTTAGTTAACATCCCCTGTGCTCCACCAGTGAGGTGGTGATCGAGGAATTGGAGTGGGAATTGGAGTTCTTGAGTTTTGGGGTGTTATTGGGGGAGTCCTCTCTGTGGGTTGTTTGTATATTGTAAGACACTCAGCCTTTTGGGTAAGTGGGACATAAATCTAATACTGACAGTCAGGCAACAGAATTACATGGGTATAGGTTGTAGCCATGTTGGTCTTTCTTGCATGCATACCAGCTGCTGGCTTCTTTACTTTCCATTCCATCCAGCAAGAGCACACACCAGCTGATCCTGACAAAGAGTAGTTATACCTAAAAGCTTGCAAAGAAGAATTATTCCAACTATTTGAGTTGGTCTAATAAAAGATATAAGATTTATCCAGACTACAGAGTGGCATTTCATCACCCCTCCCAACAGCATCCCCTGATGCTGGATTGTTGCTGCTGGCACCCTGGGAGGCCTCCAAGACTCCAGGTAGGGCTGCTGGGACTGGAGCACATGTGCACAGGTGTTCCCCAGGGGACAAGGAGCAGTGGCATAATGATGTCCCTATTTGTCCCTGGGGAAACTCATGTGCACACTCATCTGGATGTGCCCCAAAGCCCCAGCTGGGCTTTTTAGCTGCCATGGTTTCATTGTCATCAGTGCTTGACAAAGCCACATTAAAACTAGCTTGGCCATGTCTATATATGCTGTAGTCACACTGCCTGCTCGTAGGGAGAAGTTTGAGAAGTGAAGCCCTTTTAACTTCCACACAGTTATGGTGCTGTCAGTGGTAGTGAAAGCTTTTGCATAATTTACCACTAATTTGTGCTTCTACAGAGATAGTAGCCAGTCCAACATATTTGGGACTATACTTGTTAGGCTCCTTCCAGGCCTATAGCATTTAAAAGCTGCATTTCCTCAGCAGGACTGCAATCCTCCTTCTCCTACTTCCGGCCATGTCCAGCATTGCATCCTGCTAAATCATAGGAACTCCATCAAGAGTGCACATTTCAGTCTCTGCATCTGTGTACTGAACTGATATTTGTTTAACTTGTAAAGAAGCTTATTGACTTTAGACTTATTTAACTTAGAGCTCCACCCTAATTTCCATTTGATTTAACATGAGTAGTTTATGGCACTGATACTGAAGAAGTAGCTGAGTGACTTATGGTGATTGCTTCCAAATGTGGGCCAATATGACTGCATTTCCCTTGGCCATCCAATGCTCATGGGGTTCACTGCACAACAAAAAAACCCTCTTGCACTGGAGAGACACATGGATACCCATTTAAAAAGAACCCAGCCTGACCATTAGTGGAGAATCCAGAGCTAATAGCCCACATGTCCTTGTCTTCATGATACTAATCACTATCAGAATGGATATGTGCAAGGTAGGGAAGGGTGGCACCTTAGAGATTAACTGGATCAGCACAAGCTTTTGCAGGCAACAACTAATTTAATCAGATGCTTGGCAGGGTGCCTGTTTAGACTAACTTCTGCTTGACCTCAGACCAAGACATCCCAACTTTTTCTTCATGACCCCATTAAACTTTGGAAATTTTTTGCTACCCCAAAAATGATGCAGACAAGATCAACGAAGAAGGATTCTTCAAATGCCTTCTTTCATGTCTTGCACTCCTTTCATTTATTGTTCTCATCCTTCTTATTAGTTTTACTGATAGAGCTCGAAGCAGAAACTTTTTGGAGAAAAGCATCTATGCTAGATTTCTCTCATATACAGCATATTTCAGGCAGCCAGGATCAACATACTGATTTTACGTCAGCTTCCCATAAGATACAACCGCCTTGTGTTGAAGGTGCAACTGTTGCATGTGGATGAATAACTGCCATGCACAAGAGTTACATATTTATAAACAGGAAGCGTATTCATCACAGGCAGGTGATGTTGTGAAGCAGCTTTCGGGCCTCATTTTTTATCATTGCAACCCCAAATGGGGTTATGACCCCAGGGTTGGGAACCATTGCCTCAAACTAATGCGGTTAACCACCTCGTGAATTTATCCCCACGGTATCCTAGAGCGCTCATATTTACATCAGGATAGTGAACAAAAGGGCAGATTTGCACTGAGATGTCTAGGGACAGAGGCTGGGATCTCCATGCTCTTTTATATGAAACAGTTATTGGATTAGGGCTTTGAATCCAGGTCTTTACATTAACCGCTGGGCTACAGTAGCTTTTTGAACTGTTCTTTGCTCTTCTTCACTTCTGGCTCTTTCAATATTTACATAATTTTATACATTGAAACAACAATCCTGCCCCCAATCTAGAACAGCCTCTACTTTCCTGGGAGGTGGTAGTTTCCCCTCCAGCTGGGAAGAGAATTAAACTGAGGTCTCCTGCATACTGGGCAAGTGTTTTAACTTCAGTGTTGTTGTAGGAAGACAGGCAACCTCCAGCAGCTACTGCTGTGCTTTTAAATGAAAGCAGTGGAGGCATTTGGGCTTTTTTGCTGAGTCTGTTCCTGCAGGTGTGTACTAGGCACATGTACTCTGAATATCCTCCAAGTATATCTACTGGTTTGGGTCCCTCTGAATACACCCACATGCCAGCAACTCATTTGTGACCCCAGTGGGACTTAGGCATGAGATGGTCATTAAGCTACTCAGCACCAACAAGTCTGACATACTCCAGGGCAAGCCCAGAAGTAGACATTTAGGTACCATTAAGGGAACTTCACAGTTGAAAATGTAGACTTGAGGCACCTACAGAATTAGGTGAGATCCCCCTGGAGACTTGAGACACTTGTGGGATTAGGTGAGATTCAGAGGATAACACTTTGGACTTCAACGCCGACATTTCACTTGGATTACATATTAAGTACAGAGATCTAGATCCCTAAATCAATTTAACTCTGTGAGAGTCCGTCACCTACATATCTTGGCCCTTTGTCCTTTATCAATCTAGTCCTTTGCCTACAGATAAGTTAAATCCATAAATAGGTACAGTACATAGATGGAATCAAAAAGAGTAAGTACGCTGTTTTATTAAGTAGATTACATCGTGGTTGCAAATTACCTCTGAACCACACCTACTTAGCCACATTTTGCAATGGGAAAATGGGCAGAGCTGGCTAAGAGTAATTCCTTTCATCCACTGTTAACTGTTCTCCTTCATCTTGCAGGATTCAGTAGGACAAGAGGGGGATTCATGGAGTTTCTTTCACATTATTTCTGAACAAATTATTTTAGGCACCCTGGAGGGGCAGGAGAAAAAGGTGGGGAGTGCCCTAGACAGCAACGATACCATTCAGAGACCCGGATTTTATATTTGTGCTTATATTATTGCTTAAAATACTTTCTTTGAGTGAAATGAATATTAGGTGAATAGAGCAGAGAGAGTCAGCTTGAAACTATCCTGGATTAAGTTCCAGCTTTCATACACAGATTGGAAGTGAAACATTTGCCCTTCATAGTTAGAATATAAAATCCTTAATCTATGGGTGACAGGTAGTGTTCAATATTTAGAATTCTTTGCAGATATAATTAATATTTTGGTAATGTCCATTAGGCATTTCAGAGCATAAGGAAAACTGTTATTATTAGGGCGATGTTTTCTACTTGCCAAAGTGAAATAAAGTTTTATTAGTGAACGTGGTAGCTGCATGTTTAATTTATCGTGTTCCTGTACCAGATGTAACCCACACAGACGTAGATGGTAATGAGTGAATTAGTATCATGGTGATGCCTTATGTTCACTAGGGGAAGAAAAAAATAAAAGGTCTGCTCTTATTTTCTGTTAGTGACCATGTGGCAACTAACCCAGCATAAAACCCTCCTAACAAGGCAATGGGCTGTTTTCACACCATTGGGCTCTTTCATTGTCTCTGTCTAGACCTGCTAACATGTGTGAAGAAAACAAACTGGCTTATTTGGGATGTTAGCAACATGAGGTAAGAATACATTCAACGGATCCCTAGCCAAGAGAGTCCCCTAATCAAGGAGTTTTGTAGATGCTGATTTGCCCAACAAAGAAGGGATTTGCCTCCATTTATAAGCTTTCAATGGATTCAATTTTGACTGAGTCTCAATAAACATGCAGAGGTGTAAAGAAGAACACAGACCAACTGCAGATGCTTCCTCAGCCTGATGAAGGGTATTTGTATCCAAAAGCTGGCAAAGAAGAGTTTTTCCAACTATTTGAGTGGGTCTAATAAAAGAGATGAGATTTACCCAAAGAACCTTGTCTGCGGTGTAAAGATGACTCCTACACCCCTGCACAAACTATCTAGAGGGGTTGTAAAATGGAGCCTCTTTGGTAAAAGAAGAATGTAGTTTAGGAGTTAAAGAAATTATATACTGCTGAGATCCTATTCAAACAGCAACATCTCAGTTCAGCAAAGCAAGGGCAATGCTGAACCTGGATGCTTTGCTTCCTTAGATCCAAAAGGCTCATGATTTTTGGATGACTGTTTAACTCAGCAAGTATCCCTGAAAACATTTGTGTAGTCTGTGCATTGCTGTGAGTAGTACATGATAGATGCTCATTGTTGACTACTGCCTTGGGAGTTGTTGTCTGTCTTCCACTTGGCAGCTTCTTTCATTATCTCCCCTTGCCGCTGAACAAACAGTGCTGTTCTAGCACAGCCAAAACTGTCTTGAAACACCTGTTTTCTGTCTTTACTGGACAAAAATAGCAACATGCATCCTAGGGGAGGCATCTTTGATAGCCCTCTCCCCCATAGCTTCTCACAATAAAGGTATGTACAAACTGTACCGTAATACTAGTCCTCTGCACTTGATAGTGATCACTTCTTGGCTCGTTCCTATGATCTACAGGCCTCTAAGCTTCTAAAAGTGAAGACTTGAGGCTCTGAGATTCTCTCACTATTCCATAAGAGGATGAGGCTATCTGTTGGTCAGTTGTGAACACTAGATGAGAAGGGGTTACCTGAGCCAAAAGATGCCCTGCGGTCTCAGGTGACCATGTAAATCCACAAGACAGCCCACAAAAACATCTGCTCAGCCAAATCTTCCATATACCACAAGCCACGGAGCATTTTTTTCAGTCCCTCTGTTATTCCTGCAAAAGTAAGTAGTACCAGTTCATGAAAAGACCGGGATTCTTGGTGCATGTACACAAGCTACCACGTTGTAGCTTATTGCTACTGCATAGTAGCATTGCTGGTCATTACCTGTGCAGTGATGATACTGCACAACAGTAATGAGCTACTGTGCAGCAGCTCATTGCTACTGCACAGTAACATCAGAAAGAAATGTGTGCAGTGCCGGTACTATGCAGCAATCCTGGTTACTTGCTAAAGCAAGTACTAAATGTGCCGTAACAACTGTGTAGTCTGTGGCGGGTGCAGGGATCCCACCTAGGTAAAACAGCTGGGTATTCGTATCCCACCATTACCACCATGTTTGTCGGGCCAGTAGGGGGCACCCCTGCGTTGAGCCGCCCACCTCCCTGCGCCCAACCACCTGCCAGGCTCTGAATGCCTCCCTAGGGGCGCCTTATGCTTGGCCGACCCCTCTCCCGGAGCACACTCGCTAGTCTGGGGGTAACGTTGCGGCCACCACCCCGAGAAGACTGCCTTGGCCCTGTGTCCTCGGGGAAACACAGGCCTAATAGTCCGACGGGTACTCGACCCGGTACAGGCACTTGGGGCACTTCCCGAAGTCAAGGGGCAAAAAGCAAAGTCTCCCTTAGTCCGCAGACCTAAGGGGTCTCTTAGGCATAATTTAGACCCACTCCTCAATAAGTCTCCCACACCAGTCACAAAGGAGAACTTTATTGATTACGAGGAGTAGGGTAAACTAGGGTACAGGGTTAAGCAATATCTTAGAAATCCTAAAGAGCAAACAGTGTGGCTGAGGTAGCCTTTTGATTACACATCTGAGTTACTGCCAGCTAAATATCTAATCAGATCTCGAGTAGCTTACTCACAAGCATCTTCCAGAGTTTTCCAGTTTCCCCTCTGGAGTCGTGTGGTGAGAGAGAGAGCTAGGTCCCGATGGCAAGGCTCCTCTGTCTCCCCTGCTTGGCTGCTGCCCCACCTCATGGCCGAAGAGAAAAGAGCGAGCCTCCTCCCCCCCGCAACCTATACAGCCCCTGTGACCTCATTCACCTGGGCCAGTAGAGGTCAGCCCCAGTTGGCTGTCGGCCAACCAATTTGAAATACATCACCTGTTACCAGGCAGATTCCAGCTCCCCAGGTAGAAACCCCCCACCCAGGTAACTGATGCAAGTCAGGTAGGCAGAGGGAGCAGGTGTCCCCCCTCCCTCAGGACTGCAGCCAGCTCAAGTTACCTAAATAGACAGGCCGAGGGTGAGGTCCCCTCCGTGCTCGGCCCACCCTATTCAAATGGTTGCAGCTCAGAGATTTTAGTCACAGTGTCACAGGGCAGAGATTTTGGGGAGAAACAAGGTGGCTTTCTGCCACATAGTCCACCGCTTGTGTAGACTTGGCACTTGAGTAATCGCTGGTGTTACTTCTTTTCAGGATACTCCTTTATCTCAGTCACTTTTAACATGGCTTAAGAGCTCCGTGATTCACAGTTTGTAAAGCCAAAAAGTAAATAGTTTGGCCCCAATAAAAGACTATTACTTAGTGTGATCCCTTCTATAACACAGCCCCCCACAAAAAATCACTCTCAGTAACTCCTAAATATCTTCAAGTTGAGCTAAGCAGGTGCAATGTGTAGGGGGTGCACGTGGGTGCACGTGCGCCCCCTGAGCATGGCAGTGCACCCCCTACAAAAAGGCACCACCGACACTGTTGGCGGTGCCTGCAGAGAGTTACCACTCACCACCCCGCTGCCAACACTGCTGGCGGTCCGCAATCGCCCCGGCCAACACCAGTCCTGCCCGTGGCATCTGTAGGTGGTCGCTGACCCCTCGTTGGGGCTCACTACCCAGCCTCCGACAGCGCTGATGGCATCTGCAGGAGCTTCCCCGCTTACCACCGCTGTGCTCCCACCACCACGTTCCCACCGCTGCCATTCCCCACCAACCACCGGGGGCACACATCTTTCATGGATTATTTCCCTTAGCTAGAGGCCAAAGTTGCTTCAGCAGTTAACTATCCTAACTTAAAAATGTACACCTGATTTCCAAGCTGAATTTGTCTAGATTCTACTTTGAGCTGGTAGCACAACTAAAGGGCAGGATGACCAGAGCACAAACCCAGGCATTCAGATAAAGGGGCACCAGAATGAAAGCAGAAGGGCATTAAACCACATTTATGGAGAGTGGGAGTGGGAATTCCCTCATCAGCAGGGATCCTGGTTTTCTCTGATAAAAAACCCAAATTTCTCTGATTTAAAAAGAAACATAATCCACAATTTTCTTTGATTAGAACAAATGCCACTATAGATAGATAGATAGATAGATAGATAGATAGATAGATAGATAGATATGGTGGGGTTTCATTTTAATCACAGAAAAATAAGCATTTGATTTTTTTTTTAAATCAGAGAATTTTGGTTTTGGGGGGGGGG